>NC_089490.1:248439157-248744157 GCF_036850765.1 Saccopteryx bilineata | reverse complement strand
GTTCAATTTGCAAGCCATACATCATTTTGGAGAAAACAAAATTTATAAGTCAACACAATGATAGAAAAATGTCTCTTTACATATTAAGAGACATTCCTATATTTTCTAATGTTTATCTGCCATCTCTTTGTCCAGAGTCACGCATATTAACTATATGTATTCATATGGGAGAGGTAGTTTCCATGGGGACAAATGCCCGCAAGTGGCTCATTACTATAAGAAAAGGTTTATTTTGGCTTTTCTCTTCCTGCACCTGGCTAGCCATTCACCCCCTTCCCCACAGGTGTGGTGGAATGTCAGGGAATCCATGTTTTCCTTCCCTTTGCATTTACAATACAATGCCAAGGGCCATCCTGATTTTATGCCAATCACACAGTACAGAAATTATTCACAAAATCTCTCTGCACACCTTAACCCAAATTAATAAAATGTTCTTTAAGCCTCTTAAAATATTAATATCGATTCTGTAGCATTTGGTACTTTACAACACCTGCAGGTGAGGTGGCGCAGTGGCTCCTCATGGCTCCTCAGTATATACTAAGATCAGATGGATTGTTTTAAATAAGCAAATAAACCATAATGATAAATAATTATACAGTTAAAACATTACTAGAATTTTAAATTAGTGAAATAACCATATTTACTTAGTGCATTTTATGTAAATAACTAACTATCATCAATATTTGGTAAACCTTGAAAATTAAAAATCAACGCTAAACATTTTTATTCAAATAATTGCTCGGTACCATGAGTTTGGCTGTCAATTTCTTGTTAATTTAATGAGTTGCAACCACAATACTATGCCATCTGTCACCAGCCCTCATTCCTAATGCCTGCTGTTCCTCCTGTTAAATGCAAATTGACCTGTTCATTCAACTAGTAAATTTCATGTGTTTGAGTTAATTTTGCCACTTTGCCTCTCTCTTATATTCACCACATCTCGATTTATTTTTACCATTGCCGTAATTATGTGAATAAACATCACATTTTACATCATTCAATTACTGTCTTCCTGTTCACTCTAAACACACCTTCAAAATAGATCCATTTGACCCTTAGAACTTAGCCATATTATAATATTTAATAGTCAGAGTAACTCTTTCTTACTTATACACTTAACACAGTATAATAGAAATATTTTTTAAATACCCAAATTCGATACTCATACAGTTGAAAATCTCTTAGGAATAAAACACCAAAACTATGAAAACTCTTTAATGTTATTTCCATAAAAGCTCTAAGGCTGAAATAAAAGGTTGTTCAAAGCTTTACATGAAAAAATGTTTTTATTCTTTTACTAAAACATGGGATTTTGTACAAATTACTCTCATTAGAGCTACTGATAATCTTGACTACAATTTACCCTAGGGTCTCAGTGGGATTAAAGGCAGACATTTCTAAAGTTCTCCAAAGACAGAGATAGCCATGCTCTAGAATAATTTGGATGCTAGCCACCCCTTACAAGCGATGATTTACCTCAGTGGTTTTAAGGCTCTATATGACACACAAGTTAATCACCATTCACAGCTGGCATTAAAAATGTCCTAACAGGCATCTTGTCACAGTGGATACTGTGGTGCGCTGTTCACACCACCTCTGGACTGAAGCACTCATTTCTTATGTTGCTATGAATGCTGATGGTCAACAGCTCTCTGATTATCCCTTTCCAGAACCTCAGCCAAAGACAGTAGACTGGCCCAAGGTTAAGCCCCTCCCCAAAGGCGGCTTGTATTCAATGACCGGTGACACAGGAGCACAAAAGCCTGACTCCTTGTCTCAAAACACAAAAATTTGAAGGGCCACCCCACATAGAGAGCTTCCTGTAGGACTGTCTCAGGAAACTGCCGCAGCTGCTCATAACTCATCCTCTTGTGTGTCCAACATGGCTTCCACCACCTTTCCTAATTGTCACCAAGAACCATCACCAACAAACCTCTTGCATGTGGAGATCTCATAGGCTTGGAGGCTGCTCCTTGAGGAACCTGTCCTTTGGCACTAGTTTCCCTTGACTTAAGTGATGTTTTGGTGGAAGCAATACACATCTCATGATCTCCATGGAAGGGGCTACACAGGTAACAGAAGTAGCCAGAAGAAAA
Organism: Saccopteryx bilineata; assembly: GCF_036850765.1. Lineage (NCBI taxonomy): Eukaryota > Metazoa > Chordata > Mammalia > Chiroptera > Emballonuridae > Saccopteryx > Saccopteryx bilineata. The sequence goes on along the minus strand of NC_089490.1, from coordinate 248,742,061 downwards.
GAACGGAATGATCCAGGCACCATAATCTGGTGCACTGGGGCCATTTGGCCACATTTGCAGCTGTCAGCAGGGATTTGTTTTAAAAGCATTCACAGATACTTGTTTTCTCCAAACAGAGGATGGCATTTCTACTAAAGGAATGTAGCAATACCTTAGAAGAACTGAAAATAAGGGCAGTGAATATTTTGTAGTAGCATTTAATTCCCTACATGCTTTTCCTGTGAATGATGATAATTTGTCAAAGAGACACCTCATCACTTAGAGAAAGGGAGGGAGGGAAGAAATACGCTACATAGAACATTAATGAAAACACTTATGGCGGGATAACTAACTTGGGTGTATGGAAATGCACAGATACATAAGCCTGGGGCTTGGGCAGTGGAGAGAGGCAAAAATAAAGAGTGAAACTAAATCTAAGTTCACTTCATGACAATCTGGTCTCCACTAAGGCTGCTGAAAGGATAGATCATTTTGGTACTTGCTGTAGTGACAAAGAAAAGTAGCAGATTTATTAGAAGCTCCACTTAAAGAGTCCTGGATTCTGGGACACTGGAGCACCTGCCCTTGTGCAGTTTGGGAATCCCTGAGGGGATGGCTCATTTACACCAGCTCAGCAGTGCTTCACTCACAGACTGTACCACTACAGTTTGTTACATAAGTGAGGTCCATTATCAAGGCCAGGATAAACACAGCTACAGATGTTTCGCTGACTTTTGTCAGTGGGAAAGCAAAAGCTCCTCATTAATAAATTAGAAACTGATAAATCAGCATTACATGTGTTCAAACCTTGTTTTCTCAGATCTCACACACACACACACAAAATCATTGCACTTTGCTCTTCTAAGGAGTACAGAACAAACTCACTAGTCATTAAAAACTGTGATTAATCATCAACAGCTGTGCGTGATGCAACTCTATCTGTGGGCTGGAAGACATCATCTCTAGAAGCCCAGTGTCTTATTAATTATGCTTAAGGTCTGGGTGTATACTGATGAATATATACAAATATAATATAATATATAATATATTGTTCTAACAATAAATAATATATTGAATTAACATCCCACAGCTAAAGTTTGCCTTACTTTCATTCTTATTGGGAGCATTAAAAAAAAGATATATATATATATATATACCTTTATAAAAAGCATTTGCATGTAAATCAGTTCTAAAATTATGGCAGTTACATTTCTAATACATCTGTTCTAGGTATGTGTGTAGTACCCTCAGATCTACCAAAATTGATATAAAGGCCTATAATTTGTCATTGACTTTATTGCCTATATCAAATTAGAGGGAGCAATCAGAGAATTATTCTTAAGACAACAGATGGCTAAATTAATGTTGTTAGCCATAATGACATCTAGGCAAGAAACTATGATTGCAGACATATAAATTTATTAATATATTACTGAAAAAGGAACATAAAACACAGACCACTAAACATCAAACTTTGTGACTAGACAAAATTCATTTAGTAAAAATGACAGCAGAATTGTCAGGTCATCTGATTTCACTCATAGCCCTGATTTTCAGACTTTAATTTTATTTATTTATTTATTTATTTATTTATTAGGGCATTGTCTTAGAAAGATCAGGATTTGTAAGTAATTCGTTCAAGAGGGCTGCATCTGCAGCTTCCGGTATGCGCCTAGCGTTATGCTCTCATGGGGGGTATGAAGGTGATTATGACCAAACTTGCCCCCAAGTTTTGTCTGGAGGAGGAGAGATAAGTCAAGAAATAATGGCAATAAAATAAGAAGAAATACTATAATAAAGGCACAGATTGCCATGATACCACTGAGAAGTGGGAAATTAATTCGACCAAGGTCAAGGGAGGGTGCGGAGAAGGTTAAGTCGTGTGAAAGGGAGAATAAGGACACTTTCCAGACAGGCAAGATGTGGAAGGGAATTCCGGAAAAAGGAGGACAAGGGACTAAACCATGGAGATGTCAAGGATATGGAAAATTCTAGAATGAACCAGGGGACAGGGGTAGAAAGGTCAGGCTGGGAAGGTAGCCTGAAGCCTGTAGTGAAATTTAGAAATATCTACTATCCATTCTCCTACATTACATGACATCTTTCAATTTTCCTTGGAGTTTATATTAAAAATAGCATCAAACAATTAATTAGTAATGACAGCTCCAATCAAACAAGTCACTAAATTGCAAAAAAAAAAAAAAAGGGTGTTTATTAACTTCACAATTGCTCGATCTCTGAATGTCTCCTTAAAACTCAGCATATCACAGAATTCCACTGAGTTGAGCATTAGCAGACCTCGGTTCTCCCCATAGACTATATAAGTCATGTCGGTTCATTGAATGTCAGCTTTTTAATCATCAGTAGAATGCTGGTTTGAGGTTCAATTTTGCCTTAAGTTCTCTTGCAGATCCTAGAGTCTGATTGCTATGGAACTGAATTTCAACACGAAAAGAAAATCCATTAAAAGGAAATTGTTTTTTCTAAAGAAGAGAAAGGTGAGTTAAGTGAAAATACAACAGGCAAAGATTCTGAGATCAAACAGAGAACACAGTGAATGTGAGTTGGAAAGAAACACCATACTCCATCAAAAGTTACCAATTTCTGTTAAATGGCAAGTCCTGACTTTCCCTAAGGCTGCATATAGAGAGTTCTTTGAAGGTAATCTGAAGTATATTTGCACATTTCCCTTTTCATTGAGCTATCAATAAGTATATAGCATCTAATCCCTGGGGGGTTTTGATAAACAAAATTGCTCAATGCTGATAACACATTCTTGTGCAAGGCGATGTGGGGTATCAGAAAAGGCATTAGCCTTGGAATCCTGGCTTCAGGGCTTTGCAAGTGCCTGGCCTTGGGCAAACACCACAGCCCTCTTCCAGGACTCAGTTTCTTCACAGGTGACAATGGAATGAAAATGTTAAAACCCATTCATGGAGCTGTAGTGAAGGGACAGTCTACATCAGGGGTCCCCAAACTACGGCCCGCGGGCTGCATGCGGCCCCCTGAGGCCATTTATCCGGCCCCCGCCGCACTTCCAGAAGGGGCACCTCTTTCATTGGTGGTCAGCGAGAGGAGCATAGTTCCCATTGAAATACTGGTCAGTTTGTTGATTTAAATTTACTTGTTCTTTATTTTAAATATTGTATTTGTTCCCGTTTTGTTTTTTTACTTTAAAATATGATATGTGCAGTGTGCATAGGGATTTGTTCATAGTTTTTTTATAGTTTGGCCCTCCAACGGTCTGAGGGACAGTGAACTGGCCCCCTGTGAAAAAAGTTTGGGGACCCCTGGTCTACATCATACACTAGCGTACACCGGTCAAAGGGGTGGACCCTCAATAAATACTAATTCACAGTGATGTCTGCCCAACATGCTTGCTACTATTCTGGGTTAGGCTCCATTCTCAATCAGTGATAACTCTTCTTTAGATGAGGCCTAGTTTAAGTTCTTCAAAAATAATCTTAAAAGTTAAAATTTCAAAACACTGATGAGTTTAGCGACAAGCCAATAAAGACTGTTCTACTGCCTTCCCTCCCCCCCTTTTTTTTTTACTTAAAACAGTGCCCTAGAATGTCCAGATATTAATAACCACACTGATATTAAGCTTCTGCTGGTAGGAGATACGTGTAGGTTAATCCGGATATTTCCCCATCTTTTCTAGACGCAAATAGGATTTTTCTCATAGTTGGATGTTTATTTCAAAGAAAGAGTATATTCCAATACTTTAAAAAAGGTATTGTATTTTAAAAAATATTTTAAAAAGTATTATATTTTAAAAAATATTATTTATTTTTAAGTGAGAGTAAGGAAGATAGTGAGACAGGCTCCTGCACGTGCCCGGAGCTGAAGAGGAAGAGGGAGAGAAGGGGGAGGGGAACGGGTGGAGAAGCAGATGGTCACTTCTCCTGTGTGCCCTGACTGGGGATTGAGCCCAGGATGTCCATACGCTGGGCTGATGCTCTGTCCACTGAACCACCAGCCAGGGCCCTACATTTAATTTTTTTAAGTTAAATATTGTGGCTTCAGGCCGATAAGGCTGTGGCATGGCCCCATAAAGGTCTTAGACAAAGACAGAATTGCTCTTAGATTTGATATTGTATAAACCTATAGAGCACTGAACTCATGAGCAACCAGTCATGATTTGGAAGTGATTATTCTTCTAGTTTCACATGTGGAAACACGTTGGTCAACTCCTAGCTATCCGAACTGTTATTAAAGAGAAACATGCATGTATAACTTGAATCTTAAAAAGTGACTTACTGAAAATATCTAATCTTAGAGAATGTCCTTCCAGACATTTCTGAGTAGCCAGGATGTTCAAGACATGAAGGGGAGCACAAATGCATACAGCTCAGGCCCTGTCTGGGGAGCTTATAATCACAGAGGACACACAAGACATTTACTACAGGACAGTCTGATAGAAGGCTGAGAGTGTAAGTGGTGAGTGTTCTGAAAAATGAGAGGAGATCCTGTCGAGCTGTCGGATCAAAACAGTCTTCATGAATGTGATGGGGCTTGAACTTGATCTGAAATGATGGGTAGAATTTTGACAGACAGCGAGGAGGGGAAGCAGCAAGCCTTATAGGTACAAGAATTTCCTGCCTGTGCGGAGCACAGTCAATTATGAAGGAAAATGACATCTAAAACCTAGGCAGCAGTTTAAATCTGGAGTTTTCAACATCGAGACCTGTCTAAAGACACTTTAGACAGTGCCAACCACTTGTGATGATTCAAATGTTCTGATATATAATTGAAACTTAACATATTTTTGACCCTGGAATTGTAAGACAATTTTCCATCCAAAATACAAAATTTCATCATGCACTGAGAACTCTTTTTGTCTGTGTGTATTTTTCTGAAGTGAGAAGCAGGGAGGCAGAGACAGACTCCCGCATGTGCCTGGCTGGGATCCACCCAGCATGCCCACCAGGGGGCGATGCTCTGCCCATCAGGGGCATTGCTCCATTGCAACTGGAGCCATTCTAGCACCTGAGGCAGAGGCCATGAAGCCATCCTCAGCGCCCAGGGCAACTTTGCTCCAATGGAGCCTTGGCTGCCAGAGGGGAAGAGAGAGAGATAGAGAGAAAGAAGAGCGGGAAGGATGGAGAAGCAGATGGACACTTGTCCTGTGTGCTCTGGCAGGGAATCGAACCTGGGATTTCCACACACCAGGCCGATGCTCTACCACTGAGCAAACCAGCCAGGGCCTGCACTGAGAACTCTTATCTGAGAATTTTATCTGCTGTTTTGGGGAAAAAGAAATGGTTGTCTGGTTATGCGAAGGAGCAGACACATTGGATCATATAAGGGACATGTGCAATATGAGTTAAGATCTTTTCACAAATTCCATATAATCCTAAATAAGTGGATACACAAGCATTCGACAGTCTTTCAAAACCATGCTTTCCAGTTCTAAACACAAATGAGCATAATGTTTTGAAACTTACTCATCATTTCTCTTTCTCCCCTAAATTTGTCCAAATTTGTATTCTTTAGGCTGGTAGTGCTATGGAGTACATTACCTAGAGGATTTTCTGAGGAATATGGTTTCTTTCAGTCAACCTAAAAAAAAGTGTTTACTTCACAAATAAATATGCCCTTTAGAGGCACTGTTAAAATCTTCTCTTGAATAACAGAATCTCTCTTTTTAAGTCTATGTCAGGCTGACATCAAAGAGTAAAATGATTGAGTATCTTTTCTCTGTTTGGAGCAACTACTCAGCAGGCAGTCACTAACACAGTTGGTTTCAACAACTTACAAGGCAAGTAAAATATCTATTTAGGCTAATTTCCTCTTCCAAGGGCAATCTAATCTAGTTTGCCCAAGGACAGTGGGCAGTGCCTACAGGAGACAATGCCCATCTAACTTGAGGGCAAGAAAATGAGTGTGTCCATGCTGAAATAATCCATCTGTAACCTGCTGTTTTAATTACTGGGAACTGCCTTACAAATGACACAATAACAATGTTAGCACTGAAAAAGGGGGGAATTACCTTAATTGACCTTGGTAGAATTTTCTCTGTCTTAAAATAGAAGTAATTCAGTTTGTACAGGTAGTATTGACAGTTCTAATTAGAAGATTTTTTCCCCTGAGAAAGGGATAGTACATAATGTCATAAAAAGAAAGCTTAAAAACAAGTTATTTGACATATTGAGTTATTTATAATGATATTTTATATTCATTTTGCTCATTATTGTCTTTATTCCATTTATCTTAAATCAGTTCTGACTTGATCTTATAAAAAATTCTTATATACCTTAATTTTTAAAATTCAATGCACATTTAAATTTTTATCTCCATTTTTATTTGCTTTTTTATGTATTTTAAAGGTTTAATGTGCAACATATAACTTGTCATAGCATTATCCAAAAGCACAAATGATAAATAATGACATTACATGGGCCAATTAAACTGTAATTTCTTGGCCCTGGCTGGTTGGCTCAGTGGTAGGGCGTCGGCCTGGCATGCAGGAGTCCTGGGTTTGATTCCTGGCCAGGGCACACAGGAGAAGTACTCATCTGCTTCTCCACCCTTCCCCCTCTCCTTCCTCTCTGTCTCTCTCTTCCCCTCCCGCAGCCAAGACTCCATTGGAGCAAAGTTTGCCCGGGCGCTGAGGATGGCTCCATGGCCTCTGCCTCAGGTGCTAGAGTGGCTCTGGTTACAACAGAGCAATGCCCCAGAGGGGCAGAGCATCGCCCCCTGGTGGGCATGCCAGGTGGATCCCGGTCGGGCGCATGCGGGAGTCTGTCTGACTGCCTCCCCGTTTCCAGCTTCGGAAAAATACAAAAAAACCTAACAAAACTGTAATTTCTTGATGTGATAACTGTCTTACTGTACAGACAGACAAGGGAAGTAATGGGAAAATAAATATGGTCTCCATGCTTAGGGAACAATTTATATACAAAGGCCTGGAGATTTCTCTAAAATGTTAAGTTATGAAAAATGACAGAAGTCTGATAGAACTGAACAGAGTGCTTAGGAGCAAGGAAAGAAAAGGGCCTGGGAGATGGGTGGAGGACCATCAGGTGGTGGAGGGCCAACAGGTGGGTGGAGGACCACCAGGTGGGTAGAGGAACACCAGGTGGTCTCATCAAGAACCTGCACAGGAGTTAGACCATGGGGAGGTGGAGGTGGCAGAACACCGGTCCTCAGGAGGAGGAAATTCGGTGAGAAGGAAGGAGACTGGGAGGCATTCCCAGCCACTTTGATTTCCGATTCAAACTTACATAGAGAGCCTCAAACTGAATCCTGCAAAGTGTAAGAACATAAAGCTTCAAACTCTAGCATCCAAAATTTTCTTTCTGCAGCACTTGCACACCATCAAGACCAAAGTCAAGAGCAGCTGTGTTAATAGAAGACCAACAAATGTCTATGAACAGCCCTGTCCGGGTAGCTCAGTTTGTTAGAGCATTGTCCTGATACGTCAAAGTTGGGGGTTCGATCCTCAACCAGGACACATACAAGAGTCAACCAGTGAATGCATAAATGAGTGGAATGACAAATTGATGTTTCTTTCCCTTCCTCTCTCTCTCTAAAAATCAATTTTTAAAAATGTCTATGGACATATGGTAGAACCATGAGTCCCTCAGGGCATTTCTGTTATAACCACAAAATATAATTCATATGTAGTGTATTGTTGTCTATTTTGAATGGTTTTATGCATTTGTTTCCCACCTTCCAAACCATTAAACACACAAACATTCCATTGAACATACCCTTATTAACCACTGTTCTCCACTGCCCCCTTCTCATTAGATTCAAAAGATGAAACATGCTAACCTAAAGCAAGTAGGAAGGGGGGGACAGAAAAGTTCATTGGGAAAACAAAATGGGAGACTGGATAAAAAAATTGTAAATTATTTTCAGACCATTGTGTGGGTTTATTTTTTAAGCTTTGTTGAAGTCCTGATTTGGGAAATTCTATTTTCATATGGTTAATGATTAAAATAACAAATAAGAATCAAGACTGTTTCAACCTTAGCCTTTCCCTCACCCTCAGTATAAAACAATCAAAGGTGTATTTTTCAATTTTGTTTCACATATAGCAAACAGAAGTCTTAGCTTGGGGTACATCCTGGCGTGTTTCTCCTTCTACTTCCCATCATTCCTACTACGTTAGAGTTCACTCTGACCCAGGGCTGTGCTCTGCATGTTTACTTCCTTTTCCTCCTGGAAGTACTGTTCCCCCTCTCCCACCCCCCACCCCCCATTCACTATGTGAGTGCCTTTTGTCTGTCATCACCACACTCCTGTGTATGCTTTGTTGGTGACATCTCTGATTCTCCCTAAGTTAGGTACCTCTCTCTGAGTTCTCATTGCCCGTATTGTTAGCACCATCTTTCACATGAAAAAATTTGTCAAGTTGAATTGCAATTCTTTGTCTTTTTTCCTGTACCTAAACTGGAATTTCTTGAAAACAGTGATCATGGGTGACTGCAATTTTTATGTGCGCCACCACTTAGTGAAACGGCAGGCGTATAGTGGTCCAGATAAATATTGAATAAGTGATTCACATAAAAGTACAAAATATCAATAAAATCAGACAATTCTTACTTAAATTATTATGCAGATTGTGGGATTCATTAGCTTGTATAAACTCATGTTCTTTCTTTTAAAAATTCAAACAGGAAGTTGTTTTTCTAAGTTGACATAAAACCTGTGCCTGTTTCTGCTTCCCTATGTTTAGAGTAAGTCCAAGCAATTAGCCCACATTGTCTCTTGATTTTTAAATTATAATGCAAACTGGGCTTTTGACATATAATCTATGCACATAGTATATTTATAAATACATGCAAATAAATGTAAATAAATGATAGTGGATTTTAACTTTTATGTAATATTAATAAGAAATTTTTAATCATTGCAATTATTATCAGAAGCTCTTCAACAGAAGGTAAAATGACTAGGCAATGAACTTTTCTAAAATATAAAACAATAACATTTTAACTGTTTTGCCTTTGTGGATTTGGTTATTGTTGTTGTTTCCTTGGTCTGAATTCTATCTAGCAGAAATGTTTAGCCTTAACACTACAGACCACAAATAATTATTTAAGTTCTGGAGTAAATTACCTGCTAAGAATTTGTCACCTGACCAGGTGGTGGCGCAGTGGATAGAGTGTTGGATTGGGACACAGAGGACCCAAGTCCGAAACCCCACAGTCGCTGGCCTGAGTGCGGGCTCATCTGGCTTGAGTGCGGGCTCACCAGCTTGAGTGCAGGGTCACTGTCTTGAGCATGGGATTATAGATATGAAACCATGGTCGCTGGCTTGAGCCCAAAGGTCTCTGGCTTGAAGCCCAAGGTTGCTGGCTTGAGCCCAAGGTCACTGGCTTGAGTGAGGGGTCACTCACTCTGCTGGAAGCCGCCAGTCAAGGCACATATGAGAAAGCAATCACTGAACAACTAAGGTCCTGCAACAAAAAAATTGATGCTTCTCATCTCTCCCTTCCTGTCTGTCTGTCCCTATCTGTCCCTCTCTCTTAGTCAAAAAACAAACAAGAAAAGAATTTGTCAGCCTCTTTGTTAGGTTTTTCCTCCTCAGTTGCTAGACACAAGTAGCTATTCCAGGTCCTTTGCAGACCTCTGGTGGCAAAAGGAGGCACTGTTCACTTTATACACCGCTATCCATGCAGTTAAATTTTTTATCTTTCATTTCTCTTCTGCATAGAAATAGTTCACCAATCCATAAAGTGTCCCGACATATGTGCTACAGTTGTAATAATTATTTTAGTCTTAGCCTTTAAAGTGAGCTAATAACAAACAAACAACAAAAACCCTAGCATTGAGCATAGTGAGAATACTCAACCAAAAGAGACAGCTTCCAACTTTGGAGATTTAGCCTAAAAAGGAGAGACAAATTTATGCTATAGTGCTCCTCAGTGGAGAAGTTGGACCAGAAAATTGGAGTTCAGTATAACAACCACCTCTGCTAAACATGGAAAAGAGTATTCACAAGGCTGGACTCTAAGTGCTAGCTGGGTAACTGTTTGTCAGGCGAGCTATAGGCGGAGCTTTCTGCTGACAATTTCGGCCCTGCAGTCTCCCTCACTTCAGTCTTTCACATTTTTCTGTCTATAATTCAATCCATCCTTGTATTAAAAAATCATATTAATAACTTGTCATTTATTTGAGCCATATACAGTTACAAAATTAGTTGTGCATGTAAATTTAGGCAAATTCCCTTCTTTATCTGGGACTCAGTTGTGTGCTACCTGTACATAGATGAAGAGGTGGTGGTGGTTGGCTAAAACCCTGAGCATCAGGATTGGAGAAAATGCCATTTCTCTGCACCTGAAGCCCCCAGGAGGGACTTTTACATATCACCGGGCTTCTGCCACCTGGATTGTCTGCTATTCCTACGTTGAGGCTGCCAATCTAGCCTTGACTAAACGGATACCAGATCTTAAGTGAGCCTCTTGGTTCTCAGAAGTTTTCAGTTGAGCTTCTCTGCCCTGATCCAGGTAATCTATTCTCCCACAGCCTCTAGAACAGTGTGCCCAAGCCTTTATTGATTATTAGAATTATCTGGGGACTTAATTAAAAGTAAAGATTCCCAGAATCCTCTCCTAGATCATATTTGTCAGGGGCAACCTGAGGGACCTCATTTGATTTACAAAGACCACCAATGACACTTATGACTGGCAAATTTAAGAATCATCACTCTAGAAAAATGTTTGTCACAGTAAGGTCTGTGAAATAGCTGCAGAAATAAATAGGAAGCATGTTAACAATCTAGGTGCCTGGACTCCGTCCGAGCCTTAGAACTGGAGAAGTCATGCTATCATTGTGAAGATGATTTTCTCAGTGTTTGGAAGGACACCTTTTACAATAGTAGAAGGAGGGAGTTCAGTTTAGAAGCAAAAATCTATTCGAACACTCACGGCCAGACAAGACGGTGACCGGCAATAGAAATGGTAAGAGGTAAACACATTTTGCAATGTCTCCTAAAAATATATATATATACAAAGCATTTGATTTTGGTTTAAACATACAAATCTGTTTTTTTCTTCCTTTATATTAACATCATTGGTAGGTGCCATCTTCCTTTCATTTTTCTCAATTATAGGATATATATTGTATAAGTGAAATTTTATTTTACTCTTCATTTTTTTAAAAATAAAGTTCTACTCAGAATCATAAAAAACACAAAAAGCTTTTGTCACCACAATGTGTAATATTTACAAGAACCAGTTGTTATAAACAAATCACCAAATATCTTAAGTATTAGGACTTGGTTGGCAAAATGCCATTAAAAAACAAGACAGCAAATGATAAATCTTAAATACTGCATGTCTCAATTTCATATATGAGAATTAAATACTGTTTAATAACCAGACAATTATAGGGGTAAATAGACATTTTTCAACTGTAGAACATATTACTGTGCAAAAAGTGCCATCATCTACTTACATTTCCTCAAAAATTATAAAGTGTCTTTCCTACAAGCAAATGTAATAATTCAGAAATGAGTAATAGAAATGTAACTATTATTATATAGATCACAGTGTAATGATTCAGAAATGAGTAATAGAAATGTAACTATTATTATATAGATCACAATGTTGAAAATCTGTTATTTTAAAGCTTAAAGGTTTGAATAAAAATGTTTCTGTTCAGATGTTCTACACACACACACACACACACACACACACACACACACGCCTAAACTGCACACATAAAGAGACCACTCTTTTGGTTTATGGAGATAGATGGAACACTTAGTGCCAAATCTCATTTTATGGCTTTAGCTCTCAACTTCATGGTTTACCTGATAATGTCTAATAAAAATGAGTCACATTGGGTAATGGGTGCTAAATACTGCTAAGCACTGTGTATTTAAATGTATTAGATTAAGTTTCAGAGATATGTATTATCTCTTCTACTAGGTCTGAAATTGTGTGATTCAGCAATAGAATCCTATTAAGATTACTTTCATTAGTACTTTTTGGTCCAAATGACTAGATCATTCATAAACATAGCTGTTTGGGGAAGAAAATTATTAGTTTTCTCACTCAAAATAAAGTCTTGATTAAAATAATCAGGCATTGGTATTTCTAATACCCAAAGAGATTTAGGACAAACATTGAGAAGACACAATGAAAATCAGGATTCAAAATAAATGTAAAATTTTAAATATAAAAAGGCTACCTTTTAATTAATCCTGAGTAACCTTAATAAAACATACTGCATCTTCAAATACCACACAAAGTTAGCAAAATAACTATCAGCCACAAAATTTTCAAAGGAGAAAATGGAAGTGTAGAGAAGTTAGGTGCCTAGTCAAAGATTACATCCTCAGCAGACGCAGGGCTGGAACTCCCACCCAGGTCTTCTGGCTCCAAAATCATAATTATACTTTGGGGAAAAGTCACGGTAGGCTACTACAGGTATGTCGTTTAAAAATGCACGCACGCACGTGCACACACACACAGACTCAGATGATTTTACTGCACAGTCTCCATATGTCTTGTTGAAATAACATAATGAGCTTCAGGGCTTCCAACAATCTCATAATGGCTTAAATATCTGCAGCTTCCCCCCCCTTTTTCCTCCAATACTTGGCTTTATATTGAATATTATCCATTGAAGTTCCCCAAGAGAATTGTCTAATGATGTAAATGTTCTCTCTGTCTTCGACATCCAAAGAGGTAGCTAATAGCCTCATGGAACTATTGAGAACTTGAGACATGGCTAATATAACTGAGGAACTGAATTTTCTATTTTATTTCATTTTAATCGATTGAAATTTAAATTGACACATAGCGATTGACCAGTATATTGAATAGTGCAGCTATGGACATGGCAGAGTTATGAGACCCTTATGTTCTGAGACCCGTTTCTTCTAATACAGAACAATGAGGTTACAAATGTAGAATAGAAGAAAATAAAATGAAAAGAAATAGCTGAGATCTGAAATAAGACAACCCTCTCTGTAACACAAGAACCAAGACACAACACAGCATTGTAGCAGAACTACAACCATGGGCCAGCTGCGCTGGGGGTCAGCAGGGTTGTCTGGGTACTGCCAACTCAGGAAACTAAAAGGGATCCTGCCCAACTGGGCAATAAGATAAATTATATCATAATTTGGGGCTCAGTCAGTCCTCCAGATCTATGACTGAACCCTGCCTGAGGTTAAAACAAGGAGAGCAGAGGCGACAGAGCATGGCCAGAGGTCAGGACATGGGCCATGTAATCGACTGGCTTAGCAACCACACTTCCCATGATGCCAGTTATCTCTGAGGAACAGGAGCTCTGAGCTATGAACAGAAGATCCAGTTCTGGTTGGGGAATTCTTAAGAGTTTGGAGGATGACAATTTTAAAACTGCCAAGAAGAAGGAAGCACATGCAGGTGAGACAGAAAAACCTTTCACTCCACATAAGCCAATATAGAATAAATAAGCAAATAACCTACAACATTAGAAATAGAAGTTATTTTTTCCAAATAAGCTGGAAAAAAGGCAATCTAAAAATAATTTTAAATAAGTATGTTCATCATCCTTATAAAACACAAGGAAAAGATAACATTTATCAAAACAGGACAAGAAATTATGAAAGAAATTTAAAGAAATGATGCAAGAATAAAAAAAATTATAAAAACAAACTACTGCCTGACCAGTGGTGGTGCAGTGGATAGAGCATGGGCCTGGGATATTAAGGTCTCAGGTTAGAAACCCCATGGTCACTGGCTTGAGCACAGGCTCACCAGCTTGGACATGGGGTTGCTGGCTTGAACATGGGATCATCAGCATGATCTCATGGTCACTAGCTTGAGCCCAAGGTGACTGGCTTGGCTGGAGCCCCTGGTCAAGGCACATATGAGAAGCAATCAATGAACAGCTAAAGTGCTGCAGCTACGAGTTGATGCCTCTCATCTCTCTATCTTCCTGTCTGTCTATCCCTATCTGTCCCTCTCTCTGTCTCCCTCTCTCACTAAAAAAAGAAAAAAGAAAAGAAATTGATCGAGTTCAGAGTATAACTAGAGATTTAAATGTATTTCAATGTACTTCTTTTATACATAGACTAAATCAAACAATTACTAACAGAGAATTTTTTTTCTTTTTTTTTTTATAAATAAATTTTTATTTTAATGGGGTGACATCAATAAATCAGGGTACATACATTCAAAGAAAACATTTCCAGGTTATCTTGTCATTTAGTTCTGTTGCATACCCATCACCCGAAGAGAGATCGTCCTCCGCCACCCTCCATCCAGTTCTCTCTGTACCCCTCCCCCTCTCCCTCTCCCTCCTTCCCTCCCCCCACCCCCCATAGCCACCACACTCCTGTTCATGCCTCTTAGTCTCGCTTTTATGTCCCACCAATGTATGGAATCCTGCAGTTCCTGTTTTTTTCTGATTCGCTTATTTCACCCCGCACAATGCTACCAAGACTCCACCATTCCGCTATAAGTGATCCGATGTCACCCTTTCTCCTAGCTGAATAATATACCATGGTGTATATGTGCCCCATCTTCTTCATCCAGTCCTCTATTTTTTTTACAGTGATTAACAGCCTTTAAGCAAACTCTTGGCCAATACAGCAAGAATCCATGAATGAGTAGTGTCCTTAACATGTTCCCTAAGTCCAAGTTGGCCCCATCACCATGCCAAATCCCCGAAAAATGCAACCCAACCACAGTTCAGTCTGTTAGGAGCTGTCACAGGGAGCAGGAGTCCAGGAAAGTTCCCCACAGGAAAAGTCCGCATGGCACTGGAATTGTTGTCACCATTCTATACTTTGCAGCTCATGTCCAAGTCCCAATGACCGCTGCTTCTAGCTGGTAATGATTCAGGCAGACTGGAAAAAGCCATTTGCAGCATGCGTGGATATGGAGCTTCTGTTCTCCTCTGCCTGGAGAGTTGAGACCAGGTTGCTTTTCCCTGGAGCTCTGTGACTGTGGCCTGGTAAAGAGAACCTTGGGATACACTAAGCTGGGTGGCGAAGGTAAATTCATAATACAAGTTGGCAAAAGGAGGAAAGAGAGCTCTAAATTAAGAGTAGGTCTCAGCCTGAAATATGAGTGGGGCATTGAGGTAGGAGGGATAAAGGAAACACTATATATTAAGCAAAGCAGCAGAAAATAGGACTATCAACACCCACAACAGAGATCTTTGAGGGAAGAATAAAAAACCTGACTATTCAGGCAAAACATAGTTAAGTGGCCCTTGTGCAAATGAGATCAGTTTACCTGCTTCTTGGAAGAAATACCCTAGGCTCGTCCACAGTGTCGTAGATGGGGCCGACGGCCCTGGGCACCTTCAGCCTTCAGTGGCAAACCCCAGCTTTCTGGGCAAGGTTAGGTCATAGGTGGCTGGAGCAGGGCTGGAAGAGACTGAACCCTCCCTTAGAGGAGCGAGGGGGAAGCCCACCTTCCAGTGTCCCTGTTTCCTCACAGCAGAGGCGTGTAAGCCTGGCAGGCTTTAGCTCAATGACCTTCCTTTCCACTATTGAAGCAGGACCCAGATGGCATCCTATGAGACCCTTTGGGGTGTTGGAGCCTTTAAGGGTGTATCCTAAAAGCTGGTAGTTCCCCTGATCTCTATTGGGCTTTTTCTGCCTCTAGGTATCTTAAAAGCCATTCTCAGAGGATCTCGCTGAGGGGTTTGAGGATCCCCTTCCACCTATATAAATCTTTTCCATATATCTGGAGCTATTTGGAAAAAAGACAGAACAGTGTTATTAGCTAGATCTAATAAAGAAGGTAGTAGTTTGCAGGCGAAAAAGATTTGGTGTTTCCTGTTCATGAGCATTCAAAAGAAATGTAAATTTTTTTTTTAAGTAAAAAGCATGATATGGTAGACCCGTTGGAGTCATTGGCCTGGTGTGCAGGATTCCCGGGTTCGATTCCTGGCCAGAGCACACAGGAGAAGCGCCCATCTACCTCTCCACTCCTCCCCCTCTCCTTCCTCTTGATCTCTCTCCTCCCACCCGCAGCCAAGGTTCCACCAGAGCAAATCCACCCTGGACCCTAAGGATGGCCCCATGGCCTCTGCCCCAGTCACTAGAATGGCTCCGGTTGTAACAGAGCAACATCCCAGATGGGCAGAGCATTCCCCCCAGTAGGCATGCCAGGTGGATCCCAGTCAGGCACATGCAGGAGTCTGTCTGACTGCCTCCCCATCCCCATCCTCAGAAATATACAAAAAATAAATAAATAAAAGAAAAAATACTAAAAAAAAAAGAAAAAAAAAGGGGGGGGGGCATTCCCTTGTGCTAAAGCACCAGGGAGCATGGAGTGAGCTTGAGTATGTCCTATGAAACATGGAACTCTATGTTTACATATAAGTCTTTGAAGAAGGAGGAACTGCTGAAATAGTTTATCAGCATTTGTCCCTAAGACAGCAGTCTTTATAGTGGGAACACCATACGTAAATATTTGCTGTCTGTCTATAGGTTAAGGGGGGAATATGGCAAATGCTGAAAAGCCATGATCTTTGTGCCCCTCCCCTCCCCCAACCCCCTCCCTCTCCTCCCCCCACCCTGTAACCCCCACACTGTTGTTCATGTCTCTGAGTCTCATCTTTATGTCCCACCTATGTGTGGAAACATATAGTTCTTAGTTTTTTCTGATTTACTTCTTTCACTCAGTATAATGTTATCAAGGCCCATCCATGTTGTTGTAAAAGATCCGATGTCATCATTTCTTATGGCTGAGTAGTATTCCATAGTATATATATACCAAAGCTTTTTAATCCACTCGTCCTCTGATGGACACTTGGGCTGTTTCCAAATCTTTGCTATTGTGAACAATGCTGCCATAAACATGAGGGTGCATTTCTTCTTTTCAAACAGTGCTATGGTGTTCTTGGGGTATATTCCTAACAGTGGTATAGCTGGGTCAAAAGGCAGTTCGATTTTTAATTTCTTGAGGAATCTCCATACTGTTTTCCACAGTGGCTGCACCAGTCTGCATCCCATCAGCAGTGCAGGAGGGTTCCCTTTTCTCCACATCCTCGCCAGCACTTATTGTGTTGTTTTATTGATGAGCGCCATTCTGACTGGTGTGATGTGATATCTCATTGTGGTTTTAATTTGCATTTCTCTAATCATTAGTGATGTTGAACATTTTTTCATATGCCTATTGGCCATCTGTGTGTCCTCTTTGGAGAAGTGTCTATTCATTTCTTTTGCCCATTTTTGGATTGGATTGTTTGTTTTCCTGGTATTAAGTTTTACAAGTTCTTTATAAATTTTGGTTATTAACCCCTTATCAGACGCTATGTCAAATATATTCTCCCATTGTGTAGTTTGTCTTTTTATTCTGTTCTTATTGTCTTTAGCTGTGCAGAAGCTTTTTAGTTTGATAAAGTCCCATTTGTTTATCCTGTCTTTTATTTCACTTCCCTGTGGAGACAAATCAGCAAATATATTGCTGCGACAGATATCAGAGAGCTTACTGCCTATGTTTTCTTCTAAGATGCTTATGGTTTCACGGCTTATATTCAAGTCTTTTATCCATTTTGAGTTTATTTTTGTGAGTGGTGTAAGTTGGTGGTCTAGTTTCATTTTTTTGCAGGTAGCTGTCCAGTTTTCCCAACACCATTTGTTGAAGAGGCTGTCTTTACTCCATTGTATTGTCTTACCTCCTTTGTCAAATACCAGTTGTCCATAGAGCTGTGGGTTTATTTCTGAGTTCTCTGTTCTGTTCCATTGATCTATGTGCCTGTTCTTATGCCAGTACCATGCTGTTTTGAGTACAATGGCCTTATAATATAACTTGATATCAGGAAGTATGATACCTCCCACTTTATTCTTCTTTTTTAAGATTGCTGAGGCTATTCGTGTTCTTTTTTGGTTCCATATAAATTTTTGGAATATATGTTCTATGTCTTTGAAGTAAGTCATTGGTATTTTCATTGGTATTGCATTGAATTTATACATTGCTTTGGGTAATATAGACATTTTAATGATGTTTATTCTTCATAACCATGAGCAGGGTGTATGCCTCCACTTATTCATATCTTCCCTGATTTCTTTTATCAATGTTTTATAATTTTCCGAGTACAAGTCTTTAATCTCCTTGGTTAGATTTATTCCTAGGTACTTTATTTTTTTGGTTGCAATGGTAAAGGGGATTGATTCCCTGATTTCTCTTTCTAACAGTTCATTATTAGTGTATAAAAATGCCTCTGATTTCTGAGTATTGATTTTATATCCTGCCACCTTGCCAGATTCTTTTATCAGGTCTAGTAGTTTTTTGACTGAGACTTTAGGATTTTCTATATACAATATCATGTCATCTGCAAATAATGATAGTTTTACTTCTTCTTTTCCAATTTGGATGCCTTTTATTTCTTTTTCTTGTCTGATTGCTGTGGCTAGGACTTCCAGAACTATGTTGAATAAGAGTGGTGAAAGGGGGCACCCCTGCCTTGTTCCTGATCTTAAGGGTATTGCTTTTAATTTTTGCCCATTGAGTATGATGTTGGCTGTGGGTTTGTCATAGATAGCCTTTATCATGTTGAGGTATGTTCCCTGTATTCCCACTTTGCTGAGAGTTTTGATCATGAATGGGTGCTGGACTTTATCAAATGCTTTTTCTGCATCTATTGAAATTATCATGTGCTTTTTCTCCTTTCTTTTGTTTATGTGATGAATCACATTGATTGATTTGCGAATATTGTACCAGCCTTGCCTCCCAAGAATAAATCCTACTTGATCATGGTGTATGATTTTTTCCATATATTGCTGGATCCGGTTTGCTAATATTTTGTTGAGGATTTTTGCATCTAAGTTCATCAGGGATATTTTCCTATAATTTTCTTTTTTTGTGTTGTCTTTGCCTGGTTTTGGAATCAGAATTATGCTCGCCTCATAAAAGGAGTTTGGAAGTCTTCCTTCCTCTTGAATTTTTTGAAATAGCTTGAGAAGGATAGGAGTTAGTTCTTCTTTGAATATTTGGTAGAATTCACTTGTGAAGCCATCAGGCCCAGGACTTTTCTTTTTTGGGAGTTTTTTGATAGCTGTTTCAATCTCATTTGTTGTAATTGGTCTGTTTAGGTTTTCTGATTCTTCCAGATTGATTTTTGGAAGATTATATGATTCAAGGAAATTGTCCATTTCATCTAGGTTGTCTAGTTTTTTGGCGTACAGTTCTTCATAGTATTTTCTTACAATATTTTGTATTTCTGTTGTGTCAGTTGTTATTTCTCCACTCTCGTTTCTAATTTTATTTATTTGAGTCCTCTCTCTTTTTTTCTTGGTGAGTCTTGTTAAAGGTTCATCGATCTTGTTTACCTTTTCAAAGAACCAGCTCCTGGTTTCATTGATGCTCTGTATTGTTTCTTTAGCCTCTATGTCATTTATTTCTGCTCTGATCTTTATTATTTCCTTCCTTCTACTAGCTCTGGGCTTTACTTGCTGTTCTTTTTCTAGTTCTTTTAGATGCAGGGTTAAGTTGTTTATTTGAGCTTTTTCTAGCTTCTTGAGGTATGCCTGTAATGCTATAAACTTCCCTCTCAGGACTGCTTTTGCTGTGTCCCATAAATTTTGAGTTGATGTATGCTCATTATCGTTTGTTTCTAGGAATTTTTAAATTTCTTCTTTGATCTCAATGTTAACCCATTCATTGTTTAATAACGTGCTATTTAGTTTCCAAGTGTTTGAATGTTTTTCAATTTTTCTATTGTGGTTGATTTCTAGTTTAATGCCATTGTGATCAGAGAAAGTGCTCGATATGATTTCAATCTTCTTAAATTTGTTGAGCCCGCTTTTGTGCCCTAACATGTGGTCTGTTCTAGAGAATGTACCATGAGCGCTTGAAAAGAATGTATATTCTGCTGCTTTAGGATAAAAGGTTCTGAAGATATCTATTAAATCGAGTTGATCTAATATGTCCTTTAAGTCTACTGTTTCTTTGTTAATTTTCTTTCTTAAGGATCTGTCTAATAATGTTAATGGGGTATTGAAATCTCCTACTATTATAGTATTACTGTTGATCTCGCCCTTTAAGTCTATCAAAGTCTGCTTTATATATTTAGGTGCTCCTATATTAGGTGCGTAGATATTTATAATGGTTATATCTTCCTTTTGTATTGCTCCCTTTATCATTATGTAGTGACCTTCTTTATCTCTAACTATGGTCTTTGTTCTAAAGTCCATTTTGTCTGATATAAGTATTGCTACCCCAGCGTTTTTTTCATTTCCATTTGCGTGAAATATTTTTTTCCATCCTTTTATCTTCAGTCTGTGTGCATCTTTTGATTTAAGGTGTGTCTCTTGTAGACAGCATATGTATGGGTCCTGTTTTCTTATCCACGCAGCTACCCTATGTCTCTTGATCGGATCATTTAATCCATTAACATTTAAGGTTATTACTGATATGTAATTGTTTGTTGCCATTTTTTTTCTTTAAAACTGTTTTTCTCTTTTGCTATATTCTTTTTTTTCCTTTGATCTGATTACAAGAGGTCCCTTAGCATTTCTTGCAGCATTGGTTTGGTTGCAGTGAAATCCTTGAGTTTCTTTTTGTCTGTAAAGCTTTTTATTTCTCCTTCAATTTTAAATGATAGCCTTGCTGGATAAAGTAGTCTTGGTTGTAGGTTCTTGTTCTGCATTACTTTGAATATTTCTTGCCATTCCCTTCTGGCCTCAAGTGTTTCTGTTGAGAAGTCAGATGTCATCCTTATGGGGGCTCCTTTGTAGGTGATAGTCTTTTTTTCTCTAGCAGCTTTTAATATTTTCTCTTTATCATTTAGCTTTGGTAATTTAATTATGATGTGTCTTGGTGTTGGTGTCTTTGGGTTTCTCCTTAATGGAGTTCTCTGTGCTTCCTGAACATGTGAAATGTTTTCCTGCCTTAATTGGGGGAAGTTTTCTGCTATAATATGTTTGAACAAAGTCTCTATCCCTTGTTCTTTCTCTTCTTCTTCAGGAACCCCTATGATGCGGATGTTATTTCTCTTCATGTTGTCACAGAGCTCTCTTAGAGTTTCCTCAGACTTTTTGAGTCTCTTTTCTTTTTTCTGCTCTGCTTCCGTGCCTTTATTTATTGTGTCCTCTAACTCACTGATTCGATTCTCTGCTTCATCCATCCTGCTTTTAATTCCTTCCATTGTATTCTTTATTTCAGATATTGTATTTGTCATTTCTGTCTGATTCTTTTTTATTATTTCAATGTCCTTTTTTATATTTGTTATCTCTTTATTTAGGTTTTCGTAATGGCCATCTATGGTGGTTCTAATATCTTTGAGAATCCTAACAATCGTTATTTTAAACTCTGCATCTGGTAATTTGGTTATATCTGATTCACTTAGGTCCTTTTCTGGGGATTTCTCTTGGTTTATTTGTGTTGTATTTCTCTGCCTCCGCATTTTCTCTTCACGAGAGTGGCTGTGATCACGTGCTCGGGTGCACAAGGGTTGGTGGCCTTGGCCTTTGCCCCGCCCCTGTGTGTGATGTTATGCTCGGTCCTGAGGGCACTGGCAAGCACCTTTGCTCTGCTGCGGGTCTCCACCTGTTTCCGAACTTTCGCCCTGCCTTTGCAGGATAATCCCACTCAAGGAACAGCTGCTAGCCTTGGCTCTACCGTCAGGCAGGGCTGCGTGCCCAAGCTCAGCTTCGTAGTGGAACTCCACCTCTTCTGGGCTTTTGGCTCCACCCTCGCGGGAGGAGCAGGCTACCAAGTCAGACCGCAAGCCTGGGTTGCACGGGCGGGGCAGGGATGTGCTCCTCTGCCCTTGCTCCAGGGCTGGTTTCTACCCTTTCTGGGTTTCCTGCCCTTCTCCCGGAGGCTGGATTACAGGCTGCCGGCAGCTGAGCTTGGCCGCTTTTGCATGCCCCCTTCTCCCTAGCCGGGCAAGATTGAGCTCACACCTGAGCCCACTGGTGGCCAGCCGGCTTCCGCCCCTGCCAGCAGAACCGCGCGTCTGTCTCCCGCTGCCGCCCGCTCTCCGGTGCGCCCTCAGCCGCGTGGGTGGGGGCGTTGCAGCTCGGACCCTAAGACTCACTACTGTAGACCCGAAAGCTCCCTCCTTCTATGCGACTCTGCTCTGAATGCTGCGAGGGAGCTTGTTTGGCTGCTCTCCTGCTTCCCTTTGCTGGTATTGCTGTTTCCGGGGGAAATATTCACTTCAGCTTTGGGGAGTGACTCGTCCCAGGGGTTAGGGTGGCTATCTCCCAAAATGTTTTTCCCTATGCCTCCTAGATTGCACTCTCTTCCTGTTAATGTGGTTCTTTCCCCTCTCCCTCCGTCTCCAGGAGTCCCGGGTGAGTGTTTGTGAGAGCGATGTTCTGCGTGGTCCCTTTAAGAAGGATCCTGGGTCTGAGAAATCAGACTCTCTCACAAACAGTATCCTGACTTGTTTCCAGCTAAATACTGTCCTTACGCTTCTTCTGGGCTCTGGGGCTGCAGGCTGGGGCTTTGTTCCTGGGGCTCAGGACCCTTTCCCCTCTGCTAAACTCACTTCCCGCCACGCGAGTCTCTCCCTGCTGCCGTTCGCTCCGAGAAGCTGGGCAGCCCTCTCCACGTTTCCGCTTTTCCTACCAGTCTCTGTGTGGCTTCTTCAGCATTCCTTGGTTGAAGAGTCCTTTTAGTTTAGTCCAAAGTTGGCTTTTCCAGCTGATAGTTCATAAAATTAGTTTGTAATCCACATTGGTTCTGGGAGGTAGATGCTGGTACGTCTGCCTACTCCAGCGCCATCTTGTCTCTCCCCTATAGTAAGTTCTTTTATAAAGATTTATTCTGCCAAACTTAGCAAAAATCAGACATAAAGTACTTGGTAAGTAGTTATTAGTATATGCTTTAACTTGCTGTAACTTTGCTTTATAAATTTTATAAAGTAAAGTTACTTCCCTACTTTATAAATCACCGTTACTGTGGAACCAGTGGGCGGTTAGAAAATTTTACTACTAACAGAGATCACTAACAGAGAATTTTAAGAACATAATTAATAAACTCAAATACAATGATGTGTAATGGATAATCCTACACTCAACAAGTAATCTTTTCAAGCTTGCATGAAATATTTTCAACATTTAGCTGCACCATCAAAAGATAATTTATATTAACTTAAAACTTATCTAAAGGTCCTAGCTTGATCACTTCTATGTTCAGTCCATAAATAAAACAAAGTATTTAAACAAAATAATCCTGCTCTTCTCTGTAGAAACTGATAATTTTTATTTTCCTCCATTAGAAAATACTGACTTAAGGACATTAACAGGCATTTACTTCTATTTTGAAATATGGAGAGAGAAAATATCTTACAAGGGGAAATTCTCATTACAAACCAGATGCTATTTTAACATTTACTATGAATCCCTAGTCTAATTTATATCTATTCTCATTTCTATTCTAAAAGTAAAGGAAATAGATAAATTCTGATGGTAAGAAATATCCAGTCCCTTCTGGTTCCACTTACCTACCCAGTTTCCCCAAGGATACTTAGATTTTCCCCTAAGTTTGTAACTGATTGAATATAAGAAAATATGGTGCAAAGTAATCAAAGTGTTTCAGTATCACCTGCACTTGTGTGAACAATACCTATACCCATATTCTTTAGGAAATGACTCACTGTGATTGAGAGGTACAACAACACTGACTCTGAGGAGTTGATTGTTTGGTTGGTTGTTGTTTTTTTATCTTTGCACAAAGACAAGTCACATTGGACAACATAATATCTTAAACCATTAGACTGGTACTAAAATAAATTTTTGGTACACCATTCAAGTACTGTACCTTTCACAATTCATTGCTGAGTAACCAAAGGATTTATAACTACATTTAGTTTAATCACTCCCTGATGTCAATTTCCACTCACAGGTATAATCACATTTTGAAATTAATTGACGTCATGATATAAAGAATTTATCTGAAGTCTGCTACCTTCTTAACTTACTTTTTTTCTTATTACTGTGGAACAGAGGGACACCCATATGACCTAAACTAATTGTGACTTGTTTATTACATTTGCAATAAAATATTTTGCCAAGTCAGTGTGCACACATTTATTCCTAATTACATTTTCATTTTTAATCATATTGAGGTCCCCACCCAAAATCTACTGAAAATTCTAAATAGGCAGCAGAAAGTTATACAAGTATAGCACAAATATCATAACAATATTGGGCAACAAATATATTTTTTTTCTAAGAATTTTTTTCTAGACTTGGATGTGCCTTGTCCTCATCCTACTTTTTGTGCGTGTGCAGGAGTCTCATGGCTGCACCTCAGTCTGGTTTGTTGATTACCTCTACCTGCTTTTAAATTCCCTTACTCTGTGCCTTACAAATATGTCAAAACCCACAGCTTATCTTCTGAGAAATACTTAAACCAGGACAAGCACACAGGGACTGTTGCCTGGATCACCTGTTGTACCTAGGAACAGGCTGACCCTCCTCAGTGACCCACAGTGTCCACCCCTCCTCTCTTTGGTTGCTACTATCATCTGTCCTGGACCACTCACCTGCCATTGCCAGGGTACTTCTGTCTCCCTTCCAGGCCCAGCGACCCCCAAACCACCTAAAACACAGCACTGACAGTGTCTACAGATCTATTCAATCTGCATTGTCAGAAAAAAAAACACAGGAGAAAATAAAAATACTTTTGCTTTTTAAGGTGAACTGATAGAAATAGATTTTCTTGGAAAAAAGATGTTAGAAGTCAAGTCTGAACTGAAACTTCACTTTTGCATATTTAGGGACCAGTCCTTCTCTAGCTGAGAAGGCAAACAATGAGATGCCTTAATTGACCTCTAGCGCTCCAAGGAGCTTGCACTGTTTACTTGTGATTTATTGATGAAAGGATCAATAGCACTTTTCTGTTTCCAGCTATTATTTCAACAAACACCACTGTAACCTTGCATGAATTCAGTGCTCCAGACACAAGGGAATGCAATTCATCAGTCTCCCTTTCATGGACATCGTGTCCCAGACTGGTCCTTTTGTGCACAGACTGCAGAGTTGGCGAGGTACAGAATTTTGCCACTCTTCTCTTTGCTGGAATTTATACTTCACATGAAAATATTCACCCTCAGGCATTTAGCAAAAATATAACTACATATGCTTCAAAATAGAAAACCTACTGTTTTTAGATAATGTTTGCCACTTAGTTAAGGGTACATTGTATTATATATAACTTTCCTGGTAATTATTGAAATTGGCTACTGGTAAATATTAACTTTTAAAGTGTTAAATCAAGTATAAGTAAAACTATTCACAGATTCCTATGTGCTATAATAAGAATTATGTCAGCTCTGGCCGGTGACTCAATGGATAGAGTGTCAACCAGGCGTATGGATATCCCGGGTTTGATTCCGGTCAGGGCACACAGGAGAAATGACCATCTGCTTCTCCTCCCCTACCCTCTCCCCCTTATACCCTCTTCCCATCCCAGAGCCAGTGGCTTGACTGCTTTGAGCATGGTCCTTGGCACTGAGGATGGCTCAGTTGGAGCTCATCAGCCTCAGGTGCTAAAAATGTCTCAGTACTCAAGCAATGACCCTAGATGGAGTTGCTGGGTGGATCCACATCAGGGCACATGTGGGACTCTGCCTCACTATTTTCCTTTCTCACCTAACAAAAAAAAAAAAAGAAAGAAAGAAAAGAAAAAAAGAATGGAAAAATTCTTGGGAAAACTCCATTTGGCTTCATTTGAGAAAATTTGTTTTCAAGTTTATTAATATGTGGTAAGCAGTTAAGAGAGAAAAGAGCAGAGTAAGGACAAGGACAATGGGCCAGGTACAGAAGGTCACCAAAGCAAGGTCAATAAGCCAGACCGAGAAAAGCAGGAAAACTAGACAGCAGCTCTAGGGATGACCACATGACCAGCGGCATTGATTAAGGGCCCCTGCCCTGGCGCAGACCAATCAGTGGAGACCAGGACCCTGAATGGACACAGTTGGAGAGCTGATGAACATTCTGTTTGGGATCCTCCCCCGGGACCTTCCCTAAAGTTTCCAGCATTAAAAGCCCTTAGGGTGGGTCCTAGCATGTTCTCCCTTCCCTCCAGGGATCAGGACTCCTCCTCCTCCACCACCGCCATCTCCTCTGCCTCCTCCTTCACTTCTTCCTCCCCTACACACAACTCATTTTCCTTACCTCTCTGTTTCTCCTAAGCTCTAAGGGACCCCACGAGACTTGTCACCAGGAGAGTAGTGGGCAGCAGCAGCTTGTCCCTGGCTAACCACCTGAACCTGTCTCCAAGGTCCTGTTTTCTCTTTCTTCCTGCACAGCCAATAAATTCTTCCTTTACTTGGTAAACTTTGTCTCTTGATTGAATGGCTTCCTTCAAGAAGACAAGAATCAAGGTCTTGTCATTTCACCGGTAACAAATCCACTGTCATGACTGGCTATGTAAGAAAATTGAGTTTCTCAAACTGAGAATTGTACTCAGTTGTCTCAGGGGTTTTTGAGTTCTCTGAGAATGTTTAAATTTTACTTTTTCATTTTAAAGGGAATTCCTAAAACTAATTTTTGACAGGATTAAAGGTAAAACTACTCTTTTGCAGTGTTAATCATCCTGTGCTAGTATAATCCTTTGTTTCCTAAATCAATGCTTTTCACATAGATGAACCTTGGAATTATCAGAGATTGACAAGAAAATGTCCAAATATTTATATAAGGCCTATTGGTCCCAAATTTTCCCAATAGTAGTGTGGATGAAAAAGGGGCCCCATGCTGAACCTGACAAACTCAGGGGGGACCTGCATGATGGCCTTGCAAACTCGGAGACCTAAAGTCACCACACAGGATGGTCCGACATTAAAACTGTCTAACTGAAAGCAGTTCATGGTGGGCAGTCATGTCCTAGGGAGATACTTTTCTCCAACAAAGGTCAAGGCTTACCTTAATGAGCCTGTCTGCTGTCTTTTACATCAACAATAAAGTACCTGGTAACGTGCCTTTGAAATTGTAAGGGTCATCTCCTCTTCCTGTCCCTCCTCAGGGCAGGCAACCCACCAGAGCAGGAACCAACAGACCCCGTCATTATTGTTATTATCATGTTCCTTAACTATGAACTATCTTATTCCTGCCCATGTAAAAGAGTTTCATTACATACATGTTACCCTTTGATCCAGTCCCAGAGACTTCCCCCCTTTGCTTCCTCCCGGCTCCCTAATCTATCACCAATTTCATGTAAGCCCCTGCCATCTTCCCTTCTGATTCTGACGGATAAAATAAGTGGTGCAACAGCATTTTCCAGAGCATTTTCTCAATCTGTTGAGACTTTGCTTCCTGGCAAATGTCGATAGTTTGGCTCAGATAAACTCATAAAAAGTTCTTACAGGTTCGGAAGTTTCTTATGATGACAGTAGGAATCATGAGAGGTTCGTTTAATAGTATATAACTCCCCAGGCCTCTCTCCTAAAGAATCAGCAGTCTCAGGAGGGACTACAGAATGCAAAACTTAAGGATTACTCCAGGTAATTTTTATCATCAGGCAACTTTGGCAAATTCTGCATTACAGAAAATAGGCTCCCAAGTGTAAAGTTCAGAGGAGTTGAAGTTCTCCTGAAAGGTCAGAGGCAAGAAATGTTTTTCCCAATGTCCCTGATATTTTATTTCACCAAATAGAACCTCATTCCACCCACCTCCAAAGTCCATCCAGTGCCATAACTATCAACCAAATTCAATTCCAGCATTATAACTATCAACCAAGTTCAGTTAGGTCCGTCCCACAGCATGGCACTGGTTACTCACATTGCTGCGAAATCAATGCTCTTGTTTGTATAATGACAATTTGCAATTCTCTCTCCATTAAAGTGAGTTTTCTTCATCTAAATGCAAATGTCCTGCCTCTGCATATAAGGAGTTGAAAATGTAGTTAATAAACTATTTGGGTTTTAGGACACTTTTAAAAATGTACGTAGACGCCTGACCAGGCGGTTGCTCAGCGGATGCAGAGGACCCAGGCTGAAACCCCGAGGTCAATGTCTTGAGCATGGCCTCATCCAGCTTGATTGTGGGATCATCAATATGACCCCATGGTTGCTGGCTTGAGCCCAAGGTCTATGGGGTCACTGGTTTGGCTGGAAACCCATCTCCCCACCCCTCACTCCCATCAAGGCACAGATGAGAAAGCAATCAATGAGCAACTAAGGTGCCTCAAAAAAGAATTGATGCTTCTTATCTGTCTCCCTTTCTGTCTGTCCATCCCTCCCTTTCTCTAAAAATGTATGCAGACAATAGAAAGCATATTTTGTATTTGATACTGCTTTAAAAAAAATTCAGACTTTTTACCCTAATATGAAACTCTGACCTCTGGCATGAATCAAAACAAAGGAATAATTTTCTCTTTTTCTTGATGCTAATTCACTCTGAAGCCAGACTGCTTAAGGCTTTTTATAGACCAGGGGAAATATATCGTGAATCTATTTTAAAAATCAGACTTGATGGCTTATTTACTATTGGCCCTCAAAGGTTCACAATCAGCAGTCTAAAGGCTAAGAGAGGCCACTGTCCCCAGTGATTATTTTTAAACAGATTGCAGATTTCAGTAGCTAAAGGAAAGGTAAAGGCCGTGGATTGAAAAGATCAGAAAACAATTCACTAAGTGTCTGTTCTCTTGGCCAAGTCAAAGAAGAAAGAAGCCCTGCCCTCCACCCCCACCTCCTTTAACTTACTTAGGCAGGAAAGAAAAGTGGTTTACCAGTTCCCTCTTCTGGCTCTTTCCCAGCTGAAGAATTCTATCTGGCTGGAATTGCCCTTTAGCCTTCCATACGCCAGATACACAGGTTTTCTTTCTCGGGGCTGAAGCCTTCTCCCCCTTAAGATGCTAACCCCAATGGTATGTCCCAAGGGCCTTCTCTGACAGCCCCACATGAAATAGCCACTTCCGTTTCCTTTCCATCATATCCAGTGATGGTAGTCAGCCGGGTTGTACCAGTTCAGCAGAACCGAAACCTAATTAATGTTTTATTGAGTTGGGCCAACCGGCTGTTAAAATGGCACCTGTGATCAGGGTTCTCTCTAAGGTGGGCACCTGGGCAGCCACCCAATGTGGAAATTACAAATGGACGTCCCTTACTCTTTTTTCATGTTCATCTGCCCAACAGCATATTCTAAGCACCCGTGGTAATGTTCATTCCGCCCATAAGTGAAAAAAATTGCAAGTGAGGACGCCAATCAAGAAACAATATGAAAATATCTTAACAGTTTTGTTGTTTTTTGTAACGTATTACTCAATATTTTTTATTAATACTGTTAAACTCTTTCTTATAACATAATCTAGTTTTGTGTACCTCTTTTATTGTTCTTATTTAAGTATTAAATGCATGAAATAATAAACTACCTTTTGGTTTATCTTTTTTTATATTTAAAATGGTCATTAGGGCAGGGAACTTGTTGTTAAATTATTTGAATTCCACCACTGTCTAGAAACTATAGGAAGACAGGAAATAAGACAAAGAGCATCAGTAGAATGAGAAGCTAGGAAGGTCAATGACAAAATCTGAGTGTGTACACGCCTACTGGCACAGGTAGAAACATACAAGCTCACACACGAGGGGTGGCAGGGTTAGCAGTCACTAAAAGATTAAGAAATTTCTGCTCCACCCAGCTAAAGCCATTCTCTATGCTCATAACAGCAAAATTATAAAGTAGAGCAGTCCCCTTGGCAAAGCCGTGTGCTGAATGGAGCAGCTGGAATAAAGCCAGAAAATTAGAACCTTCTGAACACAGTTGGTACCAATATATCCTAGCCTTTCATAGCCATGACCCTTTAAGAAAACAAAACCA
The DNA here is from genome assembly GCF_036850765.1 of Saccopteryx bilineata. NCBI lineage: Eukaryota > Metazoa > Chordata > Mammalia > Chiroptera > Emballonuridae > Saccopteryx > Saccopteryx bilineata. The sequence goes on along the minus strand of NC_089490.1, from coordinate 248,712,399 downwards.
GTATTTACCAAAAATGTGAAATTCTTTCCTTAGAAAAGTCAGTATGGTCAATATAATTTGGTGGACTAGAAAAATAAAAAAGATAATAAAAGTTTTAATTCAGTCTGCTAAAGTCTATCTGCTATCCTCCTCCCAAAGGAGTCTTCTGTTTCCATAACTACCTACACTTGAGCTATGAAGTTATAAAGGTAACAGCTTTACCAAGTACGTGCAAATGAGTAAAGTTTCATAATGTAAAGGTTATATGTCCCACCCTTACCACCCTCATCCATTCCAGATCATTGCATAAAGAAGGATGGATCTAGGTTTTAGAAATAAAACCTAGAATTGTTTCTTATATGGGGAAAGCAGATAAGGGGCAAACATTAAAATATTATTTACAAATTTAAAAGTAGTGGGCTGTTGTGATTTACATAGAACTACACATTTAAAGATGTTTTAGTGAATGCAGTTGAACATAAGACTTTTTAACTTTCATACAACTTAGCTTCAGATATTTTCCATTCTCCCATCTCTTGGTTCTAATCACATGATCAAGTCCGTTAATGGACCACTAACTAGCCCTGTGTTACAGGGTGGGATTCGAGCCATGCACTAGATGGCGTGCCTGCCCATACACAAAGCACCGTCAAGTTCATGCTCAGGGCCACCTAGCTGAGCTCCAGCTGGATTTTTGTGCTACTTCGCTCCATTATGGTTTATTTCAGCAGATCCCTGGTTAGGACTCTCACCTAGTGCACCTTCTAACGAAAGAGCCTTCTCCCTATCCAGGGTGTTACCCCACCTGTCTCATCTACCTTTGAAAGCAGACAAGTCCCCAATCTCTTGGCTTGCTCTGGTTCTACAACTAGCCCCTCGTAGCATTGAGGCAGCTTCTTCAACATTTGAGTTTTGCATTATTCCTTCCGGCTCCAAAGAAAAAAAACATATTGGAGAGGAAGTAGCATTGGAACCAGGACGTGAAGGGAAGAAATGTATTTGGGTCCATTTCCAGTGAAGAAAAGGACATGAGGAAAGGCACGCTGATCTGCTCTGACGAGGCAGAGAGTTACAAGAATAATCTTTAAACCCTATCAGTGCCTGGGGGGCCACAGGGAATGGTGTGCATTAAAGCTACACTAACTATAGTGAGAATGTGGATTTTAGCAGACCCTAATGCTGTGAGATACGACAATGGCTCCTTTTTATTGTGCGGTATCTGCTTGGAAGCACGCCCTGTACTTAATAATATGTGATGACCTCATTTCAGCCCCATGACTCGGTGAAGTTTGCGCTACACCTAGCCCCGCTCTACGGAAGGCCAAGCCAGCACTTAGTGATCTGAAGCTTGAGTCCAGCTCTTTCTTCCCCCAGAGCACTTGCCTGTACATTAAATTGCTTGGACAAGCCATGACACCTTCTGGCACCTTGGGAATCTAAGTCCTATTTCTCACATTGCTTCCATAGCAAAATAGGTTATAACTTCCAAAAAAATTAACTTTCAGATGAACTTCTAGATCACGGCCTATTTATAGCTACATAGAATTGTCTATGTAGTTTAAAATACCCTCTTCCCTCATGCAAGATGATGTTTCTTACAGAAAGAGCAAAATCACAAGGCATGTGAAGTCTCAAGGGAGAACATGTGTCCTTGTCGAAAGTATTTTCTACAATAATTCTAACCTGTTTGAAAAATGTAATTGATGACTATTTAGTTATTTTTTAAAATTAATTCTTATTTCTCTAATCTTTTCTTGATTGGTAACAATGTTTATGAATAAACTATCCCCCCAAAAATAGTTACCTGTATAAACTTAACTGTTTCCATTAATTACCATTCACACCCAAGTGTAGGGTCTAAATTTCTTTTTTTTTTTAATTAAATTTATTAGGTGACATTGGTTAATAAGATCACATAGGTTTCAAGTGTACATTTCTGATACATGATCTGTGTATTGCATGTGTGCCCACCACCCAAAGTCAACTCTTCTTCCATCTCCATACACTTGACCCCCTTTTGAATTTCTGATAACCTTTGACTTTCAAAGCCTTTGCCTTTTAAACCTGTGTTTTACAAACTTTTCTGGATAAGGCATGAACAGGTCTCTCGCATCCAAAAACCACACAGATAACCATGCACATAACCACAGGAACTCACTCATATGCACACATCCAACACACATAGTCTTTTCATTAAACAGAGTTTACCCATCCAACACGTTTATCAAGCTCCTTCTATGTGCTAGACACGATGCTAACTACTGGGTCGAGTGCTGGATGTGAGAGGCTAGGAGGTACACCATCCACATGGGTTTCAGGAGAATCACTTGTTCTCCTTAAATTAAGATGCTCTTCTCGATGAGACAGTGGTCCTCTTAGGCACAAACCTTTCTTGGACACAGATACACTACTTAAAACAGGAAGGACTTCATGTTCCTCCTATTGTCCGATGGGTGTTTTCCAGCCACTGATTTAAATACACAACCCCAAACAATAAATGTTTGGGAACATAGAATTAAAAACCGTGAACAACAGCTATACAAGAACAGTATTGCCAAGGATGTTGTCAAAATAGTCACGCATAAACCTACAGCATCCAAAGGAAAAGATACACAAATTCAATACTGCCCCTTAAATTATCAGCACAACATTTTGTTTTTAATTATATATCATTTGTATGAGAGCTTTAGTGAAAATTAATTGTAGTTTTTTTTTATGATGGCTATTTCTCTAGCACTGAAAATAAGTACTAAATTTTGAGACCTGCATATTAATTAAATGGATTCTGACTCTTACATTCAAAATACTGGTAAGTTTGTGAAACTTTCCACCAGACTGAGTCCTTACCACAGTAGCAAAGAACAAAGAGTAATTGCTTTCTACGGTGTTAATTAATAAATGTAACATTTACTTCCAAGCAGCAGTACTATCTGAGATAGATACACATCTATCCACTAAAAGGAATCAGGACTTCCTGGAGACATGGCAGGGCTCAGGGGACAAACAAGGAAAAAAGAAAATAAGCCGGGGATATATCTTATGCAGTAAAATAAGAAAATGCTCAAAGGAATAAGCTTGAAGTATGCCACATGCCAAAACTTACATAACTTGAGCATTAAGCAGTAAGTGTATAGAATGACAACTTATTGAATAAAATAGAAACCTATTATTCCTTATTGACTGGATAGATAAAAGGAGTAATTTTAGGGACCTATGATTCCATACTGACATAAATAAATAAGTAGTAAGAGCTTTTCTCTCTTGTCTCTAATAAATCAAGAAGGAATGACACAAATGGTAGTCAGTATTTGGCAACTGTTAGCATTGTAGTTGATGAAACTGAAAGGTAGCCTAAGACTGGCAAATGAAATTTGATGAGGACAGGTTTTGGGGGTAAGATCAGAACAACTTATCACAAATGGGATTCAAATTCAGAGAGAAAATAACTTGAAGTTGGAGGAACTTGGCAAACACCAAATTGACCAAGTAGTCAGTGGTGTAATCACCTAAAACTCTAAGTGTCCTGATGTGATACGTTGAGAATAAGAACACAGCATATTTTTATTATTTTCCTGTTTTGGGGTTTTGTTGTTAGTTTTTTTTTGGTATTCCTGTCAAGAATGCAGGAATAAATTATTATATTAAGTCTGATCATGAGGAAACATCAGGCTCTGGTTGAGGGTTGTTCTACATAATGAAAGGCCCGTTCTCTTTAGACTGTCAAGCAGATGGGAGACAAAAAGAGTGAGGAGCAATTTCAGACTGAATGAGGTTTTAAGAATTGTGTGGTAGTGTCACATTAATGTTGAATTGCTAATTTGAAACACTTTATGGTACCATGTAGGAAAGACTTTATGTCTGAGGGCAAGCCATCTTGGGATTTAAATACAAACTGCATGCTAAGGGAAAGCCTCACAATAAAGCATGAAAAGAACTAGGCGGCCACGTTCTCTGTCTGGTGTGCATTCTAAGTAAGCACGGATTTGTCAGGGTCCAGGAGGAAACAGGTGCACACTTGTATTAGGAAAATTAAGGAGAGTTGAAGAATGTGACTCCTTGAAAAGGTGTGGGGGTTACATGGAAAAGCCACAAGCGAAGGTACAATTCCCTCAGACCAGAACTCACGAACTTCTCCATGGGCAGGTCCGTTAGTGGTACAGGAGGCACGCAGGGAGGGGTGACATGCTTTCTTAGAGTCCCTGACCCTGGTGACTTAAGGCACCACCCACATTCCCTGGGGCCTAGACATCTCCAGTCTCCACGCAGCATTCTCTCTGAAGCTGCAGTGACAAAAAGAGGCTCTAGTAAGAACCCAAATCCTTGTTTTATTTTCATTGGCCGCCTGACCAGATATTAAGCTATTTCATTTCTTTTCCTTTCCGTGAGGCTCACATGCTATCCTTCAGTCACGACTCACCCTGCCAAAAACTGAATTACAGTCAATGCCCCTAGTATTGTTTCTGGCACTAAGTAACTCGGCCGACAAAAGATTATTGGAGTGACCATGCAGACTCTTAAGAGAGTACAACTGCTGGCATCACTGACTTGTCATGCAGAAGCCAACATCTGTTCTGATAATCTGCATAAAATTGTTGCCGAACTTTTCTGGAAGTGCTTTGTGATTGTGCAACCATCTCTATCCGGCGGCGTTCCTGCTACAGCCATCAACAGAAACACTATGCCTTTTACCTTTGGATTCATAGATAGCCAATTAAATAATGTCTTTTTTAGAAACATCATTGATTTTGAATAGACTGGCTATTGGTATCCACTCAGTTGTTACACACAGATGTTACAAGGTCTGTGGCTAACACATCAACTTTTTATGTGCATCTGTTATTGCTCTTTGATACTTGTTTAGCATTTACCTCCAATTCTGCCTAGTGTCAAAACTCAAAAATGGAGGACATGGCAAAGATAATGTAAATACAGTCAAGTCACTATCTTGCCATAGTTTCAACACTTTGTTCCCAAACCCCAGTACTTGAATCAGCACGTGTCTCAAGGCAGGATTTTGGAGATCACGATCATATAAATAAATACTTGTCTTGATCTAGACAAATCACCACAGCATTTTGTTTCATTAGACCAATATTGGCTCATTTTATTTAAGCACTCACAATGCCTTTGTGTATGTGTGTGTGTGTGTGTGTGTGTGTGTGATAAAGAAAGGGATGGGGAGGAAAAAAAAGGGGTGGGGAAGGGAGGAAAAGAGAAAAATAAAAATGTTTAGATATATAGTATAAATACATAGAATATCTATGTCAAAACATGCTTGGGAAGAATACAGTAGTCACCAAAAGAATTAAGAACAGCAAGACTACATTCACAGAGTTTCAGGTCATTCCCCACACAATTCTGATAGGGAAGCCCAAAAAGTGAGAAATTTGGCTCAAGTAATAGTAACTGTTATAATGAATAGGTGGCATGTGAGAGTTAGAAAAGAATTGATCTGCTTGGTATTCTTTCTTAATGGCTCCCTGGCCTTTAACTTTGAAATGTAGCAAAAAGTTTATCTTTGTAGGAATATGGAGGAAAGCTTACACTGGGGAGAGACCTGACAATTAGGAGAGTTTAAATCACTATAGTTGTTTGTAAAAGCCTAGCCACAGGATTTACTGTGAAAAGTTTAAGCCTATAAATTAATTAGAAACCTAGTTCACCAGTCTTAAACCTTTACTTTGAATCCTGAGAAAACAGGGAGTCTTTTCACAGACGATTTCCAGAGGCAGATGGTCCTGAGGTGCCAGGTCTCAGCTATTCCCGAGAAGTACCTGTCCCAGGCTGTCTTGGAGACTTACCAAGGACACCTGATGGGACCATGCTAATTAGGCCTGTGCTGCATTAGAAGAAGTTGCAGAGGAGACATTCCTGCCAACTGAACTCCCACACTGCTATGTAACTAACTACACAGACTTTATTTTCTCTTTCACCCCTTACATCATTACTAACAGCAGCCCCTGAACCCTATAAACACTGGCCATAGCTGGAGAGTATTCAGCCAGCTTTGTGGACAGAATTCCCCTGCCTTCTCAAGGTTCCTGGTTTCTCTGATAGAGACACATCTTGTACCTACTCGAGCCTTGTCTCTCTTTACATTCTCAAAATGGGTGACGGGTAACCCCAAGTCCGGTGTTGTTTTCCGGTGACAATTCCTGTGGCTGCTCTAACAAAAATCACAGACTCCCTGGCTTAAAAAACAAAGCAAAACAGTAAACCACTCTCTCAGATCTGGACCCAAGTCCAAAATCAGTTCCACTGGGCCCAAATCTAGGTGTCAGCAGAGACCATTTTTTTGTTTGTTTCAAATAAGATAACACACAGGTTCCAGGGATGAGGACATGGGTGTCTTTTGAGGACGATTTTTTAACCTACCATACTCACCAACACACATGACAACCTCTTCCCTACCATCATCACCAGATGTTAAAACTTGTGCAAGTTTTTTTGGACACAATGAACTAGATCAATCTAGGGGGAAAGGATGAAGCGGGGCTGTATTAATTACCCCCAGGAAGTGCGCCCCATGTGGAAATACAGTGTTTCTGCATGCGGAGCCTTGCTCTTTCCAGATCCCCCACATGCAGAGCAGGGCTCCCACACTGCAACGTGCAGTAAGTGTCTGTGGGAGAAGCACACAAACGTGAGAACTGCTTCCTCGCGGTTGTCAGGAACCGCCTCTCAGAGAACCCATGCATCCTCCACACTCGCAGTCAGTGATGGAGGTCAGGGCCACAGGGAAGGCAGTCCGTGGCTCTTCCATCCTAGGCTTTGCACCTCTAATCCTTAGGGCCTGTCTTGTCCCCCTGCCACCCGGGAACAGTGCTCCTTGGCACTTTCCCTGTCTCTTCCTCAGTCTCCCAAGTGCAGCAGCCAGACGGGCTGTCTTCCCAGTGCACTTGGCTCAGGCAACACAGCTCTGGAGCCGAGATCGAGCACGTGGTGAGTCCTCGGGGCAGACTCCACTGTCAGGCTGTCAGCCAAGACTGTCAGAGCCAAGGTCTGCCTTCATCTGGGCCCTGCTTTCTCTCTGCTGCATCCTCTATTAAAACTGGGAGAAACTTCTTTTTATGTTTTTTCTATAAATCAGCAAGTCACAGTAAGCGTATTTGGTCCGGGAAGTTAGTGCAAAGCTTCTGCTCTGCTTCGAATGCTCTATTAGGAAAATGCCTCTGATTTGTGCCACAATTCCACCCACTCACCATGGCCTCCACACTCAGCACGACCCCTGCATCCACCACCACACTCAGCTGCATCATGCCTGCCATAGCTTATCTTTTATTCCTTAACTCTAAGGATGTCTTCAGACTTTGCTTTCTGATTCCTCAACTCTATCTGCCATCCAAAGAGTAAGAATATATTCATCTCTGGGGGCTTTAGGGAGAGAGACAAAGTTGAATCATGTCATGTTTGCGTCACACATCTGCTCAAAAAGAAAGTTCTTCTCCGGCTCCCTTCCCAGACAGCAGATGCACCTCAGTGCTGCTGGGCCTGTTGCAGGGTCTGGGGCGCTGGATGAGCAGCTGCGGCATTTTATTTAGCCTCCGATTTCAACCCATGACACTGTCCAAATAGCTGGCATGTCTCCTTCCACAATGGCCAAAAAAGAGGAGAGAGGCACTTTCTGGTACACACAGACATCATCTAAGTGCCCACTCTCGGGTATCTCATAGGCAAGAAGAAATTGTCTCTCAAAGGTCTGTTCCATTGAAACCCAAAGGACCCTAAGGTCAGCATGATTTATGAAAAACAGGAAGAATATAGTAGAGGGAGAAACAAGTCAAAGAAGAAAGGGAAGGGAGGCAAAAGGAAGGACTGAACATACAGGCAGATGATTTGCCCACGATCACCGAAGCAGCAGTGGGTAAAACAGGCCTGGAATCCAGGTCGCCACGCCCCCGTCCAGAGTGACTTCCTCTACCTGGTTTCGGAGTCAGCCCACGGAGAGCAGGCTGTAGGTTTGGAAACACGGACTCCTTTTGCACACCCTTCTGTAGGAGGGAGCTGGGGTCGGAGGTCTCCCAGCCAGGGCTGCTGATCTAAAGTAGCCCCCTCCCATTACAACAGTGTGCTGAGTCAGGGTAAACTTTGTGTCCTATGTTACAGAAAAATGTCTGGGGGCACTGTGGAGTCTACCCTCCACCACGAGACCTGGAGGGAGCTCCTAACTGGGGCAGTCGGCTGCTGTCCCCAAATCCCTGGCCTCGGGGATTGGAGAGGACACTGGACCTGTGTCTGGAATCCTGAACCAGGTAACTCTGAGGTTTTATGGAAGGAATATGGGCCTGGGATCTTGAAGCCAGGGCTGGGTGGTGGTACAATGACAGGTATTAAGTACCCCACGAAGACAGTACTATGTTGAGAAGACCTACATGAAGGAAGGAGATTCCTTGACATCCTGCTAAAAAAGTAGTGTTGACACCTGGACAAGCTTTTCACGCCCCTGCCAGTGGGGAAGCCAATGCTGAGCACTTTCAGCCGGCTGCGCGGACACCAGTGCACAAGCTTGCAGGAAGCCCCAATTCTCGCTGTTCTCTTCTAACAGGTGACAGAGACCTTTCCATACAGCTGCTGTGCAGGGCTGGTTGTCCCTGCTAAGGAAATGTCAGAGAGGGCGGCCTCCTGAAACAGGAGCAAGAAACTCAGGGAACCCCCTACAGCAATGCTGGAGAGCCGGCAGGGCAGCGGCCACCTCTTGGCTGGAGCCGCGGACCCAGCAGGGGCCTGCCCGGGACAAACGGGGCAGTTTCTCTCAGCATCGTTCTCCTCTTGTCCTCTTTCCTGATTGTGGTGGCCTTCCACCCATGCAACTGATTGCAGTTTTATCCAAAATCCTTTGGTATTCATGTCTCAAGAAGTGGGGTGCCCGCTACCTTCGCCTGAACCTCAGTGGACGTATTACGGCCTTGACTGAATCCGGTGGATCTGAAGCTATGGGACTTCAGAGGCTCTGTCAGAAAGACCACACAACCTCCACTGGTTCTTTCTAGGCACTCTCTCATGGAGCCACCGTGTAGGAAGCCTGACTACCCCCAGACTGCCCTGCTGTGAGGAGGCCCAGGCAAGGCAGAGCCCAGGTCTGCAGGCTCTGGTCAACCAGGTACAACAGAGGTCTCAGCTGACAGGCAGCACCAACTGCCAGGCCCGGGCATGAAGACGGTGCAGGTGCACCCAGCACTCAGGTATTGTCCCTGCTATTGTTTGAACCGTACCAGATGAGACCCCTGACATGGTGGAGCAGAAACAAACCACTCCTGCAACAGGCTTTTGTAACCTCTAAGCAATCATTCTGCTCCACTACACAAGGTCAACGCTGAACCCAGCACTGGAGACACCAGCTCCAACCTCCACGTCTTGATCCTTTTCCCCCATGTCCAACGTCCCTCTGTTGCAGAGACTTTACTATTGACAGATATCAAACATTAATACTAAAGACTTCTGACTTTTTAATAAGCATTAAATAATCACTCCTCACCTTGTATCTCTGGGTAATTTAGCATCAAAATCCTTCTTCAGAGGGAGAGATGACATATGGCAAATAACTGATAAAGACAGACCAGCTAGAGTCTAGTTCCTGATACCAGCACAGTGTCCCCCCCCCCCCAGAAAATTTAGTGATTATAAATATAGGACAAAGAGGATGGGTACAATGAATGACCTCCATCCCTTGTCACTCGTCCTAACACTTCCATGTTCAGTACTTTTCCCAGAGGAAATAATTTCTTTACTAAAAATACAATCCCATCTCCACAAAAATCTGTGTGGTTCTACAAGTTGACAACGCCAGAAGTGTTCCATTTAGCTAGTCCCAAGTCCATTTTTTCTAGCTTGTCAACGAAAGAAAAGACGATCTGGATTCTAACGTACTCTTTCAACATTGTGTTCCCAACTACGCGTGCGCTGTTTGCCGCTGAGCTGGCTCCAGCTCAGGGCCGAGGGCCATCCCCTCTGCCCATTCTCAGCAGCCCTGGCCTGGCTCCCGCAGACTTGTGCCTATGTACCCGAGAAAGTGCGCTGACATCCCGGTCAGAGAGGGCCACCGCTGTGTCACAGGGCATGTTCATCTTCACAAGACACTGCAAAAGCAACACTCCACAGGGGCTGTCTCTATGGTCAGGCCTGCCTGCAGGGTGTGACAGCTCTCACGCCCCACCTTCTGAGATGATACCTGCTATTCAGATATTCTAATTCTTCTGCAATCCAGTGACATGGAATAGTGACTCCTTCCACTTGCATTCCTCATACTTTATACAACTGAAGTTTAAGAGATTTTTGGGTTTTGTTTTTCACCTATTTCTTGGCACATGACTTCATTTTCTGAGAACCGCCTTTCTTCTGGTCTCTTTTATGGATAGAATTGTACCCTTGGAGGACTTCGATTTTAAGTAAGATCAGGGGCTGAGCTGTTTAGCCATCTCTAGATTCATTGTTAGCCATGTCCTTGCCTCCTCTCCAGAAGAAAGTATTAGAGTGGTCATCCCACAGCCCACAGAATAGAACCTTTAATGGGAAAAATAATAACACAAGCACATAGGAAGATGGTTATAAATGTACTTGAAACTGATGGAAATGGAAAAATACCCAAATAACCTTAAGAGACAATATCTAGGATGAATGAGAGGAAGCCACCAAAACATAGATTAGACCTCAAAGCAACCCCTGCCCAGCAGTCAGCACAGCTCAGATCTGGACGGTGGCCGCCCGGGAGGCGCAGATCCCTCCATCAGGAGCAGAGGGGATGGAGACCTTGGGCCGGTGTCTCAGAGGCTGTCTCAGCAAAGAGCAGTGAGATAAACTTGATGACCATTACATTTCCTTTTATTCTAAGTTTGTGAGTCTAGCCTCAGGGGATATTACCCCGCGAAAAAAAGTGCGACAGCGAAATATAACAACTGAGGAGGTCAGCGAAAGGGAAGCTAAACCCACACAACTCTCTAGTTATTAAATCCTGTGGAACCAGGAGGCTAAAAAAATTTTTTTTAATACTGTTAATGTTAAATTACTTCTGTCGTGACCGACTAAGAAAGAGAATGGTTCATCATTCATTAGAGTGGGGAGAGATTTTGAAGTTCCTCCTGTCCAATTCTTTCAATTCATCAGATGAAGAAACTAAGTTTAAGAAAAACTGACTGGCCCTAAGTCACTTAGCTAGTAATGACAGAGGCAAGACTTCAGTCAATATCTAGGATGAATCAGAGGAAGCCACCAAAACATAGATTAGACCTCAAAGCAACCCCTGCCCAGCAGTCAGCACAGCTCAGATCTGGACGGTGGCCGCCCGGGAGGCGCAGCTCCCTCCATCAGGAGCAGAGGGGATGGAGACCTTGTCAAACTGATTTTAAAACTTGTTTATATTTTTAGGTAACATGAGAATTCGACTGAAAGAATTTTTCGGGCATTGTTCTTTCAACTGACATTGATAACTCTAGGTTTCAAAGTTTGCAACAAATTACACTTTCCTAGAGCATAACTGTAAACTTATTTTTACTACTTTTTGAACTTTTCAAATACACAGGTCGTTTATATTTCCAATTCTGACTCCTACCCGGATGGTTAGATACAGAAATCTTGCAAATATATCAAAAGTAAGGATTTAATCATCTGTGTACTTGTGAACTATTCCAACATTAAATATGTTTGCGCCCACATTAGCTGATCTTATATAATCATCGTGCTTGAGTTTTTCTATACTGAAATATTCTGTGATTTTCCCCTGTAAATAGTGTGAACTTAATATTATGAAAATATCATATTCAGGTATTTCTCTTTTAGTGTGTAATACTGTTTTATTCCACCATCTTCTGAATACCCAAAAGACTATTTAAGGAATATAAGAAATAATGTTCTGGGAAAGTGATTATGAAATAAAAATGTAAAAACATATAACTAAAGTATAATCTCAAAATGTGAAATATCAACAAAAATGAACAGCTTTCAGGCAGTAAACCAAAATGTTAGCATATTACCTTCCCCTCTATGGTGTCTCTCAAATTTTCTATAATTTTCATGCATTTTACAGCAACAACAAAAGTAATAATTTATATTCTACAGAATGAAATGAAACAGAATAGGAACATCTGATTTTCTAAACTAAATCAAAAGCTTATCCGTTTTCCACCTAAGTGGACAAAATTCATTAATACGTAGAAGATGGTTGGATACATACAAGTAAATTCACAAACCTTCCTGGATGCTTCCACAGAGGGTGGTTGTAAGCATTATTTATCCATATGTCCCCTTGGGTCATCCACGATAAGTAACTGAACAATGTCACTGAGTTTCAAATGAATATGAATGCCGAATGTTACTGCTTTGATGCTAACAGAGTACTTGGCATCAAGAACTTGACTCACCATGTGCTTTTCATTTCCTTCCTAGCTTCCTGTATATCTATTCATATTATAAGACAGTTTCTAGATATTACTCCTCATGAGTCCAGCTGGAGATCATTTCCAAACTAAGATGGAGCTGATATAAACGTTAAATATATGAATTTTTAATAAAAGGAGAACCATTGTAATGACAGCTTATGTAGGACTCTGCTTACCCAAGATTACAGGTAACTTGATTTCCCAAATTGCCATCTCTTGGTCAACCTTGCCAGCTGAAATTGGTGTTTCAGACACAGCAATGGTGCATTATAAAGAAATCCTGATCCTATGTCATCATTTCTTTTTTTTTTAATAAATATTTATTAATTTTAATGGGGTGACATCAATAAATCAGGGTACATATATTCAAAGAAAACATGTCCAGGTTATCTTGTCATTCAATTATGTTGCATACCCATCAACCAAAGTCAGATTGTCCTCTGTCACCTTCTATCTAGTTTTCTTTATGCCCCTCCCCCTCCCCCTTGCCCTCCCCCCCATAACCACCACACTCTTGTCCATGTCTCTTAGTCTCGTTTTTATGTCCTACCAATGTATGGAATAATGCAGTTCCTGTTTTTTTCTGATTTACTTATTTCACTCCGTATAATGTTATCAAGATCCCACCATTTTGTTGTAAATGATCCGATGTCATCATTTCTTATGGCTGAGTAGTATACCATAATGTATACGTGGCACACTTTTTTATCCAATCTTCTATTGAAGAGCTTTTTGACAACATGGATGGACCTTGATAACATTATACTGAGTGAAATAAGTAAATCAGAAAAAACTAAACTAAGAACTGTATGATTCCATACATAGGTGGGACACAAAATTGAGACTCTTGGACATGGATAAGAGTGTAGTGGTTGCCAGGGGGAGGGGAAAGGAAGAGAAGGAGAGGGTAGGGGAGAAGCGGGGTATAATAAAAACCAAATAAAAGGTGACGGAAGACAATTTGACTTTGGGTGATGGGTATGCATCATAATCAAATGTCAAAATGATCTGGAGATGTTTTCTCTGAATCTATGTTCTCTGATCAATGTCACCCCATTAAAATTAATTGTCTAAATAAAAAAAAAGAATATTAAAAGAAATCCTAGCAACATGAAAGAGATTTTTTATCATAACTAAACTGAGCCAAGACAGAACACCTGTGAGATAAACTAAAACTGGTTCTTGACCTGCAATTGTCCTGTTGTGTTTAGGACATTTAAATAATTCATTTAGTGAAATGTGTGGTAGTTTGAACTATATTTATAAATATCACCCTCTCATGAAGTAATGGTCAGTTTTAAATGGACACCTATTTGTTTAAGAAACTGTACACTTCTCAGAAGTATAATGTGTGCACGGAAAATGAGCAGGATTCAACGCGCACTAGCTATTAGTTTACAGACATACATTGCCACTGGTTATTATTCATTGGCATATTATTAATCACCAACATTAAAAATATCAACTAAGCAAGAAACTATATAGAGCTTTTAACAAAGACAACTATAGATTGGACAACCACTGGCCTTCAGTAGAACAAATGGAATTCCTTAATACCCAGTTTGAGTCTTTCTTTCCCTAATGGTTTCCTTATTTCCAAACTCTTCCATTCAACATAAATCTTTTTTTTTTTTTTTTTTTGTACTTTTCTGAAGCTGGAAACGGAGAGACAGTCAGACAGACACCCGCACGCACCCTACCGGGATCCACTCGGCACACCCAACAGGGGGCGTCGCTCTGTGGCGACCAGAGCCACTCTAGCGCCTGAGGCAGAGGCCACGGAGCCATCCCCAGCGCCCGGGCCATCTTTGCTCCAATGGAGCCTTGGCTGTGGGAGGGGAAGAGAGAGACAGAGAGGAAGGAGAGGGGGATGGATGGAGAAGCAGATGGGCGCTTCTCCTGTGTGCCCTGGCCGGGAATCGAACCCGGGACTTCTGCATGCCAGGCCGACACTCTACCACTGAATCAACCAGCCAGGGCCCAACATATATCTTTATTTATCCTCTCTCCACACTGCTTCTGTTGCTTCTGGGCATGGGTCCATACCAGCTCCCCTTACTGGTGAGGGCAGAGTAATAACAGTCACTATGGAAATTCTATTGTCTCTTCATTAATTCTTTCTTGGGCTGTGTTTATAATCATTTGGTAGACACACTAATATGGCCCCAGTGATCCATACCTCCTCCAGTCAGGCCCTCGTGTGACCCCCTCTCCTTGGTGTGGACTTGATATGGTGACTTGGCTCTGGACCAGTCATCTTGCCAACAGACTCTATCCATCGCCTCTCCCTGGCAAGCTGCCTAGTTGTGAGCTGCTCTAATGGAGTGGCCCAAAAGCAAGAACTGCAGGACGCCTCCAGCCCAAGCCAGTGAGGAACCAAGGCCCTTGGTCCAACTTGCTGGTGACCATATAAACCTGAAGCAGACCCTTCCTTCCCTGGACCTTCAGATGAGACCTCCCGCCTCCCACCACCACCCCAGCCAATACTCCACACGCATCTTTGGGAGAGACTAGGCCCAGTTAAACCATCCCCGGCTCCTCAACACAGACACCAAAATAATGAATGTGGCTTGTTTTAAAGAAAACTGTGCAGTTATGTCATACAGGAGTAATGTTTTGGTGGTTGTTTTGTTTTTCAATTTGGATTTCTTATTCCCTTTCACCTTTCTCCTGTTCATGCCTAATACAGTGTTTTGAGTTATTAATTTTATTTACTGTTTTTTCTAGTTTTAGAACTTACATTTGTTGTTTTTGAAAATCTGTTGTTATATTTTTTAGTTCCCAATACTGTAATGAAATTTTCAATGTTCTATCTTTTTAAAACTAGTAAACATCTGTCTCTAGTCTAAATACCTGGTGCCCCTTTGGGTCTGTTTCTCTTGTATATTGTTTCTGCTGGTTTTCATCCTTGCACCTCCTATGCTGTTATTATAGAGATACTGTATTAAAAAGCTATTTGTAGAAACAATTTAAGGCCTAGACACATGTTCTTTCTCCAGATTACCATCTTTGAGATTCCTAGGATATTAGATAATTTCAGATTTTTCTGAGCTACCTAGGTGACTCAATTCTAAGCTACATTCTGTGGGGTTTACTTCTGGTTCACTCTTATCCCATGGTTATGGTCCTTTGGGGTCTCAGCCCAAGTTACTCTACCAAGTCCCAGCCCTGGAAGGCCTACATCCTAACTTTGTCCTCCTGTTCTCACAAGGCTGTTAAATGCTACCCATTCTCTCAGCCTCCTCTTAGTTAACAAATCCCCTCTTCAGAGCAACAGCAGGCCCAACACTATGCTCACCTTTCTGGATTTGTCTTTTCTTCCAGATATGTCTGCCAATTATTCACTGTTGTGTTCAATCTCTAATGCCTTCAAATTGATGTTTCCAAATAATCTAATCCACCATTTAGGGAAGTAAAAAGCTTGGGCTTTTTTGTTTGTTTAAACAGGTTACGTTGCAGCTTTCTGGCCAGTCCGTTCGAACCAGTCTGGGCCCCTGCTCTAGTCTGCCAGGGGCTCTCAGCCCTGTAGGAGTACCCTCACCCTTCTCCCCCAGCAGGGAGTGTGGTGCTGTTTAGGGAAGAAAAGGGAACTAAACACCTAGGGTAGTGTCCAAATATTCTCTGGCTACCAATTTTGGTTCTATAAAAATGGACAAAATGTCTCCCAAGCTTGTAAGTAAACTGTCCAAACAAAGCAAAAACCAGGATTCACTTCACACTTTTGCAGTGGAAGAGGAAGGGGCAAGACGTTCATGTATTTTCTCTAACTCAAAAACCAAGTTTCATTGGAGTTAGAAGGTCTCTCAAATGAACTGAATTCTTCTAAATTCATCATTACCATAATGCTAGTTGTTGGAAAACTGAGATTTCTAAAGCCTGAAAAGGTTAAGTTTTAGCACCAGAAAGAGCAGTCTGGATCTCAGGGGTTCATAACTCAACACCTCAGGAACAAGCAAGCGTTGCACAGAAATCACTGAGGCATGCTCAATGGTGCCCACCAAGAGGAATGAGAAGTGGGAAGGCTGTGAACATAGGGGGCATGCTCGCTCTAAAGGGACCCAGCAATTTCCAGTTCCCGCCTGCTGTTAACATGCAAAAATGTAAATCCGGAGTCACCAGATCTTACAATTGTTCAAAGGAATCTGAAATGTGGATGTTTTATTACCCAGCTCTTTCAGTGATGACGAAACAAAAAGCCACACTGTGCGGGGTAGAGATGCAAGTGCTAAACTGCACTGCCTAATGCCCATGCCGGCCTGAAACCGCCACCCCTCCCGAGGAAGAGACACTTGTCGAAAGGCTTTGGAAGATCCTAGCAAAGTGCTTACACATACATATTTTTAGTTTACAAATAAAAGTTTCACCTAGACTGAAGACCCAAAAAAATCTTTTCCAAGTGGCTAAGTATCAAGCAAGCTTTCATTTTCCTACAAGCAGGGCGGTTTTCAGTCATTCAAACCTAAAATTATTAATAAAATGGTAATTAAAAAGTCACTCAGATATAAAGCTATTTGGGATACAGATTGCTGTGTTACATTTCTATAATGTGAATAAGTCCAGACAGCCACAGCAAATAAGGTGATTCCATTTTGTATTTGCATATCAGATTCAAAAGATGCTATATTTGTGAATATCTTTATATCAACCCAATTTTCATAAGAAAATTGAGGATGCATGTTTGAATTAAAATATTAAAGCATCAGGGTTATAATCATTACAAATTGAATTAAAAAAAAGATGATTACTTTCTTCTGTCTTCACTTTTTCTAAACAGGCTGATATATGAGTTTTTGCTGATTAAGTAAAACTTCATTCTTTTGTCCAAAAACTAAAAACTAAAAAGGTAATACACAGAACAAAACTAGAAACCCAAATGAGGTCCTACTTCATTTATCAACTTGAATTTCCCATTAATTCATTTCTAAAGAACATTACACTTGCATTTTAAGTCAAATGGAAGTTCCTTTACATAATTTAAAAAACAAATAATCTTCTAACTATAACATTTTAAAAATGCAAAAGATCAAAATCACAAACTATACATTAAACCTCAGACTTACATATAAACTATTATCAAACACCAATCCATGACTGAATTCCACGATTAACTTGTCTATTGGGTAGATTATTTTCATTACTGTTGAATTTGGTATATTAGCATTTTATCTGGGACTTCTGAATTTATATTGAAATGTGCATTGAACCTCTATGTGATTGTTTTTAACTAAGTAACATCTTAAATTTTAAATTTGTTTCATGGAAATTTTAAAGAATTCATGAATAAACTTTATTGCTCTGCAGGACAAGTATCCTAGAAATATTTTCATTTTCTTTATGATCCATTTAAGTTTTCTATCTTTACTTGATGAGTTAAATGTAATTAGATTAGGGATAGCAATGGTATTTGAACTGAATCTTAAATATTTTAATTACATAGCCCTTTTTTTACCCAGAGATATGAGAAGCATTAACTCATAGTTGCACTTTAGTTGTTTACTGATTGTTTCTCATATGTGCCTTGAGGGGGCGTGTGTGCTCCAGCTGAGCCAGTGACTCCTTGCTCAAGACAGTAACCATGAGGTCACGTCTATGATACCACGTTCCAAGCCGACCACTCACATTCAAGCTAGTGAGCCTGTGACCTTGGAGTTTCAAACCTGCGTCCTCAGCGTCCCAAGCTGATGCTCTATCCAATGTACCACTGCCTGGTCAGGCAATTTCATAGCATTTTAAGAGCACTTTCACATGTACTAGCATTTAATCCTTACAACTTTATAGGATTATTTTATGAACACCAAATCAAGGACAGTAACTTAAATTGCTCAAAGTTTAGTAAGTTTAAAAGTGAGAGGTACAATTAAGAGGTATTTTACTTGAAACTTGGTAAGGTTGCGCCCTATGCATCACTCTTCCATTAAGGATGAATGGAAATGCAATAGATGGGCTGGAACAGAGAGGACCAAGGGTAGAGAACAGTATTCCAAGTTCTGGAAACAGCTTCAGTAAAAGAACGAAGTAAATGTATACAGCATCCTGGATAAACTGAAATTAGGGGCTAAATTGGAACAGGGCACAACACCCTGCACAGTAAACACCTTCAAATGTACTCCTTCAGTTCAGTAACCATTTGTGACAAATCGTCCTGGGCTTCTAGCTGGAGCATCTATCAATGTAACTGTCACTTCTGTCTTGAAAGAAAGAGAGCAAGGGAGGGAGAGAATGAAAACAATGGTTGTCATATGACTACAGTATATAAAGGGGTAGTTTAAATATTCATAATTTGAGGTTATATAAAACGAGAAGTATAAACATGATTATACAAAGGTAATTCTCTGCTCACTAAAAAAACTTTTGAATTAACCTTAGTTTTCAGCAAGATTAACAACTTTGCCAACTGACAACTGATCTGGAAACATAGCAAACCTAGTTTCCTATTCTTTGGGATACAGTAAATAACACTAACTGAAATATGTTAACGTCACTTCTAAGTGCTAAGAACCTCAACTGCATAAAATTCATCTATTGTAAATATTATTAATCGAGGTGACGTCACGGAAATGGCGCCGTGAGCAGCGCGTCCGACAGCTCTCCCCTAAATCACAACAAATTTATCAACTAGAAACAGAAAAATTTATCCTCCGAGCATTCCGGAGTTCCACACAAACTGATAGCGAAAGGACTGTTATCACTTGAATCTGAGAGACGAGGGTGTGGAGGAATCTACCACAGGGACGTTCTTTCAAACCGCAAGGAAGTCCGCCTGTGTTGAGTCAGACCATATACTTGGGAACCGCGAGCCGCCACCGCGAGCCGCCACCGCGAGCTGCCACCGCGAGCCCCCGCGAGCAGCCGCGCGCGCGCGGTCCGGTTGAGCACCGCTGACATTCCCAGCGGCCCGCACACTGCGAGTGGGGGTCGCCAGGCACCGGTGCCCGGAGCGCCCCATTCGTGTGCGTGCCTTGGGCATTCCACGCGCCCAGGGCGCCCTGCTGGCCCGCACACCCAGGGGGCTCCATTATCCTGCGCCTGGTGCGGTCCCGCCGCCAGCGGCGGGGCCAGCGGGAGAGGCTTGGGAGATTCTCTCCGTGGGCGGGGCACCTCACCCAGCCATTCAAGCTAACAATCAAGCGTTGGGGGAGGGGCGCGCGCAGGCAGCCTAAAATACCTTCGGAAGCACAGCTGTGACCCAATCACTGAAATTAGCTTAACCCATAAAATCTGCGCACCCTCGGTTCTAATTGATAAGATCTCTCTCAGTTCAGCGATCCAAGACAAGAGGCGTGATATTTTTTAGTGCCTCTCGCTAAAGGGGTGGGGGCAACTTCTGATTGATAGAGCCTCCATATTCAGGGATAAACGCTAACAAGAAGGACTTGGCAGATAATAAGGTCTATACTACACTAGTCGTAAGCAGAGACTAGTGCCTCTTCTTCCCTGCAAAAACAGGCTACAAAGTGTGGAAAGCCTGGGTTGAGAGGTCCAACTAAATGCTAGGCGCTGAACAGTCACCTTGACAACAATTGACTCCCACCCCCGCCTGATTACACTGGAGGCCCTGACTGTCAGAGCCTTTCCCAAAGCCTTGCACTGAGTGGGGATAGAGTGGGGATTTCCCAGCTCTTTGAGCCTCTTACTCCCCAGGCAGAAGCAGTTGCAGCCTTATAGCTGGATCACCAGGCTGCTAATTCAGAAAGGGGGGACTAGGAGAGAGAATCCAGGAAAGCAAACTCTCTCATCGTTGGACCCTGCAAACGCCAACAAGCCTTTACTTCCAGCAAGACTAAAGCCAATTATATGACATTGCCATAGAATCCCATCAACTGCAAATCCCTACCTAAGAGTGACACAGGGGTAGAGCCTGGGGTACAGAGTCACCGACCAGGAAGAGGGAGAGAAAAGAAAAAGGAAGAAGTTAACCTCTCAAAATCAAGAAAAACCCAGACTTTACAACTTGATCCACTAATTTTTTGTTGTTGTTGTTGTTGTTGTTTGTTTCTTCTATCTTTTTGCCTTTATTTCCTCCACCTCGGTCCTTCTATTCTCTGCCCATCTTATGCTTCCCCTTTCTTGAACTACACTACCCATGAGTGTTGCATTTTATTTTTCTTCTTCATCCTCACCCTCCTTTAAGGTTATACTCCAAAACACTTAACTCTCACTCTCTCCTCTTTTGTTTTTTTTTTTTGTCTTGCTTTGTTTTTTTCTCTTTCTATTTTATTTCTTCCTTCGTTTTTCTCTTTTTCTTATTTTTTCCTTTCTATTCGTTTTTTCTTTTCTCATTTTACTTTCCTCCTATATAATCCTCAATCACGAACAAATTAGTTAATTTGGGACTCAAGGCTTTTTTTTGGCTTTATTTCTCTTTTTTGCTTTTGTTTTTATTTTTTTTTCTTGTTTGTTTATTTTTGTGGCATTTTGGGTCCTCCCAACCCAAGGTCTCCATTGTATTTAGTCTTCGCTCCACTTAATACAACAGATTTTTACTTATTATTTTTATTTTTTCTTCTTTATTATTCTTTTTTGGTCCTTTTTTCTGGTTCCCTCTTATCCCTCTCATTATATCTCTTAGTTGACCATCACTTACAAGCAAATTATCTTATGCTTGTCTAAGATTTTCTTCCTTTTTTTTTTTTTTTTTTTTGCATTTAGTAGGTCCCTACTCCCTTTTTTTGCCCCTTGAACTCTTCACCCCAAATCAGGCCCTCCATTATAGGCACGATATTTCCCAGAGGAGGGGAGAGGAGGGAAAGAGAAGAGAGAAAAAAAGGGGGAAATAATAAATTATTACTGTTTTTTTTTGTGGGGTGTTTTACCCTTTTTTTTTTTTTTTTCTTTTTACTCTTTATTAATTCTAATTAGTGCTATCAATAAGACCACCCTCAGATGCCGATAAGAAAGAGGAAATCGAATATTATGGATACAAAAGAAAGAGAGGTAACACAAATAGATGTGGAAAAATCTATGGAGAAAAGACAACATATTGGAAGCCTTGGAGCTAAATGACAGAGAATTTAAAATAGAAATCTTAAAAATACTCAGAGATATACAAGAAAACACAGAAAGGCAATATAGGGAGATCAGAAAACAACTCAATGAACACAAAGAATATATTACCAAGGAAATTGAAACTATAAAAACAAATCAAACAGAAATGAAAAACTCAATTCACGAGCTGAAAAACGAGGTAACAAGCTTAGCTAACAGAACAGCCCAGATTGAAGATAGGATTAGTGAAATAGAAGACAAACAACTTGAGGCACAACAGAGAGAAGAAGAAAGAGACTCAAAAATAATAAAAAACGAGAAAGCCCTACAGGAATTGTCTGACTCCATCTGAAAGAATAACATAAGAATAATAGGTATATCAGAGGGAGAAGAGAAAGAAAATGGAATGGAGAATATACTCAAACAAATAATAGACGAGAACTTCCCAAGCCTGTGGAAAGAACTAAAGCCTCAAATTCAAGAAGCAAACAGAACACCAAGTTTTCTTAACCCCAACAAACCCACTCCAAGGCACATCATAATAAAGATGACACAAACCAATGACAAAGAAAAAATTCTCAAGGCAGCCAGGGAAAAGAAGAGTACAACATATAAAGGAAGGCCTATTAGATTATCATCAGATTTCTCAGCAGAAACTCTACAAGCTAGAAGAGAGTGGACCCCAATATTTAAAGCCCTGAAAGAGAGGAACTTTCAGCCAAGAATACTATACCCATCAAAGCTATCCTTCAAGTATGAAGGAGATATAAAAACATTCACAAATACAGAAAAGATGAGAGAATTTATCAACAGAAAGCCCCCACTCCAGGAAATACTAAAGGGGGTTTTCCAACCAGATTCAAAGAACAAAAGAAAACAACACCACAAGTAACAGCTCCACCAAGAACACAATAAAACCAAACTTAAACTGTGACAACAAAGGAAAAAAAGGGGGGAGAGGATGGAGATTAACAGTAGCAAAGGATGATGAAGTGCAGAAATACTTATAAGATAGGGTACTACAATGAATATGGTAGGTACCCTTTTCATTACTTAATGGTAACCACCCTTAAAAAACCACCACAAAAACACTTGACTTAAAAAAGGTAGCAACAGAGGAAAGAAGTATGGAACACAAACAAACAAAAACAAATGATAGAAAAACAAAAGAGAAGAATCAAACTAGATACAAAACTAACAGAAAGCAATTTATAAAATGGCAGTAGGGAACCCACAAGTGTCAATAATTACACTAAATGTAAATGGATTAAACTTACCAATAAAAAGACAGAGTAGCAGAATGGATTAAAAAAGAAAATCCAACTATATGCTGCCTACAAGAAACACATCTAAGCAACAAGGATAAAAACAAATTCAAAGTGAAAGGCTGGAAAACAATACTCCAAGCAAACAACACCCAAAAAAAAGCAAGCGTAGCAATACTCATATCTAATAATGCTGACTACAAGACAGAAAAAGTACTCAGAGACAAAAATGGTCATTTCATAATGATTAAGGGGAAGTTGAATCAAGAAGACGTAACAATCCTTAATATATATGCACCAAACCAAGGAGCACCAAAATATATAAGACAGCTACTTATTGACCTTAAAACAAAAACTAACAAAAATACAATCATACTTGGAGACCTCAATACACCGCTGACAGCTCTAGATCGGTCATCCAAACAGAGAATCAATAAAGATATAGTGGCCTTAAACGAAATACTAGAACACCTGGATATGATAGACATCTACAGGACACTTCATCCCAAAGCGACAGAGTATACATTTTTCTCTGGTGTACATGGAACATTCTCAAGAATTGACCATATGTTGGGCCACAAAGACAATATCAGCAAATTTAGAAGAATTGAAATTGTACCAAGCATATTTTCTGATCATAAAGCCTTGAAACTAGAATTCAACTGCAAAAAAGAGGGGGAAAAACCCACAAAAATGTGGAAACTAAACAACATACTTCTAAAAAATGAATGGGTCAAAGAAGAAATAAGCGCAGAAATCAAAAGATATATACAGACAAATGAAAATGAAAATACGACATATCAGAATCTCTGGGATGCAGCAAAAGCAGTAATAAGAGGAAAGTTCATATCACTTCAGGCCTATATGAACAAACAAGAGAGAGCCGAAGTAAACCACTTAACTTCACACCTTAAGGAACTAGAAAAAGAAGAACAAAGACAACCCAAAACCAGCCGAAGAAAGGAGATAATAAAAATCAGAGCAGAAATAAATGAAATAGAGAACAGAAAAACTATAGAAAAAATCAATAAAACAAGGAGCTGGTTCTTTGAAAAGATCAACAAAATTGACAAACCCTTGGCAAGACTCACCAAGGAAAAAAGACACAGGACTCAAATAAATAAAATCCAAAATGAAAGAGGAGAGATCACCACAGACATCATAGATATACAAAGAATTATTGTAGAATACTATGAAAAATTATATGCCACCAAATACAACAATCTAGAAGAAATGGATAAATTCCTAGAACAATACAACCTTCCTAGACTGAGTCATGAAGAAGCAGAAAGCCTAAACAGACCAATCAGCAGGGAGGAAATAGAAAAAACTATTAAAAATCTCCCCAAAAATAAAAGTCCAGGCCCAGACGGTTATACTAGTGAATTCTATCAAACATTCATAGAAGACTTGGTTCCTATTTTACTCAAAGTCTTCCAAAAAATTGAAGAAGAAGCAATACTTCCAAACACATTTTATGAGGCCAACATAACCCTCATACCAAAACCTGGCAAGGATGGCACAAAGAAAGAAAACTACAGACCCATATCTCTAATGAATACAGATGCTAAAATACTAAACAAAATACTGGCAAACCGAATACAACAACATATTAAAAAAATAATACATCATGATCAAGTGGGATTCATCCCAGAATCTCAAGGATGGTTCAACATACGCAAAACGGTTAACGTAATACACCATATCAACAAAACAAAGAACAAAAACCACATGATCTTATCAATAGATGCAGAAAAGGCTTTTGATAAAATACAACACAATTTTATGTTTAAGACTCTCAACAAAATGGGTATAGAAGGAAAATATCTCAACATGATAAAGGCCATATATGATAAACCATCAGCCAACATCCTATTAAACGGCATAAAACTGAGGACTTTCTACCTTAAATCAGGAACAAGACAGGGTTGTCCACTCTCTCCACTCTTATTCAACGTGGTGCTAGAAGTTCTGGCCAGAGCAATCAGACAAGACAAAGAAATAAAAGGCATCCATATCGGAAAAGAAGAAGTAAAGCTATCACTTTTTGCTGATGATATGATCCTATACATCGAAAACCCGAAGGACTCCACAAAAAGATTATTAGAAACAATAAACCAATACAGTAAGGTCGCAGGATACAAAATTAACATACAAAAGTCCATAGCCTTTCTATATGCCAACAATGAAATATTAGAAAACGAACTCAAAAAAATAATCCCCTTCACGATTGCAACAAAAAAAATAAAATACCTAGGAATAAACATAACAAAGAATGTAAAGGACCTATATAATGAAAATTACAAAGCATTGTTAAGGGAAATCGAAAAAGATACAATGAGATGGAAAAATATTCCTTGTTCTTGGATAGGAAGAATAAATATAATCAAAATGGCCATATTACCCAAAGCAATATACAAATTTAATGCAATTCCCATCAAAATCCCTATGAGATTTTTTAAAGAAATGGAACAAAAAATCATCAGATTTATATGGAACTATAAAAAACCCCGAATAGCCAAAACAATCCTAAGGAAAAAGAATGAAGCTGGGGGCATTACAATACCTGACTTTAAACTATATTATAGGGCCACGATAATCAAAACAGCATGGTATTGGCAGAAAAATAGACACTCAGACCAATGGAACAGAATAGAAAGCCCAGAAATAAAACCACATATATATGGTCAAATAATCTTTGATAAAGGGGCCAACAACACACAATGGAGAAAAGAAAGCCTCTTCAACAAATGGTGTTGGGAAAACTGGAAAGCCACATGCAAAAGAATGAAACTCGACTACAGCCTGTCCCCGTGTACTAAAATTAATTCAAAATGAATCAAAGACCTAAATATAAGACCTGAAACAATAAAGTACATAGAAGAAGACATAGGTACTAAAATCATGGACCTGGGTTTTAAAGAACATTTTATGAACTTGACTCCAATGGCAAGAGAAGTGAAGGCAAAGATAAATGAATGGGACTACATCAGAATTAAAAGTTTTTGCTCAGCAAGAGAAACTGATATCAAAATAAACAGACAGCCAACTATATGGGAACTGATATTTTCAAACGACAGCTCAGATAAGGGCCTAATATCCAAAATTTACAAAGAACTCATAAAACTCAACAACAAACAAACAAGCAATCCAATAAAAAAATGGGAAGAGGACATGAACAGACACTTCTCCCAGGAAGAGATACAAATGGCCAACAGATATATGAAAAGATGCTCAGCTTCATTAGTTATTAGAGAAATGCAAATCAAAACTACAATGAGATACCACCTCACTCCTGTTAGATTAGCTATTATCAACAAGACGGGTAATAGCAAATGTTGGAGAGGCTGTGGAGAAAAAGGAACCCTCATTCACTGTTGGTGGGACTGTAAAGTAGTACAACCATTATGGAGGAAAGTATGGTGGTTCCTCAAAAAACTACAAATAGAACTACCTTATGACCCAGCAATCCCTCTACTGGGTATATACCCCAAAACCTCAGAAACATTGATACGTGAAGACACATGTAGCCCCATGTTCATTGCAGCACTGTTCACAGTGGCCAAGACATGGAAACAACCAAAAAGCCCTTCAATAGAAGACTGGATAAAGAAGATGTGGCACATATACACTATGGAATACTACTCAGCCATAAGAAATGATGACATTGGATCATTTACAGCAAAATGGTGGGATCTTGATAACATTATAAGGAGTGAAATAAGTAAATCAGAAAAAAACAAGAACTACATGATTCCATACATTGGTGGAACATAAAAATGAGACTAAGAGACATGGACAAGAGTGTGGTGGTTACCAAGGGTGGGGGGGGAGGGAGGACATGGGAGGGAGGGAGGGAGAGAGTTAGGGGGAGGGGGAGGGGCACAGAGAACTAGATAGAGGGTGAAGGAGGACAATCTGACTTTGGGCGAGGGGTTTGCAACATAATTTGATGACAAAATAACCTAGACATGTTTTCTTTGAATATATGTACCCTGATTTATTAATGTCATCCCATTACCATTAATAAAAATTTATTTAAAAAAAAAAAATTATTAATCATGTTAATTTCAGAAATCACTCAACTCCTCTGGGGCTGAGTTTTCTCTATTTGCAAAACAGTTTACATTTTAAATGTGTTTGAAGAGGACTCTAAAAATTCTATTATAGTGTTAACACATTTAAAAAAGGAAAAGTATCAGCAAAACATCTGTATATCCATAAGCAGTTGAATTCTCATTCTTATATTACCTTTAAAATCATTTGCAATATCAGGTATGGAACACAGCTCAATCAGTCTCATCAGTTAGTTATACAGAAATAAAATTATTTTAAATCAATACATTATAGCTAAATTAAATCTTTCAACATGTATTTTGAGCAGAATGAGAGGTCTAGGTCTAATCACAGGGTAACATAGGAAATATTTGTCTCGAAATCAGTGCTTTAATATGTGGTAGTCACAAGGCTCAATTAATTTATTACTAAAATTCCTTTTATTGTTGCTTCAGTGACATGTATGTGTTCCCAAAGTCCTGAGTTTGCTTCTTAGTTTTCCAACAGGGGCGATGTGTCTTCTTTCGGTCTATTCAGTAGAAAGTGAACTATCTGAAGCAGAACGTCATCGTTAAAACCTTTCACCTCGTTATCTTCAATGGTTTCATAAAGGGGCTTACTCTGTGTCCCCCAACATATATTTTTACGAGTGTTATTTTGATCAGCTTGTGCAGTCAGTGCCAAAGTATTTAACTGGTAGCAGAAAAAGGAAAAGTATTTTCCATCTGTGATCACTCCCTGAGAGACAAAAGGCCGAGAAACATCTGCTTCGCTCCAGAACCCTACAGAAGAAAGTTACACTGAAATTTACACTAGTATATATTTTGCCAAAACAAAACATTCACATGAAAGGGTATCGGATACCTGCTAAAACGTAAACAGTACATCTACCCATTTCCCGAAGATCTCAAAGTTTTCCCTATCCGTTGTAATCCTGTATTCCATTTATGCATCAAAAATTACTTCCTCCCATCTAGTATCCCCCAACTCATGGAACATCTTTTCAAAAATGTCTGCCTTCAATAGCTTTCAACCTGAACTCACTTCATGGCAGAGCAGCAAGCTGTATCGATGCAGATTTCTCCGCATCCGACACTAACATCATTACTCACAGCCTTCAAACATGTTCACAATTTCCCCATACTGGTAACATCTACCACCCAATGACCATAACGACCATTTATTCCTCCAAATCTACAAAAAAATACCATCAGAAAAAACCGACTTTCTAAGGACTTCAGCCATGTCCTTAGACAAATACTCATCTCCCTTTACTTATTTCAAGATGGATTTTGTGAGTTGCTGCCATTTCACTCAGCGAGTCTTATGCGAAAAGGTTCCAGGCTGCCTGAATGCTAACTACTCACACTTTACAAGTACTTCTTACCAGGCTGATGGCTTTCATACTTTACAACCCCACTGCCAGGCCAAGCAGTAACTTTATTCCCACACACTTACTTTCTATCAGCATTAAAGTAGACAGTCAAGAAATAATATTGTTAAAATATGCAATTAATTATACTGCATAAAGCACTTTATCTTTGATGAATAAACAATTTTATTCTAAGATCTTCAAGAAAGATTCCTTAAATGTTTCTTTTCTTTTATTCAATGATTTTTAGAGAGGAGATATAGAGAGAAAGAGAGAAGCGGGAAGCATCTACTCATAATAATTGCTTCCTGTATGTGCCCTGACCCGGCAAGCCCCAGGTCTCAAACCAAAGACCTCAGCGTTCCAGGTCAATACTTTACCTACTGTAACACCACAGATCAGGCCTTACTTGTTTCTATTACAGAAATGTAAGTCAACATTTATGTGTCTATGGTTAAAACACACACGATGGTAAAGTGTGAGGTTGGCAATAATGAAATCTGTATTAAAATTCCTCTTGGGTTCTTATACAGGATTAAGCTGGTAACATATTATAGTAGTTCAGGTTTCATAAAACCCAAATGCCTCCCAACAGGATCTAGAAGTCCTATGTAATGTGGCCATTGCCTTCCTCCCTTTCTTCATTACCTGTATGGTCCTAAACACTTCAAGTCTGCCCAACCTGAGACTCACCTGCCAATCCCTCTGCCTGAAAGCATCTCTCCTCCAAGGCCACAATCAGAAAGCAGCCTAGCACCAGGCAGGTCCCTGTTCATGTGTCATCTTTCTTGAGACCTCTTTACCACATTTACCTGGATTCTGCCCCGCATCCCACTCACACCTGAGCCTATAGATCACTCCACCCCTTACCCAGTCATCTTCCTCCTGGTATTCCCACCATCTAACACGTTACCATTACCCTGCACTCTCCTCCCTATACTAGAAGCTGCAGAAGAGCAGCATCTGCCCATCCTATTCCACACTTTACCACCAAGGCCAGCGTGCTCGGTACATAAAACCATTCACTACACTGAGCAAATGATAATCACCCAATCCACACGCTGGATATGGCCTTCAAAGAAATTATTCACCTAAAAGCGGTCAATGTCAAAGATCAGATAACTACCCCAGTGCCACTAGCCAACTGCAAATATGTAATGTTTAATTATGAATTTAAAACAACTATATTTTGTGGTAATGTGCATTTTCAAATTGTTAAGATTAAGCCTACACTTTAACCAAGGAAATGGACCATTAAAAGTTTAAAATGTCAGATAGCTTCCAAGAACAACCACGCCATAGCTTCACCTTGATACATAGCTTGTGCTCCGGTCCAAGCAAAGAGGCTTGCAATAGCATTGGCTCTAAAGACAACTTCTATCTGATCGGCACAGTTTCGTTTCAGCAGCCTTTCCCTCTTCAATTTGTCAGGTAACAGGTGAAACTGGGTATGACCATAGCAGTAGGGATCTGCGGTCTTCGAGCCTGAAGAACAAAAGAAAAACACTTCATACAAAATGTCATGTAGAACATCTGGAGCGCATGTCCATAGTACTTGCTCCAAACCCATCTCTAGCCTCTACCCACCACGTGATCAGTATACAAAATACACGAACGGGAAGGTTAATTTACTTATTGCATTGACTATAATAAAGTTACATCTCACACTTAAGTACAGTCTGCTAATTATCATCAAGACACTCACTGTGACACGATAAGTCAAAATACATGTAAAATGGATTTTAAATTCCGTATTATTTCACTTATTTCAAACTTGTTATTCACCATAAGGAGCTCTGTTACTCTCTTTGTCATATTTAAAGGATACAAGTAAGTCATAACTTTAAAAACTTCCTTTCTTATTTGGATGTAATAATTATACACCCTGTTCCCAATTTAAAAAATTTTTACACTACATTTCTAAGTGAAAAAATAAGGACCGACAGTTTATAAAATGCTGACATTCTTGACTCTAGTGGTCAAGTCAAAAGTCCCCCACAATTCACTCCCTAAGACGAGTGACGGGGAGGGGCTAATAAAATTGTACTGAAGAACTAGTTTAAGCTGCTTTCTTCAAATGTTCTGCAAGTCAGCAAGGAAATTAATGGATGAAGAAAAAATAGCCAAGGAATAAACAGCAAAGGGCAGACGTCAGGGCTTATTAATTTTTATATTCCTGATGGTCATCACATTGTGTGAGACAAACATAGACTTTGGTAAAAAAGCCAATCGCAAAGGAAAGAAAAAGCCAGAGACTGCCTGAAGTCCAGTTCCATAGTTTTTACTTTGGAAAATAACACAATGCATCAATAAAGCCGAACAAGTACAACTACTTTTTTGAAGTTAAATATTGCTAATTCAGTAGAAACAGGTAAAATTTTAAATGGTGAGCTAAAAGATTTCCTTTCCAAATGTCAAGCATATCGCAACAACCTGGGACTAGGAACTATACTGCTCCCGGACTGTCGCAACCTTTGGTCATCAAGAATTAATTATTCAAGTTTGCGCCAGGGCACCTGGGGCACAGTTATGGCACAATACGTCAAAAGGGCAACTTACCAATAAATATGGAATTTTCATATTGTCGTTTGAATAATGGAAGTTTGTCTGGCTTACACTTCATGACGGGGATGTCTACAGGCACAGAGTAATCCAGAGGCACAAACTTGAAGAAAAAGTAATAAGTGAATTCACAGCAACACTCATGTTTTATGCACATGCTTAATAGATTTAAAAATATCTCTACCTCCCTTCTCTCACTTAAAAAAAATTCTTAAAATGCAATGGTTATGCAAAATGATAACACTACCATCCAAAAATGGGTCAAATCAGCCAGCCCACTTACAATGTGTCCGTAAAGTCATGGTGCACTTTTGACTGGTCACAGGAAAGCAACAAAAGACGATAGAAATGTGAAATCTGCACCAAATAAAAGGAAAACCCTCCCAGTCTCTGTAGAATGATGTGGCAGCATGAGCGCATGCGCAGATGACGACGGAACACCGTGTATACAGCGGAGCAGCCCACGGTCATGCCAGTCGAGATGTGGACGGTACAGAGGAAAGTTCAGTGTGTTCTGTAACTCGCTAAATTTGTGACCAAAGTGCAACGAGAATATCGGAGTATTTATAATGAAGCGCCACCACACAGGAATAACATTACTCAGTGGGGTAAGCAGTTGAAGGAAACCGGCAGTTTGGTGGAGAAATCCCGTTCTGGTAGGCCATCAGTCAGTGACGAGTCTGTAGTACAGGGGTCCCCAAAACTACAGCCCACAGGCCGCATGTGGCCT
This sequence comes from Saccopteryx bilineata, assembly GCF_036850765.1. Lineage (NCBI taxonomy): Eukaryota > Metazoa > Chordata > Mammalia > Chiroptera > Emballonuridae > Saccopteryx > Saccopteryx bilineata. The sequence goes on along the minus strand of NC_089490.1, from coordinate 248,681,079 downwards.
TCTAAGGCCATTTATCTTCCAGAAGGGGCACCTCTTTCACTGGAGCACTGTATGTGGCCGCACCGCAAAGCCTAGTGTTGCTCACGTGCAGTACTACTTCTGGTGACGTGGGACGTACTCATCACGGCTCCAGAAGCGTGATATCACTTGTTATGGCTAGCAGTGACAAATAGGACCCAGACATTGATCATCTCATTAGCCAAAAGCAGCCCCATAGTTCCCATTGAAATACTGGCCAGTTTGTTGATTTAAATTTACTTGTTCTAATTTTAAATACTGTATTTGTTCCCATTTTGTTTCTTTTACTTTAAAATAAGATATGTGCAGTGTGCATGGGGATTTGTTCATAGTTTTTTTCATAGTCCAGCCCTCCAACAGTCTGAGGGACAGTGAACTGGCCCCCTGTATAAAAAGTTTGGGGACCCCTGCTGTAGAGGCTATACGGGATAGCTACCTAAGGAGCCCTAAAAAATTTGTGTGTGAGCCCACATCGAACTGCACTGAATAGGTATGAAACTGGGAGCGTTTTCCTTTTATTTGGTGCAGATTTCACATTTCTATTGTCTTTTGTTGCTTTCCTGTGATCGGTCAAAAGTGCACCATGACTTTACGGACACACTGTATTTTTACAAATAAAGTTTTAGCAGAACACAACCATGTATGTTCATTTATATATGGTGCATGGCTATAAAACTGAGATAAATAGCTGCAACTAAGACTTAATGGTCCCCAAAGCCTAACATAGTTACTATCTGTATTTGTATAGAAATAAAATGTGCCACCTGACACGGACACACAGACAACACTAGCATATACTTGTTTTCTTCAAAAGAACTGTAAATACAAAAAATGACCAGTTTATAACTGTAATAAATGCCTAATGATTAGGTAGCGTAGGTACTTTAAATCACAATTATAAACTATAATCAGTTTTTGGTATTTTTATATTCAGAAAATAAAGATTTGTATATTTCTGAAAACTGACGACTTAACTTCCCTTAAAATGATTATTTGACCTCTGGGGAATACATATGCCAGAACAGGTTAAAATGCTGAAAATGAATTTCAGAGCAGATGTATTTGAATGAAACTCAAAAGGCAAGGGACCCCCCTCCCAACCTCAGTACCCTGCCAAGCCCTGTACCTAGCCCACCTATGGCACTGCCATGTCAGATATCAACAGGCACACATGCCTTACCTCTGGCAGCTGTTTGGATATGCGAATCTGGTTGTGTGGTTTATCATTTATTTGGTATCTCAAAGCATCAACTCGACCTTTCCGATGACCGTGAGAAATAATTTCTTCGCCACGCCACCAGTAAAAGTTCACTGGGCGTTTACAATCTACCAAAAGATATTCAAAACTTTCTTATCACTTAGATAAATTTGGTGACATTTCCATGCCTCAGCACCCCTCTCCCCCCCACTTACAGAACAATACTACCTAGTGTAAACAGTTCTTGTGCGGGTTAATTAGTTGACAGATATAAAATTTAGAAGAGGGCCAGGCACACAGTCAGTACTGAATAAACCTTAGGTATTTTAATCAATGTCACCTTTAATCTTCACCATTCTATGACAAAATACTCTTATCGTAATTCTCACCTTGAAAAGGATCAAGATTAAGCTAAAAGAGGTTCCTAAAGTGACACAGGATCACCTGACTTTTTGGTGGAAGAGCCAAAGGCAGCCCTGGTCTGTCCCCCTCTCTAGAAGCCCCTTGCCCGAACCAACACTGCTCTCCACTCGGCTGGGCCGTGGTCACGTGGTCACCGGGCAATGCCAAGGACTGGGGTCCTGAAGCTACCAGCTCAAGGCTGGGCAGTTAGGTGGCAGCACCCAATCTTCAGATTCCCAACGCAGTGACCGCCACTTACACCAGGCTGTCCCCAGCTAGGAGTCCGAGGACGGACCAGGACAGAACTGACAAAAGAAATGGGGAGGGGGTACAAACGGGAGGCGGGGCCGTCCCCTGCCACCCGCACGCGGCAGGGCCGCGACTCACCCAGGGCGGCGGCGCCCAGGACCGGGTTGTGCGCGCGGAGCTGGTCCACGAGGGTAGCCACCAGCTGGTCGAGGAAGGGCGAGGCGAGCGACTCCTGCTCCTGGTAGATGGGCGGGCGCCCCTTGCGCCGCAGGTAGTAGTGCTCCTGCAGGAGGCAGTCGCAGGCAGCGGCGCGCAGGGTGGCCAGGTCGGGGGTGGACATGGCGAGCTCGGGGGCGGGCATGGCGGGCTCGGGGGCGGGCATGGCGGGCTCAGGGGCGGGCACGGCGCGCTCCGCGGGCGACCGCGGCAGGCCCGACAGGAACACCGTCTTGGTGAATCCCTGGTACCAGCGGTCGGCGTTCAGGGCGAAGGTCTGCGGGTAAACCACGTACTTCAAGAACTGCATCTTGGTGAGGATGCGCAGCTTCTCGTCCACCGACTGCGCCGCGTGCGCCGCCGCCTGCCACCGCTCGATTCGCCGCTGCCGCGCCGCCTTGCTTTTGGCCGTCAGGGAGGCTACGATCGGCGGGTAGCGCGCGACAGGGGCCACCGCGTCAGCTGCGCCGAGGGCGGCTGGAGACTCGGCGGCGGCCTCGGCCGCGGTGTGCAGGGACCGGCCCGGACCGTGGGCCATCAGCCGCCGCCACCACCTGGCCGCCGCCATCTTTGCCCACGGTTCCTGGCCGGAGGTCAATTTCCGCAATTGACCAGGTCGCCGAATGGACCAATCAGAAAGCAGGATCAGAGCCAGTCTTTGGGAGACCGGCTCACAGTGGGCCAGAGAAACCTGCGTCATCCGTTTCTCAGCCAATCGAATCGCTGATCCTACTTAGTCTCTGGAGCGTCTGTGGGTGAGAGGCAGGACTCCTGCGCCTATAAGCTTTGCGCGTGTCTGGCGCGTGGGAATAAAAGCTTTAAACAAACGATACCGCTTCATTTGCGGTGCTTCTGGGGCCTGGCAAGCTTCTTGTTAGAAATAGTTTCGGAACATTCTGCACAAGAGCCATCTAGCCTTGGCTAATTTGACTAGTTTCGTGAATGGCACATCATTACTTTTCCGTTCTAGTTCTTGGGGTTGGGACTTACCGAAAATTCTGTTCTAGCATGATTTTTGATAATAAGTGCTTATTTTTTAAATGTAAGCATCACGCAGGACCACTGTTACAGGTGGAAGGAGGAGCCCTCCATTCTTGTCTTCTCGAAAGAATGCAATTCAGAGACAGAGTGCAGCTAGTAAAGGAAGAATTTGTTGGCCGTGCAGGAGAAAAGTTAGAGAAAAGGGGACCTTGGAGATAGGTTAAGGAGGTTAGCTCCGAGCGCCCACTGCTCCTCTGGTTGCTAGTCCCTTCGGTTCTCTTAGAGTTTAGGAGAATCAGAGAGGCAAGTACAAGGCGCCTTGGGGGAATAAAAGGGTGGGGGAAGGACGAAGGGAAAAGCCAAGTGTGCTCCAGAGAGGGACAGGCAGGGTGGGGGAGAAAGAGGGAGAGACCAAGCCAGATAGAAAATGACAGACAGGCCCCTTGGTCCTCCTCTATGGTCTTTTAAGGATTGGGATTTTAGGGGAGGTCCCAGGGGAGGATCTCAACAGACTATCCCTCCAGCTTTCATGCTGGGTCCTTTTAGAGTGTGGTCTCTGCTGATTGGTCAGAGCCAAGGCAGGTTATTAGTCAAGGCAGCGGTCCTGAGGTCAGCTGTGGCTTCTGTTGGTCTGCTTTTCTGGGCCTGGAAATGAAACACAGCTGAGTCCTGGTTGTTATCTCTAGGGCTTAATGCTTATGGGAATCGTCAAGGACTTGTATGGGTTTCCTATGAGGATATTCTCCTGCCCCTTGTTCCTCCTCTAAGGGGGTCTAAAACCACATAGCTAACGCTATGATATGCAGGGGAAAGTTTACCATGGAGGTGAGATCCTTGTTTCCTGTTTTGCTCATTGCTGGACACCTGGGGCTTTTCTGCCCTAGTGACCTTCTGTGGCTGCTCTCTGCTCATGTGTTTCTAACTGCCTACCACGACCACTGCTGATCTTTGGGAAAATAACTGCACATAGCTCTCTATGCTAATTGATACACAGAAAATTTGTTAGTGATAGAATTTACAAAAAGAGGAATATACTTTTACCTGAATTTAACTGAAGAAAGGGAAATAACATTACAAAGGAATTACGTTTAAATTTTGCTGTGTTAAAATTCATATTTCAACATGGGTTGATCCCTACTAATTTATCTGTGAGCACCTTGAAGTAAGAGCTGTTTTCTTTTTTTTTAAATCCTCAAAACCAAGTAATACCTGTGCAGTAATTCTTGAGAACATATTTATTTGTGAATATTATGTTTGTATATTTTTAAATAATAATTTGGCCTTTTGATGCATTACTAGATTGTGTTAATTCAGTTAAAAAGACAATTCAGAAGAAAAATAGGGGAAGGAACATCATTTTGATAGAGTAAGCTGTCTACAAAAATCAACTCCCAACCTCTGGTTGCCAGAACCAGCTCTGCTGATCATAACTCTGTGCTCTCTCTTTAAGAAAACAGGAGTTTCCAGGCATTTTGTGAGATAGCAGGGCTGGCCACCTGCCAAGGATGACCACTTTTCTTTCTGTGCTTCAGTGTGACACAAAACTCCAAATCCTAAAGTTGTCTTATTCCTTTTCTCTAGGATTGAAATTCTAGGAGAAATTTCTTGCTTTTCTGTCTCTGGAAATTCTGATTGAAATGCAAATATCTTTAGAATGGATAGGCAGACATCTCTGTACTAGAAGTACCTTTCCCACCAACTATTGGAATTAGTAACGGCTATTTGTTTTAAACACTTATATGTGGAATCTAAGGAACAAATAAAACTGAAACAGACTCATAGATACAGAGGTTACCAGATGGGAGGAGGACTGGGACACTGGGTGAAAAAGGTGGAGGGATTGAGAAGTACGAATTGACAATTGCAGAATAGTCATGAGGATGTAAAATACAACATGGGGAACACAGTCAGTAATATTGTAATGAGCGTGTATGGGGCCAGGTGGGTACTAGACTTTTAGAGGGGTCACTTTGTAAATTGTATAAACATCTAACCACTATTCTGTATTCTGTATACCTGAATGTAATATAAAATAATATTTAATGCCAACTGTATTGGAAAAATTAAAAGAACCTGAAAAAATTTTAAAAAATACAGATTTCTGTAGTAGATAAATGAGAAGACACTTTTCTTTAGGTGAATGCTTTCTAAACACAGATATAAATCCTAATAATAATATGAATAATTAGCCCATGACATTCATGTGCTATACAGGTTATCTATTGTCTTTCACAAGTTAGAGGAGCACCTAGGAATAGAATGTATTTGCTTGTTTTGGTGGTAGCTAGGTAAGAAAGAAGGAAGCTGTTGGCAGCATGAGAAATAGTTCGTGGAGGAAAGGTCTGGGTGGAGAATAGAGTAGAAACGTGTGTGTGCGCGCGCACCACGTGAGTGTGCAGCACTCCTGAGCAGAGAAGGAAAGAAACGAGTAGTTGGGCTGGCACTGGGCCAGCAGTAAGGAGTGTGTTTCACTCATCTCCAGTGCAACCTTAAGGGGTGCCCAACATCTCTGTAATCAACATAAATGATATTTTCATGAAACATCTTGAAAGTCAAAATTAATGCAACAAAAAAAGTCAAAATTAATGCAGCAAGTCCATGGCTAACAAACTATCAAAACTAGATCCACACAGGATCAGCAGAAGCACAGATCCACTCACTACTCACAGTTCAGGAGTGAGCACCTCCTGCTCCCCAGTGAGGCTGTGTGTGCATAGGATTCTTCCTCAGATATGACTGGTGAGTTTCCCCAGCCTGTTCTCTGTCTGCACCTCATTTCCTCCCCAACAAGGACTTCTTAGGAGGATACTAATGAATTTGAGTAGACCTTTGGATATAGGACCATATTTTAATATGGCTTAATATTCTGCCAAACAGATTATACTCCAAACATGGGGCTATATAGTTTCTTATTTTTCTGTCATTGAAATATGAGCATGTCTGTGATATGAATTATCTGAAATTCAAACATGCATTTCAAATGTTCTTTCAACTTAACACAACACAGTGTTCCTTTGCTTGCACACATGGCAGTAATCTGTTATATTCAGAACATATGGCTGCATTTGATGTTTTAAATGTCTTCTGCAAGTGAAGTCATCATCCTCATTTTATGGAAACTCGTCTGCAATATGACATAAGAGAAAAACAACGATTTTTCTCTCATTGATCAGATTTTCTTCAAATTCACATCAATATAAGTTGGCTTGCAAATTATTTTTTCCTAAAATAACTCAAGTAGTTAAAAATGGCCTCAAATGACTTATAGATAGGCATGCACGTATGATATTCACAAGGAGAAAATAAATTGTTACCACCTTTCTGGAGAGTACTTTAGTGCTATAGTTCAGCCTTCTAAAATGCCCATTACTTCTATTTCTGAGGAAATAGCTCATGTTCAGTCAAAGAAAGTGACTCAACATAATTTTAGAAACTAAAAAATATATAGAAAACTTGTAATGTTGACAGTGGGCCCATTGCTCCCCCTCTCCCAGGAGAAGGCTCCCCGTTCATCACCCTGTCCTGCTGCCCAGCAGACCTGAGTCCTACTCTCTAATCCAGGGTTTAACCACCCCACGACTACTGGCTCCTTGGATGCTTGTCTGTGAATTCTTCCACACAGAACTTCCTGGCTCTCTTTCGAGAACAGTTTCCCAAAACAAGAACAGACTAAGAGAGACAGAGACTGAAAGGGATGGCTACAAGAAGGGAATGGGTGGAGGGGAAGACAGTCAATAATAGGGTGACGGGTTTGCATGGTGACAAGTGATTACTAGGGAAGGTTGGGTGATCACCTTGTAAGGCAGAGAAATGTTAAATCATTATATTGTACACCTGAAACTAATAACACCAACCTAAGATTGTATACCAACTATACTTACATACAAATTTTTTTAGAAAATACTTTAAAGTTTTAAAAGTTAGTGTACCCTCTGTCCCTTCTTTCGACCTTATGTTTGAGTTGTCACTCTACCTCATCTTCCCTTTCTGCTGGGCTCAATTTCAATCAGTCATTGTCTGGGGTGGCAGGAAACAGCCCTGAAAATATATTCAAGGCTCTATGAATCACTGTCTACTACTCAGTGTGTGAGGCAGAGAAAGTGGCTTCGAGTAAAAGAGAGAGAGGGGAAGAGGGAAGGACATCGAGAAGAAATGGCTGAACTCCTGGAGGTAAAATTCTGCCCCTTTGTAATACACTGCTCACAAAAATTAGGGGATATTTCAAAATGCATATGAATTGATAAAAAAAGAAGCATTTGATTTTTTTTTATTAAACAAGAACATCAGAAAAGCAAATGACAAGTCAATGAAAGTTGTTCAATTATGCAAATGAGATGCAAAACCAACTTTTATTTCATTGGTGAAAATGCACTAGACAAAAGGCTGAAAGTCCTGGGTGGAGTATCTGCACATTCCCTGATCCCCTAATTTTTGTGAGCAGAAAATAGGAAACATTTGTAATAGCAAAAGCTTGTGCACACACAAAATAGTGGACTATTTAAATTAAAAATTATTTCAAAACCACATGTTTAGGAATGAATATAAAACCATTAAAACAAAATTTATAAAACAGTAAAATGTTTTTGAAAAAAACAGATTTAAAAAACAAGATTAAAAATCACCTGCATAAACTGCATGATTTATTAAGAAACAGATCTCTAGAAACACATAGAAGAACCTAGGAAAAAGCACAATAAATTGTTATCAAAAGTTGGAAGCAGTGATGGAATTATTGGCAATTTTCCTTCCTATAATTTCTTACTTATCTTTACTGAATATAGATTATTTCTTTCTTTTGCAATTCAGAACAAAACATAAAATTATGAAGTTAGAAAGAAAAATATCACCAAAATCTGAATAGATGCTTTATATATTTTATCAGATGGGCAATTACTTGCTGAACATATCTGACATATATACTACTAGAATTCTAATCCAAAGTATATTTGTGTTATATTATATTGATCTTCTATGCCAAAATCTAATAGTCTACTCACACAAGTCCAAATTTGAAAAGGATAAAGTAAAAACTTCAGTGCTCAAAATTGGAAGAAATGTGAAGATCAAAAAAGAATAAACTATATTTTATAAGCTTGACCCCAAAGGACTATATTAAACTAAAAGGCTTCTGCACCACAAAAGAAACTAACAACAAAACAAAAAGGCAGCCAACCAAATGGGAGATGATATTCATAAACAACAGCTCTGCTAAAGGGTTAACGGCCAAAATACATAAAGAACTCACAAAGCTCAGCAACAAACAAGCAAGCAATTCAATTAAAAAATGAGGAGAGGCCCTGGCCAGTTGGCTCAGCGGTGGAGCGTCGGCCTGGCATGTGGGGGACCCGGGGTTCGATTCCCGGCCAGGGCACATAGGAGAAGCGCCCATTTGCTTCTCCACCCCCCCCCTCCTTCCTCTCTGTCTCTTCCCCTCCCACAGCCGAGGCTCCATTGGAGCAAAGATGGCCGGGGCACTGGGGATGGCTCCTTGGCCTCTGCCCCAGGCGCTAGAGTGGCTCTGGTCGCGGCAGAGCGACGCCCAGAGGGGCAGAGCATCGACCCCTGGTGGGCAGAGTGTCGCCCCTGGTGGGCATGCCGGGTGGATCCCCGTTGGGCGCATGCGGGAGTCTGTCTGACTGTCTCTCCCCGTTTCCAGCTTCAGAAAATACAAAAAAAAAAAAAAAAAAATGAGGAGAGGACCTGAACAGACGCTTCTTCCATGAAGACATACAAACAAAAGTAGATAAATGAAAAGATGTTCAACTTTACTAACTATTAAGGAAATGCCAATCAAAACTACAATGAGATGTCACTTCACACCTGTTAGATTGTTATCAACAAAACAGGTAATAACAAGTATTGGAGAGGCTGTGGAGAAAAAGGAACCTTTATTCACTACCCTCATTCACTGCTTGTGGAAATGTAAACTAGTACAACTGTTATGGAACACAGTATGGCAGTACCTCAAAAAACTAAAAGTAGAGCTACCATATGACCCAGCAAACCCTTGACTGGGTATCCATCTGAAAAACTTAAAAACGTTTGTACGCAAAGACACATGCACCTTCATGTTCATTGTAGCATTATTCATAGTGGCCAAGACATAAAAACAACCAAAGTGTCCCTCGAAAGAGGATTGGATAAAGAAGTTGTGGTACATATATACAATGGAATACTACTCACTCAACTATAAGAAATGATGACATAGTGCCATTTATGACAACATGGATGGATCTTGAGAACATTATACTAAGTGAAATAAGTGAATCAGAAAAAAGCTAAGAACTATATGATTTCACACGTAAGTGGGATATAAAACTGAGACTCACGGACATAGATAAAAGTCAAGTGGTTACTAGGGGCAGGGGAGTGGGAAGGAGGGGAGTAAAAAGGAACAAATAGGCCCTGGCCGGTTGGCTCAGTGGTAGAGCATCAGCCTGGCGTGCAGAAGTCTTGGGTTCTATTCCCGGCCAGGCACACAGGAGAAGCGCCCATCTGCTTCTCCACCCCTCCCCCTCTCCTTCCTCTCTGTCTCTCTCTCTTCCCCTCCTGCAGCCGAGGCTCCATTGGAGCAAAGATGGCCCGGGCGCTGCAAAGATGGCCCAAGCGCTGGGGATGGCTCCTTGGCCTCTGCCCCAGGCACTAGAGTGGCTCTGGTCGCAACAGAGTGACACCCAGGAGGGGCAGAGCATTGCCCTCTGGTGGGCAGAGCATCGCCCCCTGGTGGGCGTGCCGGGTGGATCCCGGTTGGGCGCATGCGGGAGTCTGTCTGACTGTCTCTCCCCGTTTCCAGCTTCAGAAAATACAAAAAAAAAAAAAAAAAAAGGAACAAATACATGGTGACAGAAAATGATCTGACTTTGGGTGATGGGCACACAATGCAATCAACAGTTCAAATGCTACAGAGATGTTTTCCTGAAACCTTTGTACTCCTGTTGATCAATGTTACTTCATTAAATTTAATCTCCAAATAAAGAATTAAAAGAAAAAGAATAAACTGAAAGAAGCCATGTAGAATCAGAACAGAGAACTTGGAGGAATCTCACTGCTAGTTTAAGTGGAGTTTCAATGGACTACAACTTGAACTGACAAAAAAAAAATACAACAAAAAATAAACAAAAACCAGTTGCAGAGAATTCCCTGGGAGGACAGGAGGTGGAAAAAAGAACCAGGGTAAAAAGCACAGCATCGTGTCTGGGCCAGTCTGCCCTACTTTGATGGGAAACTAAACATAATCTTAGACTTTTGCCCAAAATAATGTTATTCTGCTCCAGAGAGAAACTGATGTCCTTGACATAGAAGCTTCTCTATTTAGAGCTATACCTCCACGATTTCCTGATCCCAGCAACTAGGAATGGCATGTTTCCATAGTCACCTGACAGTAAAGTCTTTGATGTGGGCTAAAGAGTTTGGACCTGAGCCTGACCTGTGGTGGCGCAGTGGGATAAAGCATCGACCTGGAAGTGCTGAGGTCGCCGGTTCGAAACCCTGGGCTTGCCTGGTCAAGGCACATATGAGAGTTGATGCTACCAGCTCCTCCCCCCTGTCTCTCTCTCCTCTCTAAAATGAATAAATAAAAATGAAAAAAAAAAAAGATTTTGGACCTGAGTTTATCCTTTATTTTGTAGTCACTGTGTCTCTCTGTAAAGCCTTGTACGCCATATAAATGTTGCATGTGATTGATCCTTCAGGGAATAGGTAATTATGGTAAAAGTAGGAGCAGAGAAATTATTGCATATAAAAAAAGATAACTCTGATGGCAGCAAAGAATATATCTGATGGCTCAGAATGGAGGTCTAGAAGGCTGTTGGGATTGTCAAGAGAAAATTATGAGAGTCTGAACTAGGTTGGCCAAGTGGTAATGAAAAGAGTGACCTATAGGAAAGACATTCTGAATTTATAATCAACTGAACTTATATATGGGGAATAAAGCAAATGAGAAATATTCCACAAAAACCCTCAGGGAAACAATATGGATGGTGGAATCATTTCCCAAAAGTACATTTTGGTGGGGGAAGATGATAAGTCCAGTTTTAAATATCCTCTTACTAACTATTAGGTATATGCCAGCAGAACTCAGGACCAAGATATAGGCTGGAAATAATAGATGTGGGACTTAACAAAGGCGTGGTAGGTGGAGACCAGAGGCATATGTGAGATTACCTTGAGTCATTATTGAGAATGCGCAGAAAGCTATTTGGATCTTGAGGGACACCAGTGTTTAGGGGGTTGGTCAATTAGAGGGACTTCGCCAAAGTCAAGGAGGAGAAACATTTTCAGAGGTAGGGAGATTTTGTTTTACAGAAACCAGACTAGAGAATCGCGGAAGTGTTGAACCCTGAAGAGAACTTAAATAAGAACCAGATTAATTCCTACTCCTTTTAGTAAAAAGAAGCTATCGGTGACATTAGTGAGCATATGATCGTTAGGTGAACTGAAGACTAGTTTGCTTTGATTGTACAGGTGAGGGGATGGGGCCCATAGTGCTTTTAAAAATGGTAATTTAATATGAAATACACATGAGATGATTTTGATATTATGTTCTAAAATTTAAAGAATACAACCAAATGATCAGCCATGTATCCATCACTCAGCTCAGGAGGTAGAACATTACTTTGGAGAATTTCCTCTCCACTCTGACTCAGGGCTCATTGCTCCTTCTCCCCACCAGAGGTAGCCACTATCCTGAAATTTTTCATTTTTTGTTCATTTGTGTAGTTTTTATCATGAGTGGATATTCTTTATATCTATCGTCTGAATGGCATCCCTAGATTTGTGCAGTGAACAACTTGTGTGACCATTCAAGGCAGTCCCAACTATATAATGTTTAGTGACTCCATGTGTTTGAACTTTTTATCAGTTCAAGATGACATGGTCATGTGATGTTATGTATTTTCTTCTGTTTGGGGCTTAATCATTCAACGTTAGGTTGCAGAGATTTATCTATGTTGAATTTTATAGTTGTACTTTGTTTATTTTTGTGTTATATAGTATTACTTTTTATGAATAGACATCAATAGGGTAATGCTCCTGCTGTTTAAAGTTTGCATTGTTTCTCATGTTTGGCTATTTCAAATAATTCTCAAATTACCTTCCCCGTGGTATTTGCTAGAAGTGGAATGGTTGAGTTATCTTTAACTTCCGTAGGGTGCCAAATATTTTTTCAAAGAAATTGTTTCCCCTTACTAGAAATTTACCAACAGGAACATTTGATGTTGTAAGACTTAAATTTTTGCTCATTTGGTATGTGTAAAATGATCGTTTTTGTAGTTTTAATTTGCATTTTCCTGACCACTAATGTAAATTTGAGCATGTTTTAATATGTTGATTGGATATTTGTATTTCCTCTGCTCTGAAATGTCTATTCATAGGAGTTGTTAGTGTGTTGTTTTCTTTAGTGATTTACTAATACATTTTCCGGTTTGTGGCTTGACTTTTCACTTTATTGTATCATTCAATCAATATAATGTCTTAACTGCAATGTGGTCATATTTATGTTTTTCCATTTATTAAATCTGGTTTAAGAGGTACTGCTCAACCTTAATGTCATAGCTATTTTACCTAGTATTATATTCCAAAATTAGTGTTATATATGTTTTCAAATTTTTGTTTTTAATTTATCTGGGATGGAGTTTTGTGTAGGGTGTGAGATAGGACCCATTGTATGTTCTTCCCCCTGACTAAGAGATCATTGTCTTCTGTACTACAGGCAGCTGAGACCGGTGGTGGTGACATTCTGGCAATAACTGAATTTCTAGACTTCCTGAAAGCAACCTGCCTACCTCTAATTTCCAGCATTAAAACTCTTTCTACTCGAAATTTCTAAGCTGAACTCTGTTACAGTATTGTTAAGAGAATAGCCAAGTGTAGGAACTTGAGTTTGTTGTTCAGCAATCTAGGTGACTCTAAATTTTTTCCATCAATGAAATAAGTAGACAATGCGGCTTGCACAGAGAGAGTGTAAAAGTCAAGAGGAAATTAAACATTAAGGTAATAGATTGGGTGATTAGAATAATGCCCCATGGAGTCCAGTTTGGTTAGGAGGAAGGTCTATTTGCACACACCCACATGGGCACACCTGTGTCTGTACACACAGCGGGAACCCTCAACACTCTCATGTTTAGATTTTGTATGTTATTAAGCAAGCATTAATATCCCTAAAATTGCCTTTTGTACAATGAATTTGAAATTTAACATATTAAAAAAACAATAAACTTCAATCCCCAGGTCAAAAAATAGATGACAGAATTCAGAATTTATAACAATTAGACATCTACTAGAACCAGGACCTAAATTATGTATATATTGAGTTCATCAGAAAAGATCATGTCTATGGTGTGGTTGTATGAAAAGAGAGGGGGATGGTTAATGACCATGACCTTTAGGTTGTCGGAGAACATTAGGAATAACGCTTCCGGTGATAACTTACCCTTCCATGTGAGTGAGATAGAAGACAGTCATCCCAATGACCCACGAGCCCTGACCCCAGGAGAACCCCTTTTCCAAATTAGTGAATAAGTATATTCGTTGGAGTTGATTGCCTTGGAAAAATGTCATGATTCTAGTACTTTTTAGCTTAGCCATTTTGGGCAAGTCACTTAACCTTTCTGTGACCCCTTTCTTCACCTTTAAAGTAAAATAATAACTTATCGACTAAATACACACGTTGGTATCTTTATATGAGAGGATACTACCTCAAAGTGCTTGGAAGAGTCACAGGCACACCGAGTGTTCCGTAAATGCCAGCTATGGTTATATCAGTCAGACACTATTTTTCTTGATGCTGCCCTCAACCCCTGTTCCTCCAACACTCACACAATGTTTATTTCATGTTTGTGAGAAGTTTTCATTTATAATACCCCCAGCATACACTACTTAGAATTTGGGAGAAAACATACTGTAGGGCAGTGCTAAGCATTGTGTGGTCCTCAGACTGGCCGCATCAGCATCAGCTGGGAACTTGTGAGAAATGCAAGCTTGGGGTCCTCACCCCAGACCCATTTAAACCAGAAACTCGGGAGGGGGGCGGCAACCCATACTTTAACAAGTCCTCTAGGTCAGTGGTCCCCAACCCCTGGGCCGTGGACCAGCACCAGTCCATGGGCCATTTGAAACCGGTCCACAGAGAAAGAATAAATAACTTACATTATTTTCATTTTATTTATATTTAAGTCTGAACGATGTTTTATTTTTAAAAAATGACCAGATTCACTCTGTTACATCTGTCTAAGACTCAATCTTGATGCTTGTCTTGGTCATGTGATACATTTATCCGTCCCACCCTAAAGGCCGGTCCGTGAAAATATTTTCTGACATTGAAAATATTTGAGTCCGTGGCCCAAAAAAGGTTGGGGACCACTGCTCTAGGTCATTCTGATACATGCCACAGTTTCAGGATGAGTGCTCATTCTGGGGCATCAGTCTGGGTTATGGCTGGAAAAGCAATTCATCCTATAGGATCCTATGTGATCCTATATGATACACATTTTAAATAACAAGTGACTTACAAAGAAATGGGCAGGACTAAGAGAGAAACACTCAGAGGCCAACGCGAGCAGGCAAATGTGCCTGCCTCCAGGTCCAGAGGGTGCAAGGGGAAGGTGCATCACCAGAGCCATGCCACCTGCATCCGAAAAAAGGAACTACCTCATGGGAGCTGTCAGCCTCGAAAACTCAGGTACGAAACAAGGAAGACACCCAGAAGAAACACCCCAGCTTCTCTCCTCTCTTGTCCTTTACCTAAACCCAGCTAGATACCAGTCAGCAGGGGGGCCCGGGGAGGCAGGCCTCAGGGTCAGCTTCCCAGGGCACGCACCTGCAGCCAAGAGCACAGAATAGGTTTGGGAGACTCCCTGGGGAATCTGGTGTGCAGCTCGAGCAAACGTCTAGTGTGCAGCCTGAGCAAAGAGGGAGACACGTGAGTGCGGTCACTAACGTGGGCAGGGATGCAGAGGACACTCAGGTTCCTCCTCTTCGCACATCCAGTTAGGAGGACCAGCAGAGTAGGCACAGGCCTAGGACAAGAAGATTTTTAGCTTTATAGAACAAATCTTATCGAGTGCTTCTCATGGGCTTGACATTGTGGCAGGTATTGGGGATCTAACTGTGAACAATACAAACAAAAATGCTTTGTCTCGTAAAGCTGACGTGCTGGCCCAGGGAGAGAGAAAATACACAAATAAGTGACCTTTCATGAGGGGATAAGCACTTAGAAGGACAGTAAAGATGGGCACAGTGCCAAGAAGACAGAAGAGCACATACAATGTTCTCAGATAGGAGGAGGAGGAGAAGGAGAAGACTGGGGCAGGGTGGAGGGTCACAGGTAGGAGGTGACCAAAGGTGGCAGGCGCCGCTCCCATTGAATCTCCCATTCCCAGTGAGTGGCTTTTGTGGTTGGAAAGATCCAAGGGGAGTCAGGAATGTGGTATCTGCTGTTAAGCCCTAAGCTTTCTATAAAGAAGAACTTATTTACTGTGCTTTTTACAGCAATGTAAACCCACCACAAAGGTTGAAAACATTTAGAAACTGCAAAACATTTTTGTTGTTCCGGTTTCTTATTTTTGGAAAGGGTACTAGGTAGGTCCCACCCAATAAATCCAGATATTTCATAATTTGAGAGTATTTTTTAAATTGCAATAACCAGTTTAAAAATTTAGAATACTTTGAGTTTTTCAAAACAGTGGCAGTGGTATAATAGAATTCTTTTTCTATCTAACCATGGACGAGCTCCTATTTTTAACATTTGACATTCACTTGTGCACATATCACAGCTAAGAACAGTGCATTTCTGTGAACTGAGCTGTACACTGAACCTGGACTTCACTGGCTCTTCCCCAGAACTCTTACCTCATCCCAGGTCCCATCTGAGACACCCAGTACATTTACATGTCATATGTCCTTATATGCACCTCTGGGCTGTGATAGCTTCCCAGTTTTTCTTGGTTTTGACAAGATTGACAGTTTTAAAGAATACTAGTCAGGTGGTTTGAAAACTGACTCTGAAGTTGGGTTTGTTTGATATTTTCCTCATGGTTATGATGGGGTTATGGATTTGGAGAGGAAGACTGTACAGGTAGGTCAACTGCCTTCCTCATCACATAGTATCAAGCCTGCATGCTAACAACATGACTGATGTTTTTGTGGTTTTAAGCAACTAATTGAAGAACAATTTTAAAAGATTTGTGTAGTTTATAAGCATCACAAAAAGTTTGGAAGTGTTTGGAAGCATAAGGAGAAACTGGATATTCTTTGCTGTAAAAAAAGGATGTATTTTTATACTTTGTGTATATATACATATAAACGCTTTTTTTAAAAGTAAAACTTGACCACAAGATGTCACTGTTAACTTATGTATGGGCAGGAAAATTACCTCGAAAAGTAGTTAGGTTTTTCTGTGTTTAGAAACCATTATTTTCAAATCTTTGTCAGTGATGAATCCCCCAAATGTTTCATTTTTACAAAACCACTAGAATGTTTTGAGTTTAGGATGTTAATTTTTTTCTTTGAGTTTTGCAAAATATTTTCCCTTACATTCACACTTGAGCATATATATTTAGATATTTAATTTTAAAACAATATGGTTTGCTAATGAAGCTGAATGTTTAGATAAATAGAAAACAAATCCACAAAAATCTTTGAGTTTGTATAATTCTTTTAACCAGTACCAATAACTTAATTTGAACTAATCAACATTTCCTCCAGAAATGACTTAATAGGAGATGAAAAACAGAGCATCCCAGAAGATACTTCACATGTTAGCCTGGGTCTTATCCCCAAACAACAACTTAGAAATGGAAGTATTAAATTTACACCTCTTGCTTTCTTTATTTTTACTAAATAATTTTTTAAATTACTCTGCAGATAAAGTAGAAAGAAATCTATCTTTAACACACATCTATATTTAAACCTTCTTGGCTGTAACAGTTCGGATTTCCAGAGCAGATACTATAACTCTGACTCTATTATGGTTTTGTCAATTTATTCACTCTGCTTTTTCTAGAATTTTTCTCTTTCCCTTCATTTTTCTTCTCCTACCCTTGATAGTATCTTTCATTTCTTTTCTCATTCTTTGTGAACTTAGGGAAGCCTCTTCCACTGTTGTATGGTAATAATGACCAGAGTTAGTTCCTCCTGGCTGAACCAGATAGCTACTTCTCTGTAGCTTCTACCCACTGGTTCTCATTCTGCCCCAGAGAGCCACACAAGCTAACTCCTTCCCTGCTTCTCCGTAACTGCTTTTCAAATATTGGTGACAATTGTCATTTAACTCCCTAAGCATCTCTTTTGTTTTTCTAAACTAGTCCAGATTTTCTGGCCATTTTAATATTAGTACTGCTACTAAATCTCTGTCATTTCAATACTCTTATTTGATATCATAGACTTGGAATAGTCTTCTTAAAATGTGATGCCCAGAACTAAAATTCAGTACATTGGACATAGTTGGAGGAGCCAAGAATGCATTGAGACTATTGGTTTCCACAATTATTTTGGTGGCCTAATGCCATTACTCACTTTATGAATTAATCAACCTTTTGTAAATCTTCTGCCCATGATATCTTGCCACCATGGTTCCTGCTGGTCTGATGAGTGCCTGTGTGTGTGTGTGTGTGTGTGTGTGTATCTGACCCCCACCGACCTCTCCAGCCTTATCCTTAACTATAAAGCTTCTGACATCTAGGCTATGGCTGATTAAGCAGAAAAAGAGGTTTGTCCTTTCAACTCCATTTCTCCTTTTAGTAACACAGACTAAGATATGTATGTCTGAGATATAGTTTTATGTATATATTCTATTTATTCAATGGGTTCTTATTTTATTCAGATAGAATCTGTCTGTATAATTCCCAGTAGCACAGAAACAGGGTAGTCGTGCTTAGTGGACATCTTGAAAGCAGTCCAAGCAGGCTAGCTGTAACAGGGCTTGAAATCCCAAATGTTTGAATTCTCATCTCACTTTAAAACTTACAACCTAAATTAACCTAGAAGCCAATACACTCTGTTGGAAGACATCAGCCAGTCTTGAATTGATATATAGAAACAGAAAACAACAGAGGAGCAGTGTCGTGAAGTCGCTTAAAACGTAAGAACAAGAAACAGATAGAATGGTCCAAATTGTGTGTCTCCTAACTGACTTAGTTATGAGACTCTGGGCATTTGATGTCTTTTATTTGATACCTACTGCCCACGTTGGTGAAGATTAGTTGAGGTGAGGGACAGAGGCTCTTAGCCTTATGATGAATAACAAACAGTTCTCAGATACATGTGTGCTTTCTGTGTACAGAGAATTGACGTTTATTTAAAGAAACATGTTGATGGATTTACAGTGATCCCAGATTACCTGGCCCTTTCTGGGAGGCGCAGTTCGAGCTTCCAAAAAAGCTGTGATGGCACGGAACGATCCCATCCAGGGTGAAATTCTAAGGGAGGCTGGAGCAGCCATTCGCCCACTAATTATCCTTCTTTTTTTAGTGTGGCAATGATAATGGTTAGCTCCAGTTTATTTGACCACCAGATTTTAAATTGCATCGGATGATGGGGAAGAGGGTAGCTAAATCTCTTCTGTATTCCTCTTTACTACCTCTTTAAACTGAATTCTGGGTTGTCCACCTGGTCTCTCTAAACACCGGGGCTTGCTGGAGAGAAATAAAAACTGCTGGATGACAGACCTCACTTTACTCCTTCTACATTACATTGTAGAAAACAATTCTGCTGAAAACAGGGTCCCTGCATTTGTTGGTGCAGAGGAGGAAAGTTCGGGGATTTCAGAAGGCTTTCCCCGTGACGTCATTTCCGTCCCGTGGGGACCCTGAAGCAACCAGTGGGCGGACAGTCAGATGACGGGTGTCTCATTACTGTGGGATACACCAGAGATTCTCTGACCTGCCTCCCACGCCTGGTATCCACTGTGGTCCATCCTTCCACAGAAAGTCATCATCTGGCCCAAGTCCTTACAATATTTTTTGCCCCAACACAATTTGGCTATGGCACAGTGACAATTTTTTCTTCATTGATAACCTAATGATTTCTCCCCATCGATCTCTGTCAAAATGATAACTACAATATGTTATGATTATTCTGTAGACAGACTATTATAAATTATGTCTATTACTGAGTTATCAAGAAAGGAGATCGGGCTATGCTCACTCATCAGTCTATGACATTACCAACTTTAAATTCGCCAATTTTAGAAAATGCATTAAAAAATAGAAAATGTTTGGATTCTTCCAGCAATTTGCTAACTCAGTTCTATCTTCACAAGTACATATATGTATTGTAGGAGAATCTCACACTTGGGTTCACAGTCTCCTCCTTTTCCGGTCTGTGAGAACAATTTTGCCTTTAAAAGGAACCTGTACATTATCCTGAGAAGTAATATTTAGAGTGCCTTTGTGAGTAACCAGCACAATCTTATTACATTTTCTGTAATTGAATTTCAGTGATATTGATTTTATCTGAAGACCCATTATTCTTTATTTTTCTGATTCACCAGGCTGGACACAAATGACTGCATACCCCCACGCGCTGGCCTTTTCCCTCAAGGGATGGCTGAGGTCAGCTATGATGCATGTTCCGGGATGTGGTCAGGAGGGAGAGTGAAAGGTCCCCAGAAAGCTGTCCCCTCCGCTTGTCTTTTTGCCTCTTGGAGAGGTGGGGAGACTGTCAGCCAGTGCGGTTGCTGGCTCTGGCCCCACGCGTTTTCTCTTGGGAGCTCTGCACATTCTGGGCATGGGGACAGAACCTAGGGACTGGGGGGACACCCCCCACTCCACAGTGTGCTCATGGACAAGAAACGTTCCAGGAAAGCATCACAGAGCCCTGGGCCCACGGACTAAACAGCCCCAGACTCTCCATCGGGCCTCATTGACATAAATGAAATAATATGCGTTCTAAAACATGATGCCTTTGCAATCCAATAAATCACTGAACAATTTATATTATGATGTTAACTCAGTTTTTAAACTGGGCTAATGAATACCAGGAGTGGTGGGCTGACTTAGAATTGAGAGACAGATCTAGTTTTATTTCACATTTGCCCTGTATAAGATAGTTAACAAAAGAACCACAAACTTTTGACATGTGACTGTGCAATAGGTATTTGTATCACAATTTAATTATAAATGATAAATTTGTGGGAATGTGAAGGGTTAGGATGATTAATTTCCTCTTATGCACATGTCTCATAATATTTTTTTTAAATGGCATAATTTTCCAAAGAAAAATACATTTTTCTTCCTGCTCAGCAGATACCTTAGACTCTGGCCACTTCTGTACCCTGGGCACCGGGGGGACCTGCCTGATGGAATCCAGTTCAGCCTTTCCCTCACTCTGCTGTTAGTGACTTTAGATCAGGATATTTCCTGGAAATTGGTATTGGAACAGAGAATGCAATCTTCAGCTCATGTCTTTGTTTAGTTGACCCATTGGCTCTCTAATGGCTGATAGTTCTAATTTGTGCATCTTGATGATTCCCAAGGGCCGTCATAAAGAGCTGTGTGGTTAAACTGTTACCTAAAGCTACCTGTCACCTGGCATGGATTAGAAGCCCCTGCAGCGAGGTAGAATGGATTGGCTGTGGACTTGGTATTTCTATATCAAAACTTAAGCGCAGAACTGGGACAATGGCAGCAAGCGATCGACTTGTTACTGACCTTCTCATTGTTACCACCCCTGGTGAGCTCACCGATGGAGGGTGGGGGTTAGTACCTCCTCATCTCAGGGTACCGGCCACATGTTCACCTTTCACCAGCACTTAATTCTTTATCAAAATATTTTTCCAAGATGAGAAAAGAACCAACTTCTAGGCAAGCAAGGAAAACGCATTGAGTGATTCCAGTTAATGACTTCCAGATAAGAACTTGCTTATTTTCCTAACAGCCTACTGTGTTCTGCTGAGGCATCACGTAACAAGCAGAAGAGAGAACTCAAATGGGCAACCTAAGGACCCGGGGACAGAGTCACAGCACCTGGGTCCGCATAAACTATTTTGGAAAAATAAGTAACCTAATGGGAGCTGCAAACCAGAAAAATCTAAAAATAATTTACGTCTTTAGGCAAAGTATTTGCACAACCTGTGAAATTGATAAATGTAGAATCTTGAAAAAGTAAATGCATAACTTTTCTTGGATTACCATGGAAAAAAATAAATATATTTCTGTCCTTCAGAGACAGCATGGAGAAAGATGTGAATGTAGGGAGAATGTCTCCATTGACTGGAGGGCAAGGCTGAGGATTCTAGCCAGGACTGCGTCACTCAGACTTCCCCCGACTGTTTTCCTGCCCTAATTATCTGAGCTGCATCTCTCAGAGTAACCACTAATATGAAACCCTCGCTACATGAAATGTAAACAACTATACAAACCGTAATGATGATCTTTAAGTTCACCACAGTGGTCTGACCACATCAAACACGAACGAGGAGGCGGTTTCCAGAATGCTGTCAAATAACAGAAAACAACCTGTTGCTGGAAATAGCAGTGGAGTGGTGGGAAAGAGATCCCCAAATTGTTTTATCCGCATCAGAATAAATGAGCTAAGTAATAATAATAATAAAAAAAAACAATAACAGACCAGGGCTATCATAGAAGGAAACCATTTCGGTATGTTTTATTATAATTCACAGTTATAGAGAGAAAAAAAGCAAAGAATGGGGAGAAAATATAGTTACCATTTTTAGAACTTTTCTGGCATGGAAGGAACCTTACCTTTCTATGATGAGATTTACTTTTCACTCTGTTTTTATCAGTCTGGAGACAATGCCCAGAGGGGGAAAAAAGAAGTCTCACTTTAAAGAGATATTGTGTTTAATGTTTGTAAAGTAGTTTGATTGCTTAGACATAAAAAAAAGTCAAGTCAAGTAAAAAAAGCATTATTATAGCATTTGTGGCATTTAAACCTATAATTAAGGTGACTAAATAGTTTCCATAGCCCTCTTATATTCAGTCTTTTAAATTTTTTTTTGCAAGTTTATAATTTGAAGCTAAAACTTTCCACATTCTACATATCAGTAAATATGTATTGTCTGGAATCACTTAAAATTTATTCAAACAAGTTTGATTTTGGTAATTTGTCTCTTTTTGGATAATTTGAAAGTCATTGAAAGTCACGGATGTTTCAACATAAAGCAAATAGGATGCTTTATTTCATTCTGGATTAGACCTTAAAATCAAATGTAGCCTATAGAGAACCACAAGGAGCTTATGTGAAGTTGGAAAATAATAGTGAAATGATAATAACATCCTTAATATATTAAAACCATGCACTAAGCAGGTTATGTTGCAAATTTTTACATTGAAAATGCATGCTTGCAACACAAGTCCTCTCATTTGACTAATTACCAACTGATTGTATATATGCTAAACTTAAAATATAATATTTTTTATATATTGCAAAAGGTTGTATTTCTAGAAGCAGCGCACATCCCCAAATTTTTCATTATCTATACTTCCCTTTATTATTTGAGGAAACAATATGTAAACTTCTGAGATGAATTACGATCTCATAAATATACCCTATAACAAAATTTAATCATAGATTAATTATATTTTATTATTCGCTCTTCACTTAGCCAGTAGATTTATGGGACAGGGGGTACAGGATAAAGGTGGAGAGGAAGAAGGTGAAGTCTTGATAATCTTCTGTTTTACATATATATATCTTTAAATTTGTTTACAATCCTATAACCAGAAAGCACAATGGGCTAGGCCTTCCATTCCAAGTTATAAATAAATGAAAAGAAACAAGCTGATGAAGATGTGTTGTTTGTTTATATGTTGGTTGGTTTTTTCTTATAACTCTCAGAAGCATGGTAAAGATATCGACATTTTTGGCACAACTCAGTTGAGAGCACAGGTCATTCATCATCCATTTATTAAGAGTATTCTGTGTCTCATGTTACCAGGCAAAAGCACTTCCAAAACAATTAGACACAAATAGAGATGTGTTTCAAGCAACTGAGAGGAACAGAGAGTAATTTCAATAGTGTAGGCCTAGAAGAAAATCAGCAAGGCTTTGGAATCACTGGGGAAGAAAGTCAGACAGTTGGCAGCTTAGAGGATGATGAGCTATCCCCGACTTTGATCTCTACGTTAACTCTACCTTCTACTCAGTTTCCAAATGCTCTAGAATTTAATGAGCTCTTTGCCTCTCATACTGTGCTCTATGGACTTGCCAGATTGCATAACCTGGAAGCTTGCTCATAGATAAAATTTGGGGACTCTCTTCCAACCCAAACCTACTAAATAAGAATCTGCATTTTAAAGAGATTGCCACGTGATTCACGTGTATATTCAAGTTTGAAAAACAGTGCCCCAGGTTCTGTCTTTCCTCCAACCATAAAATGTGTAGTATTTACTCATAGAGAACAAGCATAAGGTAAGTATTGACACAATTCCTCATGGCCTACACGTGAGTGGAGAAAGTTGCAAGTTCCCGGTTGTCAAGGGCATGTAACAGTGATAAGACCTGGGAATCTGAACACGCATCCAAGTAGGTCAGGGAAAGTATTGGGTATATGGGCCTTTTGACTGGGGATGGTGGCATGACTGTGGGCAATGGCAACACATGATGGGTTTAGAAAGAAATGGATATATCAATAGTGGAGAATAAAGGACTGAGAAGGTAGTTGGTAGAAGAGAGGCCCTTCTTGTTCCATTCTCACAAGTTCTCCCTTATGCTTGATAGCTAGCTTCCAAGAGGAGTTGGAAAAGAAGGTAGTGTGGGTGCAAATGGGAGAAATAGGGCCGGGGAGCCTTGCCTTGACCTAGCTAACCGGGAAGGGGCCAAGATTAAAAATGGAAGAAACTGAGTTCCATTGCAGGGCCAAGTCTCTGGTTGTTTCCCTCTATTAGCAGATATGGGGCTGTGAGTACAAGTAAGTCTTAAATTTTATTTATTGATTTCAGCCAGAGAGTAAGGGGGAGAGCAAGAGAGGGAGAGAGAAAGAAAGAGACAGGAACTTCTATCTTTTCCTGAATGTACCCTGCCTGGGGATTGAACTGGCATCCTCTGTGCTTCAGGACAATGCTCTAACCCAGTGGTTCTCAAACTTTTTGAAGTCAGACGCATTTAAAACCCTACAAATAATTGTTGGCACACTATATACAAATTTCTGAGAAAATGTTATAATAATTAAGTCAAATATTAAAGAAAAATATAAGTCCAAGTGTGCTTTTATGTTAATTAAACAAAATAAATACAACAAAAATTTATTCTGATATTAAAAATCATTTTTATGTTATATTTTTTGAGTTATGCTTTTGAGAATTCGTAAAAAAGAGAGGTTAAAAAAAGACAACAAAGTTATCTTTTTATATATAGATAGATAAATTCTTAGTAACATTTAGTAAATTTGGCAGGTCCCAGTGTGAATGTGTTTTTTCATTCTTGTGTTTATGAGAAACATGAGTCTGATGTGTCCTAGCAATTTCTTCAATGTTTGGGCATATATTTGAAAGACAAACTCTCATTTCCTCATCAATACATTGAAGAATTCCTCTCTTTGTACTCTTAATTGTGTTGAGGGTAGAAAATTCTAATTCACATAAATAGGATGTTGAAAATTGTAGTAAAATGTTCAAAGCTTTTTTAGATATTGCCACATATTTTTCTTTTATAGAAATGCAAACAGCTTTAAGAGACAATTCCTTATGTTTAATCATCAATCCAAAACCCCCACCATACATATCATCTTAATTTTACACCAAACAAAGGATAGAAGAAACTTGCCTCCAGTCTTTCTGGGGAACATGGGGGGTAGTGTAAACAATCCAGCACCACAGTTTAACAGCCTTTTGCAACCTAATCAAGCAAGTGAGGTGGGAGGTTGGGCAGACTGTCAGCTTACAGCCAATTCCCCACACCTCTGTCCCCCAAAAATCTTAACTCCAAAAATCCTGTTGGATTTTTGATTCCCAACAGGCACATATTTCTCTGGAATACCATAGGGCGCACCTGGAAACCTTCTAGGTTGCACCAGTGCACCCTGGTGCACACTTTGAGAACTACTGCTCTAACCAATCCCGCTATCTGGCCAGGGCTAAAAATAATTCTTCTAAGAAAAATAGAATTTCACTTTTTCACATCTGATTAATTATATGACATTTTTAAACCACAATATAAACATGAGGTATCTGTGTTTAAAAGCCATCAGTGGCTTCTTCTGACTACTAAATTATGACTTGGCTCATACCATTATGTTTGGTTCCTAACTACACCTCTAGCATCATTTCTTGAAGCCACCAAGAGTACTAGAAAAAGAAAGTCAAAGAAATAGAAGAAAATTTTAGTGCAAATTCTAAGTCAATAGACCTGTATTGGTGTGTGTGTGTGTGTGTGTGTGTGAGAGAGAGAGAGAGAGAGAGAGATAGAGAGATACATATGACAATATTGACTTCTTTATCAGTTAACTCTGAGAAAAATAATGCTGCATTAAAAAATCATCCCAAAGGCCCTGGCCGGTTGGCTCAGTGGTAGAGCGTCGGCCTGGTGTGCAGGAGTCTGGGGTTTGATTCCTGGCCAGGGCACACAGGAGAGGCGCCCATCTGCTTCTCCACCCCTCCCCCTCTCCTTCCTCTCTGTCTCTCTTCCCCTCCCTCAGCCAAGTCTCCATTGGAGCAAAGTTTGCCCGGGTGCTGAGGATGGCTCTGTGGCCTCTGCCTCAGGCCCTAGAATGGCTTTGATTGCGGCGGAGCAATGCCTCAAGATGGGCAGAGCATCGCCCCCTGGTGGGCGTGCCGGGTGTATCCCAGTCAGGCACATGCGGGAGTGTGTCTGACTGCCTCCCTGTTTCCAGCTTCAGAAAAAAAAAAAAAGTTATCCCAAAACTGAATGGGAGAGAAAATAGAGAGCCCAGTGTATCACTTACATCAGAATCATAAAGAACATTTAGTTAAAAATGAAAATTTTTGGAATAAAAGTGATTTAAGATGCTCATTTATTCTCACACATCTACACATTGGCTGAAGGTGGCCTAAGCTGAGCTTTCTTGGATGGCTCTGCTAGAGAGTGGGTCACTCACACTTCTGAAACTGGCTGGGGTCAACAAGGAAGTTTCATAACCTCCTGATGAAACAGAGGCCAGCCCAAGCATGTCCTTCTCATTGTGCTGATGGAAGTTCAACAATACTGGGACAATCTTGTTACAAACTCCATTCTATGTCGTATAGGCTAAGATGCCCTGACCAAAGATAGTCACATGAAACACCCTGTGCTAATACGTGAGTGGAGAGTCTGCTCTGACCACGATAGGGCAACACTGAAAGTTATAGACCAAAGTCCAGATTTATAATTTAATTGCTGTGGGTGGAATAAAGAAAGGAAGAATAATCTATTCCACCACAAGTCTCCTTTTAAAAATAGCAACCACCATATCATAAAGATGTAGCAATTAGAGCTGCAAAATCTAACCCAGTGGTGGTGAATTTCTCCATCATATGACCCCATAATCAAGTCTTGTTTTCATTTTCTGTTTTGTAGAAGATTTTATTTACAATGTTAAAATTGATTGCTAAATTATATTTTACAATTTACATGGTTATAAACTTGATTGAATCGCTTTTATGTATAGAGGGGTCAATAAACTACAGCCCACAGGCTAAATCTGTCCCACTACCTGACTTTGTAAATAAAGTTTTATTGAAACACAGCCATTTCTCAGTTGCTGACTTATTGCCTATGACTGCTTTCATGCTGCCATAGCAGAGGTGAGCAGTTGTGATAGAGGCTGTATTGCCTGCTGAGATACTTACTGTAAAGCTGAAAATATTGACAATCTCATCCTCTACAAAAAACTTTGACCTCCCAACTTATCATATTTAAGACATGAACACCTCCTAATCCCTCTTAGATGTCACCCAAGACCTATGTCCCTTGAAAAAGAAGGAAGTTTTTGTAACTAACTGAACCAGGATCTAGGTGCACCTCTGGCTGGCTCCAAAGCCAGTGCTATTTCTAATTTTGTATACTATTTTCACAGTATCGGCACTACTTTGAAGAATGCTTCTTACTTTGATATGAGAGGGGAAATAGAGAAGCCAATGTACCAATTATATCACAATCACATGAAAAACTTGTGAAATTTTTAAATTCTTTAAACAAAATCCCTATGCCTGAGACATGAAAATCGGAATTTCAAAAGCCATCACAAGGTAATTCTTATTCACACTAGCAATAAAGAATGAGAAATATATATAAAACAACTTGTGATTGGTGTTGACTTTGAGTTGATGGATTGGAGGAGAGTGGGAAGGGCTTGATATCATTACAATAATAAATGGAGCAGAGAACCAATGAGGCATGGGACATAAAGTCCACAAAAGAGAAATAATATCTCACTGGAAGCCATCTAAAAATAGACTCAGAATACATTATATTCTAGCTCTTCTGCAGTTTCCCACCTTGGTGCTGCCTTTGTTAATTATAAGCCTCATGTGTGTCTCCAATTCAGAAGCAGTTTAGATAAATAGAGAGCTTTGGAGGACAAGATAATGTCTGCAGGTTATAGACCCAGATGTCTGCTTTTTGAGTGGAATTTTATAACCCAGTTTTTCCAAATAGGATCTGGAACAGGTTATAACAGAATCAAGCAAAGAAAAAATAATTTGACACAACATCAACACAGTAGAAATAAATTATCTTAATGTATATCTATATTGTGAGTTTTTTATTCAAACTGTTGAGGGTGATTTTTCTTTTTGTTTAGAAATAGGCGGGTAGAAGTAATTGTAACAGTGAATTGTTATTAACACCCCACTTTCTGGGTTCAGAAAGATGTCTGCAGTAGCCTAAAGCAGGCTCCAGCCACTGCGCTGAGAGGTTTGGTAAGAGCCATCAGGTGGAGTCTTAGTACTATCACTAGATTGATGGGCATAGAGGCAGTGCTGCTTTTCCCTCCCCAACGCCAAGTTAGGCACTGAAAGAAAATCTTTCACTAAGACTAGAGAGCGCCTCCCAAAAGAGAAGAAGCATGGTATCTTGTCTTTCCCAATGAGAGACTTCTCAGATGCAGAGACTAAAAGCTCAACTCAAGCCACCACTAAAGATTCCAGTGAGAGAATTCTCAGGAGAACGTTCTGAAAACCTCAGATGATATAGGCTGCACTATTCTCTTCAGTTGCTTTCCCTTAAGTATGAGGAAGAATTAGGCATATTGACATGGCATCCTCTTGTCCCCTCCTCTGAGAGAGAGATTTCTGAAGCCTGGAAGTCTAGTGGAATGGGCTGTTCCTTCAAGTCTTCATGGTAAAATGTGTCCAGGAAGAAGATAGGCAATGTTATTCCCAATCAAGTTCTCCGTGGTTGTTTAAACATTCAAAGGAGGATAGCAATGGTTCTTTTTTTTTAATGATTTTACTTATTGACTTTAGGGAGAGGAAAGTGAGAAGAAGAGAAAGGGGTGGGGAGGAGCAGGAAGCATCAACTTGTAGTTGCTTCTCTGTATGTGCCTTGACCAAGGAAGCCCAGAGTTTTGAATTGGCAACCTCAGCATTCCAGGTCGATGCTTTATCCACTGTGCCACCACAGGTCAGGCACAATGGTTCTTATGGTACATATATAGGTGGGCATAGCTGCGGAGCTGCTCGAGTTATGGTAGAGGTCAAGTGATTAGGTGTCCATACAAGAGAAAGGACTGGTGATTTTGTACCTTTAACTTGTCAAAGGAAGTCATGGCCAAAGCTATCTTTTGGAGAAGGAAATAGTCTGGGAGCAAGATGAAAAATGTATGGCCCTGTAGTACCCAAGCATCATGCCAAGAGAAGATACTAAGGGAAGATGAAACCAGTCAATACCAGAGTGAGGCCAGAGACCTCTCTCTCTCTCACCAACAGTTAAGTCCCCTAGTGTAGCATGGTGCCCCCAATAGTGGGGAGTAGGTGCCTAGAAAGGGAAGAAGTGGAGGTTTCTCGAACCAGAACCTGTCGCCGTACTCCAGTGGCTGAGGAGGCAAGTGTAACCAGTGATGCATCAGGGAAGAAGATGATCCTTGAACTTAATTGATATTAAAGATTTTTTACAATAAAAAGAAATGTATTCAGTACTCAAACAAACAAACAAATGAACAAACATAAATCTCTGCTACTAACTGAAAACGATTCCCAGGGGTCAGTGTCCCATGGGTGTCTTGCATTCCCGCCCCTGCTGGGAGCAGAGGCACTAACTTTCTTGCTCTAACCGCCTTTTCATGGAGAGTGCTGTAAGAGCTGTCCAGCAGTAGCTCAATTCGAAACACAAATAGGAGCCACAGATGGAATTTTAGTTTTTCTAGCAGTCACTTTTTAAAAGTAAAAAGAAACAGGTGAAACTAATTTCAATAATGTAACATTAATTTACCCAATACATCAAAAATGTGAATATTTCAACATTTGATCAATACAGAAAACATGTTTGGTGAGCTGTTTTCTTTTTTATATATAATAAGTCTTCAAAATCTGGGATGTATTTATTTCACACCTACAGCACATCTCACTTGACATAGCCACATTTCAAATATTCAGTAGTCACATATGCCTGTGGTTAGACGGTAGAGGTCTACCGTCCTGAAACGTTTTGGACTAACGGGTTTGTGGAACCCTTTAATAAGTGACAAACATTGGCGCTATGGCATGGTTTACAGTAATTGATAAAGATACTTGTTTTGGTGAGGCTTTTTCTAAGTGATAAGGCTACAAAGATTGTTCCCTTGCTTATGCAATGGAAACAACAGTAAGTGTTCATGCGCACACACACACACAGCACTTATTCTCCAACTTTTCTCACCCTGAACAAAGTGTGGATAGAGAAGTTTGTAGTTATTTAGCTTTTTTTAAAAATAATTTTATTTTTAATGGGGCAACATCAATAAATCAGGATACATATATTCAAAGATAACAACTCCAGGTTATCTTGTCGTTCGCTTATGTTGCATACCCATCACCCAAAGTCAGATTGTCCTCTGTCAGTTATTTAGCTTTAAAGGCCAGAAAACTATTCTTTGAGGAGAAAGATCTGGGAAGTCTCCAGTCGGAAACAGGAGAAGTGTCATTGTTGGGTGAGCTTCAGAGGAGAGATGGACCATCTCCACCAGCAGGAAAAGAAATGGAGTAACTTTTCAATGTCTGACATGAGTGTAATCAACTTGGTGTATTCATTCCAGTGCCTTCAGGAAAGAGTGAAATCACTTTTCAACTTGGTGAGATGTTCAGTTGATGGTTCTAGAATGTGACATGAGACCTGAAGGGACATTTAAAGCTGGCTCAGTTCATTTGGGTCACATTCATATTCACAGGGGTTAAATGACCAATGATATAGTTTTATTTTTTTAATGTCCAATCTGTTTGTCACCAGTTCTACAGTGTACACATTTGTTTATATCATACTTATAGCAATACAAATTAAAGTCATTGACTTGCCTTAAAGAAGAAAGAAAACAACAGTTTTATAATAAGTATTCTTGATAGGTAGATATTGTATCTCCCACTGGAGCAAAAGGCCAGTATAATAAAAGTAATGTCTCTCTCCAGAGCAATGCCAATCAGGCCTTCTGCCCTTGATAAAAGATTTGGATTTCAGTAGCTTGGAAGAGGTTCTATAAGATATTTTATTGCGTGTTCAGGTACAACATGGCCCTTTTTATGTCACTCTGTGAGAACTAAGACTTATAACTTGCACAAAAATGATAATCCTCTGGCTACTGTTGTTAGTGTAACAATCTATCTTTCATCTCTGACCCAAGAGTCTTATGCTTTCTAACAGCATTCAGAAAATTATAGGCAGCTAATTTGTTTTATACTTTTCAGTTTTTGTGGTTTTTTTAAGTGAGAGGAGGGGAGACAGAGAGACAGACTACCATATGTGCTCCAACTGGGATGTTCCTGGCAAGCCCTCTATGGGGGGGTGCTCTGCCCATCTAGGGCCATTTCTTGGCAACTGAGCTATTTTTAGTGCCTGAGGCAGAGGCTCCACAGAGTCATTCTCAACAATCTCAGCCAACTCTCTTGAACCTATCAAGCCATGACTTTGGGAGGGGAATAGAGAGAGACATACACACAGAGAAAGGGGGTGGAGAAGCAGATGGTTGCTTCTTCTGTGTGCCCTGACTAGGAATTGAACTCAGGACTTCCACATGCCAGGCTGGCACTCTACCAATGAACCAACTGTCCAGGACCCCTTTTCAGTTCTTGATAGAAAATATATGACTGCATATATATATATATTGACTGCATATATATATAAAATGTATATGTATATATACACACACACACACAGACACACACACGCACAAATACCAGGGAACATTAAGAAAAGTGATGCTTGTGCACTGTTGGTAGGAATATAAATTGGTGCATGGAAAAAAGTTTGAAAATTTCTCAATTAAAAATAGATCTATGATTTGATTCTATTTATGAATATTAATCCAAAGGAAATGCCAAAGTATTAACTCAAAAATTTATGCACCCCCATATTCCTTGTAGTATTATTTACAATAGCCAAGACATGGAAGCAACCAAAGAGTCCACTGATGGATAAATGCAGAAAGACAATGCGGCATATATTGCAATATTATTCGGCTATAAAAAAGAAGGAAATGCTGCCATCTGTGATAACCTGGATGGAAAATAAGTAAGACAGAGAAAGACAATACCATATATCTCACTTATCTAAGACAACAAACAAACCGAACTCAGAGAAATAGAAAACAGATTGCTGGTTGCCAGGGGTGGGACATTGGGGACAGGAAATGAGTGAAGGTGGCCAAAAGATATAAATAAAAAATAAAAATATAAAATAAATGAGTCCTGGGGATGTAAGTGTACACCATAGTAATAGTAATAATAGTTAACAATACTACATCCTGTATTTGACAGTTGCTAAGAGAGGAAATCTTACAAGTTTTCATCACAAGAAAAAAATTGTAAACTATGGTGGGTAATAACTAGGCTTATATATATTTATGATCATTTTGCAATATATATGCCAATTATTATATTGTGCATCTAAAACTGATGTAATGTTATATGTCAATTATACCTCAATTAAAAAGGTAATAGACTCACAGTCCACCCCTGGTTCTCTATGCTGCTCAGATCTTTCCCGTTTGTGAAATACATTCTCTCCTCCTCCTGTAAGACATCCCAAGCCACATCTTTTTATAGACTTATGCTCAAGCTTACAGTCCAGAACCTCATCATTGAAATCGGAGTCAAGTAATTGATGAGATACTTCAGCTGCAGTTTCCCCCTTATCTGAAGACCTGTGAACGAAAGGTATCTATCACCCAGATTGTATGTTGAGGGTGAAACAGGGACAGATGGGCCACAGTAGAAATAGGTTATTCAGAAACGAAGGGCACATAGTGGCTACTGATCTATAGCAACTCTGAAATCCTGCCCTTTTTCATTGCTTTGGGGACAAAAAGTATGCTCATTAGGACTGAGTTTGCTCTCTGGGTGTGGTTTCTGCAGCGGTTCTACACTCTGGGTTCTTGGCTCTGCCTTCTGAGACATCTTGCATTTTGTATTAGGATGGCCAGTGTTTGCATGCAACTAGTTTTCTTAGCCTGTTTCTGGTCCATAGAAGATTAAGAGCTCAGAGCTCTTTTTTATTTATTTTTTCTTTAAATGTCTGTCTCTTTTAGTCCAAGCTGATATAATTTCTTTAACAGCTTTGTGGGTTTCCTGATAATCAAATTATAGTCCAGTTAGGCAAAACTGAAGTTTATAAATCTCTTAGAAACAAAACCCTGCCTAATTTGATAGAGATCAATTTCTTTCATAAGTTTTAAGAGCCTTTTTGTCTAGCATAGAGAATATAAAACGCTTATATCCTCTTAAAATTCTTACAAGTTTTTTTTGTATAGCAAAGATGTTATAAAACACCAGCTTAATTATATATTTCTCAGGTCTCAAAAAGGGTCTTATAACTTTACATCTGACTTCATTACTACCCAGAAGTCACATTTCCTGTGAATACTTCGCATTCAGTATTTGCACCGGAACTTTTCTAACTTCAAAAACCTTTTGCCAGCTGGAAATTCTGAAAGTGAAAAACAGTTTTATTTTCCAGCCCAGCCAGCCCTGATTTGTAAATAATTTCTCTAAATTCCACTGAAAAGTTGAACACGCCCTTCCTTAATTCATTTCTCTTTTGAAATACTTTATCAAAGACAGCTTTAAGAAAACAGATTACACTTTTAACTTTCTGCCCAAAATATCACCTCATCAGGTGATTTATTAGGCACTTCTCATGTTTTCTAAGTTACAGCTAGTGACAGTCTCACGGGTTGCTCCACCAGTATATAACACAAATCCTCTCCAGCTCATATCAGTCTTCCTTCACATGCAAGTGTCTACCAACAGTAACTTCACTGCCCAGGCCCAGAGGCCCTGCCTATGTTTTATTCTTGCAATGGCATCCCTCACTTTCAGATACTAATTCCTATTTTAGTTATCATTGCTGCATAACAAACAGCCCCCAAACTTAGTGGGTTAAAACAACCATTGTGTTTGATCATGATCTGTTGGACTGGCAGGATCTAAACTGACCATTGTTCTACTGATGTTGCTTTTGGTCAGAGGTGGCTGGCTCTGGGACAGCTGAGAGGTTTTGTCCACAGGTTTGGCTCTTTCCCAGGGGAAGCCAGGGGCTGAGGCCTCTTCCTCTATTTGGCTTTCTCCCTGTGGCTAACTTGGACTTATTTGCATAATGTCTGATCTGAAGAGCAGGAGTCTCCAAAAGACTAGCTCCAACGAGCAAATGCTATGAAGACTTTGTTTGAATTACACTTCCTTATTCCCCATTGGTCCAGTGCAGAGTCAATTTTGGAGATTATATTAGATTTTAAATGATGTGAATATCTTTAGGACTAGGTCACTGCAGGCTACAACCCACCAGAGTTTTCTGTGTTGCCCTTATTGCACTAATAACTTTGTAATTTTGATTATTTTTTCCCTTACTCATTACTGTGTCCACAGGAACTAGAAATAGGCCTAAGATGCAGTGGATTAACAATAATTGTTTGTAACTCTTTATCCATTAAGAATATGTGTAGGTCTCTTAAGGTCAAGTGTACTGAAAAACATCAGACAGCAATTCATGGCTAGGGGCCCACTGCATTAAGTAGTAATCCCATTACTTTGTACTCACAGTAAATTCTTTTAGATGTATATGATGAATTCCCCAAAGAAAAACATGGTTTGTTCATACTAAAATATACAAAGTCCAGAGAAATAAATTGATTTATCAAATAGAAAAGAAAATTATTGAAGAATAATACCCAAGTTCTCCTCAATAAAACACAGAAGGGCAGTCTGACCAGGCGGTGGGGCAGTGGATAGAGTGTCAGACTGGGATATGGAAGACCCAGGTTTGAGACCCCAAGGTCGCCAGCTTGAGCACGGGCTCATCTGGTTTGAGCAAAGTTCACCAGCTTGGAACCAAGGTCGCTGGCTCGAGCAAGGGGTTACTCGGTCTGCTGTAGCCCCACAGTCAAGGCACATATGAGAAACCAATCAATGAACAACTAAAGTGCCACAATGAAAAAAACTGATGATTGATGGTTCTCATCTCTCTCTGTTCCTGTTTGTCTGTCCCTATCTATCCCTCTCTCTGACTCTCTCTCTGTCTCTGTAAAAAAAAGAAAGAAAGAAAGAAAGAAAGAAAGAAAGAAAGAAAGAAAGAAAGAAAGAAAGAAAGAAAGAAAGAAAGAAAGAGAAGGCAAACTTCAAACTCAGGAAAAGCATTGATTTTTGCAAACTTTCAGCCCAGAATAATGGGGATTCTGAGTGTATAAGTTTCTTATTGCCACTGTAACAAACTGCTGTGAAGTTAGTGACTTAAAGCATTTATAGCTCTGGAGGTCAGAAGTTCAAAGCCAGTTTCTCTGGGCTCTTGGGGATCTAAGGGCAGAATCGGTTTGCTTCCCCTTTTCAGTGTCTGGTACTCCTCACCTTTGACCTGTGTTCCCAGCCTTCCCTCTTCCAAGTCATCAAAACGCCCACATCTCCTCCTAGGACTCAGACTCCTCTGGCTTCTCCTATAAGGACCTTTGTGATTAAATCAGACTCACCTGGCAAATCTCTCTGTCTCAAGATTTTGAACTTAATCACGTCCACAAAATGCCTTCTGCTTTATAAGGTAGCAGTCACAGCTCCTGGGGACTAGGATTTGAACATAAATGGATGTCATGAGTTAACTTACCCACGGAGATACTAAATTAGCCACATGAAATTAAAAATTATACATACTATATGAAAGTATATAATTTTTATTTTTTCTCTCAATTTTAAGAAAATTTTGAGTTTTGAACAATTTGGGAGATGGTAGCAGGGAAAGAAAATGGAAACAGGCTACTGATATTTCTGAATTTTGTTTTCTAAGAGTCTAAATCTTTTTTTTTTTTTTTTTTTTTTGTATTTTGCTGAAGCTGGAAACGGGGAGAGACAGTCAGACAGACTCCCGTATGCGCCCGACCGGGATCCACCCGGCACGCCCACCAGGGGCGATGCTCTGCCCCTCTGGGGCATCGCTCTGCCGCCACCAGAGCCACTCTAGCGCCTGGGGCAGAGGCCAAGGAACCATCCCCAGCACCCGGGCCATCTTTGCTCCAATGGAGCCTTGGCTGCGGGAGGGAAAGAGAGAGACAGAGAGGAAGGAGGGGGGGTGGAGAAGCAAATGGGTGCTTCTCCTATGTGCCCTGGCCAGGAATCGAACCCGGGTCCCCTGCACACCAGGCCGACGCTCTACTGCTGAGCCAACCGGCCAGGGCCTAAGAGTCTAAATCTTAAGCAAGTTTAAAACAAGTATTTTGAGAGAAGACTTGTAGATTTGGACAACGTGTCTTGGATAAATATATGGACAGGGTGTCTAGAGACGGTGGGGAGCCTTCCCTCAAGAACCAAGGGTTCCTGAACTGGTAGGGGAGGCAAGAGGTCTGGGTTTTGTGGTCTCACCAGGGAACCAGCAAGACGTCCGATGGAATGAGAGATGGATGTGTTGACAAGTCACAGAACATTCCCTCTTCCAGACATGGCATAGAAACAACCAACCTGAAGTGGGTTTGCGCACAGGGAAACAACTACTGAATAGGAAGGTCGGTGAGTGTTGCCCAAGGCCTTGCTCCTGGAAGACAGCCTGGTGTCACAATCAGGAGGAGACCCAAGAATAACGACAGCTGATTTTTCTTTTACCAGGCAGAGAAAATGGAGTTCCAGAGTCAGAAAATAAGTTGTAAGCCCTGGCAGGGTGGTTCAGTGGTAAAGGTAGAATGTCGGCCCGGCATGTGTAAGTCCTGGGTTCAATTCCCAGTCAGGGCACACAGAAGAAGCTCCCATCTGCTTCTTCATCCCTCCCCCTCTTGCTTCTCTCTGTTTCTCTCTCTCTCTCTCTCTCTCTCTCTCTCTTCCCCTCCTGCATCCATGGCTCAATTGGAGTAAGTTGGCCCTGGGTACTGAAGATGGCTCCATGGCCTCTGCCTCAGACACTAAATAATGGCTCTCGCTGCAATGGAACAAGGGCTCGAAATGGGCAGAGCATAGTTCCTTAGTGGGCATGCTAGATGGATCCCAGTCGAGGTGCATGTGGGAGTCTGTCTCTCTGCCTCCCCTTTTCTCACTAAAAAAACAAACAAAAAAAAGGTTGTAGAAAATTTAAAAAATAAACAAAGAAAGTGCTTGCATATCTGAGCTTGAGGACTGAGAACGTTCAACATAGCTTTCTACTCTCTCTTTGTATCATATGTGTGATAATTTTTCACATTGTTTCAAATATATATATATATGCAAAAGTCCCATTACTTGTATGTTATATATTAAAAGGAATACTATAATTTTGGTGTATGAACTTTTGGAACAAAGGCATAAACATACACTTGGAAAAACATTTGCCGCCCACTCTTTGACTATTATTCTTTACTGATCATGTCAACCAGGCACCTTTTTTGTTTTTGATCTTATAAGTAGTGATGTGTTTATTGAGATCCAGAAACAAATGTAAAAATTCCTCACTAAACTTAAGTATCTCAATTCCATACATTTCTGTTAGTACTATTCATTGAAAGTATTGCATTTACTTCCAAGTTGTTACTTAAGGAAGAAAATGAATATTTATAAGTTCTTTTTATTTATTTATTTTTTATTTATCTTTTTTTTTAGGTGAGAAGAAGAAAGATAGTAAGGCAGACTCCCACATACACCCCAACCAGGATCCACCCAGCAACCCCATCTGGGGACGATGCTTGAGTACCAAGCTATTTTTAGTGTCTGACACTGCTGTGTTCCAGCAAAGTTATCTTCAGCACCCAAGGCCATGCTCAAACCAATCAAGTCACTGGCTGTGAGAGGGAAGGAGAGGGGAGGAGGAGAGTGGAAGGGAGAAGCAGATGAGCACTTCTCCTATGTGCCTGACCAGGAAACCAAACCCAGGATGTCCCTATGATGGGCTGACACTCTATCCATTGAGCCACCAGCCAGGGCCCATCTATATGTTCTTATTTTGACCTATTGCTTATTAAAATTCACCAAAAATAGTAGCCCAGAGTCCCTTCCAATGGAAATAATAACCTCAGTTTTCAGAGTTTTTATATAACTTGCCCCTTTGGTTTTCACAAGAACATTAAATAGCATGGCAGTCATTTTCATGTAAATTTTACAAACATAATTTTTTTCAGAAACTCATGTGGGCAATTGTGGGAGTTAGAATCAGAAACAAGAGGAGTCAAACACATTCTAATTGCTTAAAACGTGGTGGCATCATCAATGTTATTCTGGGCATGTGATAAGCGAGCTTCAAAGTGACCACGGCTTGCCCCAGGTCCAAAACTTCACTCTCAGTGCCTCACGGAGATTTCCAGCTCATTTTTCCTTTCAAAGAATGGGGGCTGATTGAACAACAGAAAAACAGCAGGAATAATCCCACAGATCGTAGTCCACCTGCAAGACCTCAGGTTTTCGGGCTCAACAGTTCCTCTTGAACAAAAAGCCTCTTCCAAGTGTCCAAGTGCCTGATGCTCTCCACCTCCGGCCCTCACACTGTTTATCTTTAGAGGAGAAAAAAGGAATCCCTTAGAAAAGGTCTTTGTCCTTTTCTATTAAAGGTGGGGGGAAATCACCTTTTGAAAACAACTCTGGCTGTCAATGCTTGGGCCTTGATTTGTGAAGCCTGGTTTTGCAAAAACACTAAATCAAAGTAAAATGGGTTTACATTTGTAAACTTTGTTTCCACTTAATGGGATTAGAAAGACCATTCACATTAAACAAACAAAAACATCGGCTCAGCATCAAGGCATATAGAACAGTAAATTAACCATACACAAGCTCTGAGACTCAGGGTGAACTTGGGCCTACGAATTTTATTTTAAGAGCCATGTGCACTGTTGGGGAAAGAGAAGAGCCACAAATAGAGTGTGATGCATTGTCCAATGTGGTCGGAGGGAACGCAGCGAAGAGACAGGTCTTTCTAAACCTAAACTTCTCCAGATGTGAAGATTGAGGTGCAACAATTTAACCTCAGACATAGGCAGCAACACATCTGTTGAAAAGTTTCTCAATTTGAAGAGAAGAAATGCACGACTTTTTCCAGAATATGGAGCAGGAAACCTTTTCTTATTTAAAAAGAAAACCAGCTTACGTTTTCCCAAATAACTGAGCTGTGAATATTTCAGGCAATAGGAGATGCTAATTATTCACTTCACACTCTGCCTGCTTACACCTCTAACGGAACTTTCACAATGTTTTATTACATCTGTTTACATTTTTATCTGCCTCCCCCCCAAAGAGGGCTTGGTGCTGTCTTCCCTCTCCAGTCTTGATTCCCAGTGACATCAGGTTGCTCCATGTGGAAGAAAAGCAAACACCACATAAATACTGCGAAGTGTAATCAATTTGTTTTGTCTGAGTGGCTTGCTTATGTAACAACTCAACGGCATTTATACATTTTTTTCCTCCCGAAGTTAGAAGCAGGGAGGCAGTGAGACAGACTTCTACATGCGCCCAACTGGGATCCACCCAGTAAGCCCACCAGGGGGTGGTGCTCAGCCCATCTGAGCCATTGCTCCATTGCGAACAGAGCCATTCTAGCGCCTAAGGCGGAGGCCATGGAGCCATCCTCAGCGCCCGGGCCAGCTTTGCTCCAATGGAGCCTTGGCTGCGGGAGGGGAAGAGAGAGATGGAGAGAAAGGAGAGGGAGAAGGGTGGAGAAGCAGATGGGTGCTTCTTCTGTGTACCCTGGCCAGGAATTGAACCTGAGACTTCCACATGCCAGGCTGATACTCTACCGCTGAGCCAACCGGCCAGGGCCATGAGATTTGTAAATTTAAGTCATTTTTTCATTTTGGTTGAGAGGAAAAAAGAACGTGTTAGGGTTTGAGCTGCCACTGGACAGGTGAAGGGACAGAGCTGATAAAATAGGGAAAGAGTCTCTTATATGGGCCCAAAGTCCCATCCAAAAGCTTAATCAAGACAGAAAGTCTGGCACACACAGTAGGACCAAGTCAACAAGGAAAATGAGCAACTGGATTGGAGGGCCAAGTCTAGGCACATGACCAAAGAAACAGGGACTCAAACTAATAGGTCTGGGCAACAGGAAGACATCTGGGAATACCACCTTGACGGAACAGGAGAAAGGAAAGTTGATGAAGAGCAAAGATTCTGTGAGTTTCTCACAAAGCTTCTCTTTCAAGGAACGACTAGGAAACAGAGGAATTTGAGGTGTGTCTGGTGTTTCGGCAAACAGTGTAAAATGTATA
Organism: Saccopteryx bilineata; assembly: GCF_036850765.1. Classification (NCBI taxonomy): domain Eukaryota; kingdom Metazoa; phylum Chordata; class Mammalia; order Chiroptera; family Emballonuridae; genus Saccopteryx; species Saccopteryx bilineata. The sequence continues at coordinate 248,641,306 of NC_089490.1, read as the reverse complement.
CATCCAGGTGTGTATTGTCCTGTGAATGAATCACCAAACAAGCTAACCCTTCATCCATTGCTGCTGCTGTTCATAATCTCAGTTTTGAAACACCCATGTAAAAATTGCATTCACCGCCCACTGAAAAACCACGCGGTGAGGTCAATGAGATCATCTACTCAGCTTCCAAAATCTCACCCCTACCTTCACTGTCATTTCAAGTAATGATAAGAGAATGAGTTAGCTGTCACCTGCTGTAGCCATCAGGGGAGAATTAGAATTCAGAACCGCTGCTTCGTTTCAATCTCCAGAGCACTAATGGTACCTGGTGAAAGCATGCAGGGTCCCAGGCGTGGAGGACCTCCTTCTCCGTGGGGGTCAGAATGCTGCCCGTGGTCACAGATGTTCATGTGGGGCTGTGTCTCACTGATGTGACTGAGTAGCCCCAGCGAAGCTCTACTTAAAAAAATATGCTTCTCGCCATGGATAGCCCGGTTCCACTGACTGGACTGCCATTGACACTGTGTATGTGCCCCTAGCAGAACCCTTCCCCAGGGCTACCGCTGAAAGCAGGCTGATGAACAACATTCCTATACAGAGACAGACTCCCACATGCACCCCAACCAGGATCCACCCGGCAACCCCTGTCTGGGGCCTGCGCTTTGTCTGTCTGGGGACATACTTACAACCGGAGATTTTTAACGCCTGAGGTGGAGGCTCCATGGAACCATGCACCCAGGCTGATAGTGAGCCATGGCTGCAGGAAGGGAAGAGAGAGAGAGAGAGAGAAGAGAGAAGGGAGAAGGGAAGAAGCAGATGATCACCTTTGTTGTGTGCCCTGACCAGGAATCCATAAGCCAGGACATCCATAAGCCAGCTGGATGCTCTACCACTAATCCAACCAGCCAGGGGTTAATGAATAACATTCTTAGCCAGTGTCTATACACTCGGTGCTACCGAGCTGCTGCTGACTTGACACATGGGATCTCTGGGACCTCAATGCCTAATTTTGCAGCACTCATATTAAGTAAAGTACTACTCTGGCTTACAGTGTTCACTGTTCTCAGTTCTTTCTTATGAATATCTTTCTACAGCACTTCATTTGTAGAGACAATAACTTCTAGGATGCTGTGCATCACTGGACAGCCCTTCCCGAAACAAATGCCTGCATACATACACATTCCTGACCAGGTGTTTGTTGTTTTTGCATGGTCTACAAGTAGATGTCCTAGTAATGATCAATCACTGGGTTGTGGGGAGGGAAGATGAATTTCAAAATATGGCACCCATACAGTAAATGATTGGCTGGTTTTCAGAGGATGATGATTTATTTCTGAAGCAGGGAAAATAGTAGAGAGGGACATTTTTATCTACTTTTAATTGGGCAAAGGAAGGTTGGCATACCTATTGCAATTTTCAATCCAATTTTCTTAGTTCTGTGGTTTATAAAAATTTTTCGTAGGTCCTGGTAATAGGTTGATTGTCCATTCCATTTTGCAGTGTTCTGACTTTTGTCATTTTCTCTGCCTTCACAGGTGTTTTGGCACAGAGTTGAGACCAGCTGGATCGTGGGCTGCCAACCACATGTCACTTCACACCAGAAACGGCTTTCTCCCCTGGACCTGCTTGCAATTACTGCCATCTTCTGATTTCCTGGGGTTTTGACATATCAGTTCAACTTCCACATTTGCTTCTGACCATTTGGTTTGATGGACAGCCTCGTCCAAGCATCTTGGACTTGGGTTCTATACACCCTTCTGGGTTCTGTTCATTCTTCTGTTTTGTTGACGTCTCTCGCTATCTCTCAACCTGGTAGCTTTTGTACCTGGTAGCTTTTGTACCAACACAATCACTCAGTGAACTTGCCCCCAGAAAGAAACAGCCAAACACAGGATAGTAATGATCACTTTGTAACACCATAGTTCACGTACAGTCCTTGAACCATCTGAGTTTGTCTTTCTGGAATGTTAAGTGTTCTATTATTATGATATATTAATGGTTTTGTGTGTGTGTGTAGTCTATGGCCTTTTGCCATTAAAGATAGTTTTCCCATGTTGCACACTATTAGGCAAGAGTCTCAGTGAGGTCTAGTTTGCCAGAGATTATATTATGTTTAGAAAACAAATACAAAATTACACACGAGATAACAATATGAAGAGCTGAAGCAACACGATGGTGCGTGATAAAACTAGAAATAATTGGGGTAAGACCTGGAACTCTTACACTTACTGAGTCAACTGATTAAGGGGATGACTCTCACGCTCGTCATGTGAAATTGTATTCATTCTCCTCTTTCTTAATCTGTTTGGTGTCAGAGAGGGGAAAAAACAAGAATTTTGATATGCTTGATATTCTTGCCCAAGCTTTGAAGCAGTTTACAAGTAAGCAAGGGCTTGTGCTTTGGAAATGACTGGAAATAACTTCAGTGGATCTTAAAATATACCTGTTAGATAGTATTCCAAAATGCAATTATCTAGTTATCAAAATGAAGCATAGTAAGTTAGTTGCTATTTTTGGCAGCTGAAAAAATAACAGAAATGATCTGGAAAATTTAGAGAATTCTTCAGATATCCACCAAAATCAGAAGGTCAGCTCTATGAACAATGACATCATTATCTTTAAGATGAATATTCTAGTAATATGTTATCTGTTTATGTCCTGTCTCTCCAACTCTTTAAACTTTTATTATTGTAGAGTTAAAACATCTGCATTATTTATATATTTCTATGGAACAGAATAAACGTTTTATTCATCTGATTTTTAATCCCATTTGGGTTATAAAAAGCATGAGATAAACAAATAGCATACTTTTGAGTTATCATTTAATTTGTTCTTTGTTGTTGAATATCATTTTTCCCTTTGTGTAGGGGACGTGACATTTCAATTTCTTTGTTCTTTAAATGTGTCCCTCATGTTCTTTGGAACATGAGGTCATCATGCTTTAAGATATTACATCTTTGGATCTCAAGTCCTAATCTGACGTGACCTAGTGTCCCCTTATATTTCCAGATATCTAACTTTTAAAATTACATTGATTTTGCACGCTGCTATATGCCACTTTTGACTTATCTTACTAATGAACAAATATGATATGTCCTTTTTAGTTTGTTGTTTCTTTTTTTTAATAGCAGCATTTTTTTTCCCTAGAAGAGTCAATATTTCAGAATATAGAGTCTGCTAACTTTGATCCATATATAATTACTGCATAGATACTTCACTGGGATGCTGTATATTTTGAGGGAGCTCATGTATAATAAAGAGAGTTATCCCAGGGAGAACTGGAAATAAGATTAAAATGCAATGCCGTATGTGAGAAACTAGTTCAACAGGACTATAGTTTGATTTTTATAAAGTGGCTGCTGAACACTGATCAACTTTTAAGTCCTTACTGGCAGCAAAATTTTCTATAAGGAATAGTATTATACGTATGCACTGAAAAAACACCTTACTTAGTCGGAATTAGTTATCAACAAACTGCAACTTCCTTTAGATACTGATGGCAGGATCTGAGTTTATTTACCCTTCAGAAAAATGAAATAGTGAATTATCTATAGAAGAGTTGAGGAATTTCTCACCTGTGGTGGTGGTGATCCACAGTCTAGGGCAGGTGTGGCCAACAGTTTTTGCCCCTGGGCCAGATTAGAACGAAAACTTTTTTCACGGGCCAGACAAAATATTAAAATTAAAGAATGTTAAATACAAAAACAATTTGTTTAAGTAAACAAAATTTTGTTATGTAATTTGTTTTTGAATAAATGTGAGTGAAAAAAATTTTAATATACAATATTATTTTAATAAAATACATTTTAATAAAAATATAACTACATACCATATAAATATCCAAACTGTATCGCAATCAATTGAAATAATATTTAATTAATAGAATGAGCTTGACGGGGTTATATCGCAAATAAAACAATTATTTCATTTTACAAACAGCTTGGCCACATTTTCAGTTATCAACTGCAGCTATTGTCTATGCTACAATGCCACTTGATTCAGCACACTTGACATCAAAAATAACGAATTATTTGATCTTGGGTGCGCACTGGCAAACTCCGGCTAAAAGGATGTGGGTTTCACATCGCCGTTAAACGTCAAACAGTTCATATCGAGTACAGACGAGTACAAAAGTTGTAAATCTTTATAATGGAATTTTTTTTTAAAAAATAAAGAAGTATTGCGAATCCATTTGACCAATTATTGGAAGTTAACCCTAGATTAGTCACACGCGGAATTCTTTTCCACATATCTCTATCTTCTTAAATATCTTGATTTCCAATGTAATCAAAGACGCTTTCACTTCTGAGTAGCTGAGATTTTAAAGTAGCGGAGAATATTAAAAATTTAATCGCGGGCCACATAAACTCATTGTTGGGCCCGCCCGGGGGCCGTACGTTGGCCACGCCTGGTCTAGGGAGTCCTGGCGTTAGAGCTCTGTGTTCCAGAGAGAAGGCAGGCAGCAAACAGGAGCCATGGTCCACTGGGACCGGTCTCCAAACATTTGCACTTACACAATTCAGCAATAAAAAACTTTATGACACGTGCCCCCAATGTATGTGTTTTTATTCATAAATATTTTATATAAACTTCTATTAATGGTTAAAATCTCAAGGGACAATGGAAATTCAGGGAAAGTTCATTGTCAATGACTTTTGTTTGTTTTTGTTTGTTATAAATCCACATCCAAATGGGTATCATTAATTATTTCAATTTTTTTGTCTGATTTCCTAGGATAATTTTATTATTCTTAGCAAAATGGTTTTTCAAAGTGGGATGATGGAGCTTTGTCATTGTTCGGCTCTCACGTGCTTGCAGTATTGGTGTCATTTGTAACTATTTTTTTTCACAGAAACTTTTAAAGGCCACCCTTTAACTATTTACTTCAGCATTTTAACTGGGTGACATAATATATATATAAACCTAATTATTGGGGCGTGTGCACATGGGCCGTGGACTGCGTGGTGCAGTCCCTGAGAGGTGAACAACTGCAGCCACCACCCCTGTGATGTCACGGGTACAGACCCATGTTGCAGAGAACAGTGGACACCTGATCCTCACTGCCCCTCAAGCTCAAGTGCGATGCCCACTAACAAACCAAGGAAAACGTCGGACCTGCATTTTCAATTGGAAAACATCTGTGAAGAAAAATGCCAATGAGACACTTGATAGAAGTAAAATTTAAGATAAAAATCCTTAAAAAACTAGAGTTTAAATATGGAAAAAGTGAGAATTAGTCCATAAAAAGGAAAATAACCAGTCCACCAAAATATAGAATACAGACACATATAGGACAAGGCAAAAGGAAGTTAAATCACCAGCCATCATTACCTAAAAGATAAATTATAAGAATATGAAATAATAATAAACATAACAATAAGACAAATAATGCAAATAAATAAGACAATAATTAATAAATAAAACAAGCATAAACACTGTTTTACATAAAACTGTAACCCTACTTTTGCCTGCCCTTGTATAATAGTAGAAAGATGTAAGAAGACGTTTAAAAATGACTAGGAGGTTAAAGATTTACGGAAGACTTGTGAATCTTTTTAAAAGTGTTTTAGGCACATATGGGAGTTGATGCTTCCAGCTCCTCCCCCCCTTCTCTCTCTCTCTCTCTCTCTCTCTCTCTCTGTCTCTCCCTCTCCTCTCTAGAAATGAATAAATAAATAAATAAAATTAAAAAAAAAATAAATAAAAGTGTTTTAAATCCTTACGAGTTTTTATTTTGTTTTATTTGGTAAAACATTGAATTTCTACTCTCTTACCAAATTTCAATCACATGATACAGTGTTATCAGCTGTAGTCACCTTGTTCTATTCTTCATTTTTTTGAGGAGCCTTCATACTGGTTTCTACAGTGGCTGCAACAGTTGACATTCCCACTAAAAGTGCACAAAGTTTCTCTTTTCCTCACCTCCTCACGAATACTTATCTCTTGTTTTTATGTGGTGAGAGCCACCCTAACTGGTGTGAGGTGACATCACACTGCGGTTTGGATCTGTATTTCCCCGATGATTAGTGATGTCATGCACCTTCTTTTCACGTGCCAGATGCCCACTTGTTTGCCTTTTTTGGAAAAAATGTCTAGTCTGTCCCTCTGGCCATTTTTAAATCAGATTGTTTGGGGTATGATGCCATTAAGATATATGAAGTTTTTAAAAATATATTTCAGATGTTAATCCTTTATCAGATATGTGACTCGCAAATACGTTCTCCCGTCCCATAGGTTGCTTTCTCCTTTACTGGGCAGAAACTTTTGAGTCTGATGTCGTCCCACTTGTTTATTTTTGCTTTTGTTGTCTTTGCTTTTGGTATCAAATCCAAAAAATCATTGCCAAGACTGATGTCAAGGACCTTTTTTTTTTCTGTATGGTTTCTATACAGTTTTGGCTTTATTTTGTTACCACACTGTAGATCCCTAAACAATCATTTTGCAAATGAGGTCAACTGTTAAATTCAAGTGTGTCGGTGATTTGAAATAAGTAAACACATATGTATATCTAAAATCTATTCACGATAATAAATCATTAACCCTTTAATGAAAAGTCATACATATTAATAGCTCTGAGGCTTGCTACCTAAATGTGATTCCTTTTGAAATTGAAATAGAGAGTAAACCATAAGTAAAATAACATTTTAAGTAACTTCTGCATTGTTATTAAATGAAAACTTGTTTCTTGCTATCAAACTTCTAGATAAAAATAATAGTAGTATTAAGACAATGCAAACAAAAAGAAAACAAGGTGGTGGATGCCTCATTTACTACCTTTAATGTATCATGCAGACCACGTTCTGAAACACCTGCTCAGATGAGTTAAGACACTAAAGCATACCACACATTCACTAATTCCTGATACACAAATGCTAAGAAAAAAAGTTTTTTTATTAAAAGTCAGCCAAGAAATGTAGATTCATACTGTTTCTTAGAGGTTTTCTTTCTACATATAATTGGCAAAATGAAGGAATTTAACACAATCTTGTTTTATCTTCAGCTGCCCAAAGAACAAACAAACAAAAGTACTTAAAAATCCAAGGATGTTGTGGATCTAATTTATGGTTTGCTGGCTTGCTAAATTAAAGTATATGTAAGTAACATGCAGAATATATTTAAAAAAATGAGAAAATGCCACTGATGCTCTCTGGAATGGTTACTTTTAAATTGAAAGACAAATGCATTCGTGTGATTCCTCAAGTCAACACTGTTTTGTTGTGGCAAAAAGAAGTGATGATTAAAATGCAGTACAGGGTGGGGGTGCAGGGAGGGGGGGTACAGGGAGGCCAGTTAGACGGTGACAGGCGGTGGCTTGATTTGGGGTGATGGGCGCACAGTGCGATATACAAATCATGTATCGTAGAGATGCGCACCTGATGCCTGTCTGATCCTGTTAGCCAATGTCACCCCATTAAATTTAATAGTAAATAGATAAATAAATAGACAAAGTAAAATGAATGCAGTTTCTTAAGTAAGGGCCTGATTTGACACTTTTAGTAAAAGTGCTCTTCTTTTCTGGTCAAGCCAGCAAGAATTGAGAGAGATTAAGACTGTGTTTAAAGATGTTCATTACAAAGTAATTATAAAAATGTGAAAGAGACAGCGCCGAGCATGCCAAATAGAGTAAAACTGTCATCAGAATGATTCAGCAGCTATGAAAAGAGTTTTTCAAATATACCACTTTTTTTTTCTAGATAACAAAAATCTATGAATTCCAAATGTCCACATGAGTCACACATAAAGGCTGAGACACCCACTTCTTGCTGTTTGCTCCTTACCTGGTAATGATTCCAAATGCATGCCATTTGAAAAAAATCATAAATCATTAGTTCCCTGTTAGAACAGCAATTCTGAACTAAGCAATGTGTTTGGCATTTTCAGAAATGGTTTATTGGCGTGATCAAGGGGTTGAAAGGCTGGAGTTAAGGATAATGATCATTTCCCTTAAATGGGAGAAGGTCATGATGAAAGTTGCTTTTTATCAGTAATTAGAGTTCTATAGCAGCAACATGTCCTAATTATGATATTTAGGCCATTAGTAAATGAACAATGTTATTTAGATTCTGCTATGGAAAATGACCCCAGGCCATGTGGCATCCTATGGAGCGATTGAGTATCATGCTATTTGTGGTCTACATCTCATGTGCTTACCCAATCCATCTCACATACACACTCCATCTGGACTCGTTTATTAAGGGCACTTTAGTGCGCAATGTAGACCTTGAAAAGTGGCACCTCAGTGGGCTCAGACATGAAAATGAAGATCCTTATCTCTCATTAAATTTTGCACAACATAGAAGCCATTGGGAATGGTGAGATGCGGTGAAACGTGGTATCCAGTGAGCAATCAACATTTATAAATGGTCACAATTCCCTTTGAGTCATTGTTTCAAAAACACAGGCAATGGAAGTCAGAAGAATTTAGAATCAGAATTTAGACACAATCTAAATGTTACTTTAAAATAATCTGCCCTAGCATATCTTTTAGGCAAATTTATCAGACATAATCATTCATCATTCCCAGTCACAGAGTCAGGCACTATACCAGATACTGAGGACAGGAAATATCCTGCCCTATAGATACTCTGGTCTAGAAGAGTCTGAAATGTAAAAAAACAAACAAACAAACAAAAACAATAGTTCTACCCCACAGACTATAAAGATTGATTGTTGGTACAGTTACCTGGACTATTTTGCATTTTTTGAGAGTGAGAAAGAAAGAACACGGAATTGATGTTCCCACAAGCACAGCTGAGTGTTTCACATAGAGGAGATTTCCCAGGTCTGATTTGTGTTGTGCATCTGGCTGGGCCGGCCATGGGCTGGCAATCTCCTGTTACCTGACCCAAAGGGGCGGCTCAATCACTTTGGTCCCAGGAACACAGTCCCTTAGAGTTCACGAGCTCTTTTGTCTCAGGAAATTTTGCCAATTATTCAATCTAAGGTTTCATTGGCTTAATGACTTCCTCATTTTACCATCGAATGTGCTTCCTCATTCCTTCATCTTTCTGCCTTTTTATTCCGTTTAGTTAATCTTGGGTCTAGCTATGGTCAATTTAATCTCTCACCCCTGAAGGCATAGGGCCAAAGGCCAAAGGATTTTAACTGCCAATGTATGAAAACTTTCAAAGTGTCATTACTGGAGGCACATAAATGGAGGGGGTATGTCTATACTGTCAGTCATAGTAAAGTGCCAAATCTAAGCTGCAATCATTCAAAATGAAGTCCTTTTATTGGGGGTAGTAAGGCTTTTAAAGGTCTTTCCTTTCTTGTTTATTTAGGCATTTTGTCCCATTAATTGGGTGGGAGGGATTGAAGGGTTTATAGGAACAAGTTCAATGAACACAAAAAGGGCGTTACCAACCCTGGTGATGTGTGGCCACTTGGAGCTGTCAGAGGCAATGTGTTTTGTGGACAACTCTTAAACACATTTCTGTAAAATGTTTAAGAAAATTTGTGCATATTACAACACTTTAAAAGTTTTACTGAGCAGATTACTTCCTAATTTGTAGTATGACAAACTTATAAAGCAATGGAAGAAATCTTAGGGACTTTAAACATATCAATATGTGTCCATTGATCCTTTGTTAAATCTGTGATTTTCTTTCTGACAAAATCAATACCAGATGCATAATAGTACTTTAAAAATGTTAGTTAAATGGGATAATTTTTACTTACAGTCATCACAATTTTCTTCTTTTAATTGTTTGTGGTTTTGTGTTCCAGAATTCTAATCTTATTTTGCCAGTCTTTCTTTTAAGTTTTAATATTAAGCTTCCTTTAATTTCTTTCCAATATCTTCAAATTTTATTGCTGGAATTTACATTCATACCCCTTTTGTTACTTACTCAATATTGCCTTTGTTCCATTTTGGACTCTTTTTCTTTTTTTCTGCTATTCTTTGTGAGCATTTGTTTCCTTTGTAAGTGAACTTAAATGAATTTTTTTAAAAAACAGCTTAAAATTTTCTAAAAAATTATTTGAATTTTGTTTTAAAATTCATGTGTCATAAGATGACTTTTACAGAAATTAGAGATTGAAAAATCTGTGGTATTAAGATATTGTATAATTTTTCATACAATGAATACATAATTACCTTAAAAATCCTAGTTCTTACTTCTCTGACAATTTTTAAACTCAATATTTCATCAGTAAGTCTCATTACTTGGTGCAGACACTATACTATATTTGGGACATAGTGCCCACTTAGTAAATGAAATTTACTTTCTGTTATTTGATAAGCTTTGGGTTCTCGTATGCTTGATCTTAGCCAAAAGGCTGAGAAACAATTGTAGGAAATCATTTTACACAAGGTTAATTCTTTATACGAGGTGGAATATTACATTTGGAACAAATTGTCAGGGAAATAGGTGGATCTTCCCCTCCTTTGTGGGTCATTTTATCTATCTTTTAGGTCAATAATCAGGTTTAGACTGTTTGGAGGAATTTGGTGGTACATTTGATATCACTAAATAAACATCTACCAGCAATTGCAAGAAAATTCTTCCAGTGATTCTATTAGATCAAACCACTTTAGCTATTAGAGTGTAATTATTCATTGAAAATACCATATACGCTGTTTCTCAATATAGACACAGAAAATTGTTATTAATGGATATTTCCAAACATTACAGATTGGACCAGATCATCATCTTAGGCTTGCATGTGTCTTAACAATTTGGCTAAAATAATATTCCAAATATTCTATTTGGTGGTAGCAGCCATCAAAATAGCCAAAATGACTATCCTTGTATGCCCAGTCCAGGCTGGTGGGAACATATAAACACGATCATCATTAGCAAATATGGGCCAGATGTGCATCCTCTACAATTCTATGGAAACGATTACTTGTGTTATGGTGTAGAGTCACTCCTGACATGAAAAAAACAAACTTAACTTAGCATAGAAGAAAGTACAAAATTTCAAATAATCCTACTGCAACTCTGAGGGGAAAAAAAAACTTATATGAAATTTTCTCTTAAATATAGTTGATATTTTTGGAGATCCGTGCCATGAGGTTGTTCAACAAAACCAATCTTCTCATCTATTTCTGACTGGGGAATCACCTAATGTATCATCTGGTCTACCGTATTAGAATGACCGACAGTACATGAGAGAGGATTTTCTGTTGAACTTGGATAGTCATTCTTGCAGTCATTCTAATCTTCCATGCACTAACTTTAATCAGGGAGGCAAGTCAGTAAAAATGTGTTTCTTCACTAGCTTTCCTTATAAAAAAAAGAATTGCTATTTTGTCCACATGGCTACACTCTATCACATCAACTGCCTGTAAGACAAAACTTCAGGAATAACCCTATAACACGTGTTATTTGTAGTATTTTGGTCTATTTTGTTTTTTCCCTTAACATGAACACCAAAGAAAATGGTCACTTTTTAAATTCTGTTTCTGGACACAGCTGGCCCTTGTATATACTGATGTAGAAACAGAAACTCGGTACTACAGCTAAAAATATGGTTACATGGGTGAGAAATACAGAAACTTCTGCAGAGAGAAAAATCTTTAAACCTTGTGCTTAATATCAGACTACGTTGATGTATGTTATAGTGAGGTACTTAAGTCATGAATATGCTACGGTAGGATGCTACTTTGTGGGCATTAAATTAGTTAAAAATTTAATTTAAAGGTATGTATCAAGTAACTTTTCATATAGTACAATTCTTTCAATCAAAAAAGTTGATAGATGATTTTGAATTTGAACTGTTATAATACCATAAATATGTACTTTGACTCTCCCTCTTAACGTTTTCCCAAAGGGTTCTCTGTCCATTTATCATAATGACTGTGTTTTGAGGAAGACAGTGTGACCTATGACTTTCAGAGGTTTTTGGACACTAGGTTCAAGATAAAGCTTGGGAAGCCAGACTATCACTGTATTTGCTATAAAGGGACTTGTGGGAGTCAAGAGCTAGTTGGAAGTTTCACCTGTGTTCACTTTGTGTGGGGCTCAGTGAGGCTCCCAACCTAATTTATGTTTTATTTCCCAGTTCCCAAATAAAATTAATATTCTAAGCAACTGGCAGAATCCCCACCTTTACTCATTGAATAAGGGTTATCATAATAGGAGATGCTAAAAGGAAGCCCTAGAAACTTCCCACATGAGGTTAGAGGCAACAAACAAACCTATTTACAGTTTTGAGTGGGGCCCAAAGGAACAAGTTCCTTCCAGGCCCTTAAGATCCAGTGGAACAAGTGGCTCACGAAATGTTTTTGGTCGCTACAAGTAGCCAGTAGCAAGCCCTGAGAAGAAAATGGCTGTGAGGACCTTCCAATGGAGACATGTTCTAGCCTCCGACAAAGATGCTGCAGTTTTAAATCTGAGGCTTAGGCTACCCCCAAACAGAAATGGTACAGAATTCATTGTGAAGAGACAGATCAACATGATGAAAATTCTGCTCCATCTTCATAGGCAACAGTAATCAAGTAGCATTATTTAGGACCAATTCTTTGATGCCACAATTTTGGGTAGGGCTAACAGGCATCCCCAAACTACGGCCTGCGGGCTGCAATTTGGCCCCCTAAGGCCATTTATCCAGCTCCCGCCGCACTTCCAGAAGGGGCAACTCTCTCATTGGTGGTCAGTGAGAGGAGCACTGTATGTGGGAGCCCTCCAATGGTCTGAGGGACAGTGAACTGGCCCCCTGTGTAAAAAGTTTGGGGACCCCCGACAGCATTGTCTTTGAGGTTTTCCTGGCTCTATGGCCTCTCTTTGGTCATACTGGGGTGTTTGTGCACTGTCCAATGCTTTCATAATAAATATTTTTCTGTATGATATGTTCAGAGTTGGTTTCTTTGGCTTGGATATTAGAATCCAAATGATTGCTTACTGTGTCATTAAAATACTTCTGACTGAAAATATATTGGAGGAAAAAGGTGGCTTAGAGTACTCTCTTATGTACATTAAGTGGGAAAAAAACCCTCTGAGAAAACTGGAACTGTTGAAAGATTGATGGGCTGATAGATTTGAAACTACAGAGTTCAAACAACTATAAACTAAAAATTTCTTATAAGATTATGAACAATTGGTTTTATAAGGTGAAATGAACAGTGGTGAATTGCTAATCCCCTAAATAAAATCTAAGGCCTTTACTATGCATATAAAACCAAGATTTGGCTATTATTTTTGATGATTTTAAGTCATATGTCTTTCATGCTTAGAAATGTGTAATGACTCCTTAAAAAAAACCTTACAATTAGAAGCTTTAATATCTCCTTTTTTTGTTGTTGTTTTAGTTTATGACATTTTCTGTACACATTTTCTAGAAGTACTCAATAAAAATAACACTGTTTTTAAATTTTCAGCATTATTCACTGTGACCAAGACATGAAGATTGGCAATTAAAGTGTCCTTCGATAGAGGACTAGATAAAGAAGATGTGGTACCTACATACAGAACACTACTCAGCCATAAGAAAAGATGAAATATTGCCTTTTGTGATAACATGGAGGGACCTTGAGAATATCATGCTTAGCGAAACAAGTCAGTCAGAGGAAAGCTCAGAATTATATGATTTGACTCATGTGTGGGCTATAAAACTGAAACTCATAGACACAAACAATAGTGTGGTGGTCACCAGAGGGTGATAGAGGGAAAAGGGAACCAAATATATGGAAACAGAAGGTGATCTGACTTTGGGTGGTGGGCACACATTCAATACACGATCATGTATCACTGAATTGCACGCTTGAAACCTATGTGATCTTATTAACTAATGTCACCTCAATTGATTTAATAAAATAAATAAATTAAAACAGGATAGGTATCAATCATTATATTACATTCAAATTTTGTATTAAATTGCATCACATGCTGTTAATAAAGAAAACAAAACAAAAAAATGACAGGCTTGAATTTTCCTAAAAAATATTGTTTTCAAAATTTTCCAACACATTTTAAGGTTTAAAAACAGAATTAGAAAGATAAAATGGGCTTATATCAACTGATTCCACTTAATTCTGGAGGTATCACATTTCCTGATTCTAAACTATGCTACAAACTCATAGTGATCAAAACAGTGTGGCACTGGTACAAAAGTAGACACATGGACCAATGGAACAGAAAAGAGCCCAGAATTAAATCCCAGCACATACAATCAACTTATATTTGACAAGGGGGCCAAGGACACCCAGTGGAGAAAGGATAGTCTTTTTAAAAAATGATGCTTGGAAAACTGGAAGAACACATGCAGAACAATGAAATAGATCTCAATCTCACATCACTCACAAAATTAATTCAAAATGGATCCATGACTTAAACATTAGACGTTATACCATAACACTAGAAGAAAACATAGGTAAGAAGCTCATCTATATGGGCCTTGGCAATGCTTTTTTGGACATGATGTTAGAAGCACAAACAACAAAAGCAAAAATCAATGACTGGGACTACATCAAACTCAAAAGCTTCTGAACAGTGTTAGAAACAGTTAATTAAATGAAAAGACAGCAATTAAAAAATTGGCAGAAAAACTAAGTAGACATTTTTCCAAAGAGGATGTGAGAAGGCACCTAAGAACTTACTCAATATCACTAATCACATGGGAGATGTATATAAAAACAACAAGACATCCCCCTCACACCTGTTAGAATGTCCATCATCAAGAAGAGAGGAGACAACAGGTGCTATCAAGGATGTGGTGAAAAGGGAATTCTGTTAGAGGGAAACATTCTGTTCAACATCATTTCACTATCACATTGGTGAGAGGCTGTGGAAACTTAACTCTTGCTTATTTCAATTAGACGATGTTACACATTATTTTACTTAAAGTCATAGAACCTATTGATAGTGATAAATAAGACATCCTGTATACACAATAGAATATTATTCAGTCACAAGAAAGGAGGATATTCTGTCATTTGCAAGAACTAGGATGGACTTGAACAGCTTATGCCTAGTGAAATTAGTAAGACAGAGAAAGACAAGTAATGTGTGATATCATTTATATGTAGAACATAAAGAAGTCAAACCTATAAAATAAATTTTAAAAAACAACAGCAAAATGATGATTACCAGGTAATGGGGATGAAGGAATAATATTGATGGTATTTAAAGGTACAAACTTATAATGAATAATAAAATCCATAGAGATGTAATGTACAGTATATTGAATACAGATAATATTATACTATAAGCATGTAATGTGATAAACACTATTACAGTGGCAGCCATATTAAAACTATGAACATATCAATGTAGCATGTTGTACACTTGAAATTTTCAGTTACACATCAAATTTATCCTGTAAAAATACTTTGAAGTTAAACACACACACACAACAAAGAAATATTTTCTAGATAAATAGTGCTTTATCAGGGATACCTTTTCCCTTCAGGACTATTAACATTATGAAGTCAACTGTGGTATAAAGACAAAGGCATTGAATTAAGAAACAAATGCTTTTCATTTCTTCCTCATTCATCCATTCAAATAAATGAATATTTGTTGGGGCCATCTGAATCCTAAGCACTTTCCTGGGGGCCAGGGATGTAGAGATGAGTACCTGACCTCAAGGTTGTGTGATCACATAGACTGATAAGTTTTATCTTTACTAGGTAGTAATTGTGAAATCTGAGAAAAATCATTTTGCTTTCCTAAGTTTTATTTCACTTTTCTGTAAAATAATGGGTGGGGAGGGTGTATAGGGTTATCCCTGCCCAGAGACTGTGAATCTAAGTGAACATAGCAATAGATTATAGTGGGCTTCAGGGCTGACTACATGACCTCTGTTTGCATCTATTAACTTACATCAGGAACTCATAGTATACCAATTAAAGATCACAGGCTGTGGAGTTTGAATACCTCGGTTTAAGTTCCTAGCTCCTCCACTTCTCAGCTAAGTAAACATGAGCCAGTTTCTTAATCTCCTTGTGCCTTCATTTCCCCCTAATTACAACGAGGACAATACTAGTTGTGGGGGATTGATTGATGACATAGTCCTTGGACCTCATGGAGCTCTGTGCCTACCACTTTGTGTACACTGAATAACAAAGATGATGATGAAACTAGATTTTCTTCAGAGAAAGAGGGATGAGTATTTCTGTTGGGTCAAGGACTTAAGGAAAGGTGAGGGCAAAGGGGTAAGAATGGAGGAGCATAGACAAGTGCAACCCTCCCATGTGGCCCCCGCAGAAGGAGTTTAGCTATGGCAGGTGGGGGAGGGTCTACAAGGGTAGGGCCAGAAAGTAAAGTTGTCATTGAATGACCTCATTGTAGACTTTAAATAAAATTAGCACTGGTGTGTCAGAGTGAGAAATCATGGCTCAGGGCCGGAGAACGAGGCACTTGCCTTTCTTCTTCATGAACTCAGAACAATCTGCTAATGTGAGAGAGGGAGATACATGTGTGGGTAGGTATGTATGCATACATGCTACGTATAATAATAAATTAGTATAAGGACTTGGATCCTTTGATTATGGAGGTTGAGAAGTACCATGATTTATCATATATAAGTGGAAACCCAGAAAAATCAGGGGTGTAATTTGAATCTGAGTCCGAAGACCTAAGAACCAGGAGAATCTATAATGTAAGTTGCAGTCTGTATTCAAACCATCAGTTCTCACCTAAGTGCCAGTTTGAGGACCAGGGAATGCTGGTGTTCCAGCTCAGCCAGCCAGGCAGAGAGCAACGTCCCCTTCTTTTGTCTTTTTGTTTTACCCAGGCCTTCAATAGATTGGGTGGCACCCACCCATGTGGGAAAAGGACAATCTGCTTCACTCAGTCTAGCCACATGAATGCCAATCTATCTGGAAGCACTCTTACGTATGCACCCAGAAGTAACATTTTACTAAATATCTGTGGCTCTGTTGACACAGAAAATAAACCATCATAGGCAGAACAGGAGGCCTGGAAGAAAGCACTGTTTCTACAGCAATCCCAAATTTCACAAAAAAACTTTCACCAGGTTAAACGTTATTCCTTCAAGCATCGTCAACGATGAGCAGAAGTTGAGGAACAGGAACCAGGACAGAAGTGCTAGAGCATGAAGACACACATTACACCGTGACTGTCGCTGAGAGGGAGGCGCTTTTTAGGGCACCCTCCAAAGTCATTAACATGCACATCGTCAGTGGAATTAAGGCAAAGGATTAGAAATATATACATCTGGGAATTAATAAGAATACAATTTAATTTGTACCACAGGTAAAGTCTGATGGCACTCTATTTGGTTGACAGAAAACAAAGAGCATGCATACTGTAAAGGATAATATTGGTGCATGTCATAGTAGTTACTATATATGCCCATTTCTACATCATCACCTTTGACACCTTCCTATTTCTGCTCTGCGCTTTCCTAACTATTTTATAAACCCATCAGCTGGCCTTATTACAAAAAAAAGGAAAATTAAAGAATGCAATTTAGGTCCATGCTAAAGCACTTAAAACTGCTCAATTTACAACTCCCAATAAATATTAACTGACTTATTTCAGAAAGGATTTAAGGCAACTTATAATGATACCTATGAAACCACAATATTAAAAAAAAAAAGTAAAGAAGTTCAAGGTAAAAAACAAAACACAGCCAAGAAAATTAAACTGAAATTTGAACTAAGATTATACCTCAAATGTCTTGTATATTTGTTAGAGGTAGGTTTTAAATTTCTTTTTATGAATCATGGTAGTTAAGTTAAAAAAAAAACCCATTGGAATCTTGATTAGTTATATGTGTCAACATCTTTAAAAAAAAACACCCTAATTTTTCTGAAAACATATAGTTAGTCCTTGTACTGAAATCTAAGGGACATTTTTTTCCATGAAAACGAGACCATGTTACATAGTGAGCATCAACCGTATCGTAAATATGATGATGAGACTCTTAGACATGTTTATTCTAAGTTTAAATGTAGGCTCAGAGGTAATAGGTAATAGGAAAACCAAGATCAGTAAATTCTCATCTTTGAGGCATCAAACAATGTGCTGCATGTGCGTTGACTCCCTGCAGGCCTGGCTTCCTCCCAGGATGACGTTTAGAATATCTACAGCAATCAGGCACTCTTTAGGAATGTCATAGTTTACAATCACCACTGTTAAATGTTGTCAGGGAAAGTCTCAGGTTCTACTCCCTCGCAGTGCCCTGGGGAATTGAGGTAATTGTCATGTAAACTCCAGGAAAAGAACAACAGTAACATCAAAACAATGTCAGTGGTGTCTTAATTATTAGAATCTTTTTGATTAGGGTTCTTTCTGGCAGAACGCTAAAATGGTTCTTAGACTTCTGCCTACAGTCATTGTTACAGTAATTTCTTCCACGTGAATGTGGGTAGGGCATGTCAAGACGATGGACATCATTCTTGGGATTAGATTACATAGTAATATGGCAGGCAAAGGTGAAAAGATTTGCAGATGAAATTAAAGCTGCCATCAGGAGATATTAATATAACCAAAAAGAAGATAATCCTGGGTGGGCTTCACCTAATCAGGCAAGCACTTTCTAAAAGAGTCAAGGTGGGCCCTGGTCAGTTAACTCAATGGTAGAGCATCAGCCCCAGCATGTGGATGTCCCATGTTTGCTTCTAGGTCAGGGCACACAGGAGAAGAGACCATTTGCTTCTCCACCCCTCCCCTTCACCTCTCTCTTTCTCTCTCTCTCTCTCTCTCTCTCTCTCTCTCAATTTGGCCCTGGGCACTGATGATAGCTTCATGACTTCACCTTAGATACTGAAATAGCTCTGTTGCTGAGCAACAGAACAGCGGCCCCAGATGGGCAGAGCATTGCTCTATAAAGGGCTTGCTGGGTGGATCCCAGTTGGGGTACATGCAGGAGACTATTTCTTTGCCTCCCCACCTCTCACTTAATAAAAATAAAAATAAAAGACTCAAGGTAGCAGCAGCAATTTGCCATTTGTGGAGAGAGTCATGTATCCTGGACATAAAGGTGACCTGTTGGAGATGAGAGCAACTCCTAGCCAACAGCCAGAAAGACAACAGGGACTTCAGTCCTACATCCACAGGTAGCTGAATTCTGTCAACAGCTTGAGCTTATAAATGGATTCTTACCTAGTCAGGACTTCAAGTGAGAAATTAGCCCACTCATTGATTTCAGTATTAAGCAGAGAACCCCGTTGACCTGTGGCCAGACATTAAGCTTTAAGCTTAATAAATGGGTGCTGTTTTGAGAATTTGTTACACAACAATAAAAAATAAATACAAGGGTATTTAAGTCAAAATTACAACTAAACAGTAACTGTGTTCAGTCCTATATAGAAGAAACAAAATATTACCTTTAAATTTACTTCAGTGTATTACTAATCAAAATCTGATAGCAGTTATAAACAATGGGCTAACAGAACATTTAATGATTGTTAAGCAAGTATGTTGTGAACACTTAAAATAACATTTCCTTGAAATAAATTGATAGAAGATTTAGAGATATGTGGCAATGATGAAATATGTTAGATGCTTCCAGGTTTTGAAAATTAAAACAAGAGTGGGTTCTTCTGAGGTTTCCGTTTCGATCCTGTGGATTTTAGCAATTGTGGTCTCTCACAACTGTTTGGGAAGATGAAACACAGAGAGAATAACACAGAGGGAAAAAGAATGAGTTGTTAGAAGTCAGCTAAACATTTTAAGAAACCTTTTACCTAATCTAAGGTGAAGTGATATGATGTACAAGAAACACTATTTGAAGCATGCAATGAGCACTCACAATGACAAGAGTATGAACATCTTGAAGCACTCCTGCAGGGAGAATGAAGAAAATCAAGGAGTAAGGTCTCTGTAAGACCCCAGTGTGACTTTTAGAAAGTTAGGTTAGGGGAGAAGGAACCAGTGTCCAGAAATGGAGCAGTCCTTGCTTCATGCAAAAGCCCAACTGACTCAGCCAAATTGTTTAGGAAATGTTGATCAGAATGAGACTTCCATTCATAGTGGTTAATTAGCACCCAATTAAGTCAGTCAGGACGCTCTGTTGATGCTAGAACTCCCCTGTCTTTGTATCTGATGTCTTGCCCACTGCCTCTTGGGGCTTCACGGCTGGGCCTATGGACAGCGATCAAATGTCAATGGGCTGCATGCATTGATGAGAAATAAAAGGGAGGCTGCCCAGAGTACAGAGAAACACAAAACAAACTCTCTGGTCTCAGGCAGTCTTAAAGCAAGATTCTGAGTTGCTGCTCCCACCAACAATAAAAACCCTCTAATGGGACCCCCTATAGTCCCCCTGAGCTGGCCAGGCTGCTGATGGCTTTGGGGCTTACTGCATGCACTCCTACAGCTAATATAAACACACTAATGCAGTGAGAGCAAGAAAGAGAATTCAGAAGAGAGGCATGCAACAACGGTGATCAAGTCCAAAATAAGAAAAGAGAAGAAGAGAGAGGGAGGGGGTGGGGGTGGTGATAGAGGTGCCTTTTCTGTCAGCCTTCTAGATGCGACAATCCATTGTTGAGAAGAGTTAGAATTCTATGACCATGCGGTTTCTGCTAAAAAGTTCAAACCTGTATTATCCTGTTAATAATTCATTGGTCTGAGGTGTCAGTTGTGCAGAGCTGTTTTCACAAAACTACATATGAATGGCACGTTAATATTCTTAAAAAACAATAATCATTAAGTTGGGAAAGGGTTGCTTCAATCTCCAAGGACTAATAATACCTTTTAATGTGTCAAAGATTTTTGTAGTAACTTTTCATTGTTTTCATAATAAAAACCCGATGAGGTAAACAGAGGTAGCATCATTATTTTTACTTGAAAGGCAGGAAAATTGGCCTGAGGGGGTTAAGGAATGCAGTCAGCCGAAGTGACAAGCAGAAGCTGGTTAGAGAAGCCAGAGTTTTCTCCCAAGACAATACTTTGTCACAGGATTACATTTTCTTGCTTAAAAGAAAATAAAACACTATCATTAGGGTCAAGAAAAAGCCATTTCCCAGGAATAGTATAAATTTTATTTCTAACTATAAGGATATTATTTTGGTGTTGGAGATTAAGCAATTTATCTCTGTCAGGAAAAGTAGAAAAAAAAATCCCAGGCCAGTGAAAACCATTCTGCAATGAACTTAACGATCAGATTTCTGAATTACTCTGCACCTCCTCCCACACTCTGAACTCTTTAGAGAGCTGTGTTTTGGTGAATCAAATAGCCCCATTAATGTAGAGTGTGTATCTAACAAGATGAATAATTATATAGTGAAATACACTAAAACTCAAACAATAGAGTTGATTTTGACATTTGTAATTTTGATACTTACTCTCGATTGCTTATGAGTGAGCTCAGAGCTATATGACGTGAACTTTGTAATTTCGTTTGGTAACCCTTTGTATTATCTGCACTAACTTGGTAAAGAGGCAATTGTGTGTAGTGCTATAATAGTTCATTGACTTTTTCTTCTGATGATATAAAATCATCCCTAACTATCTTAGTGCTATTGTTACGAATGCAATTTTACTGCACTGTGTCCAGTAGATGTGTCTAGGCATTGGGTAGTGATACAAATGCCAGATTAAACCAGTTTTTTCTCCATTGGGGAGAAACAGAAGCAGCATTTTAAATGTTAGCATAAATTAAGTTTGGGGTGGTGTGTGTGTGTGTGTGTGTGTAGTTAAAAAATACTTCTCCCTGTATAGCTTTTTTAGGTCATCAATAAAGGGTGTGTGTGCGTGAGTGTGTGTGGGTGTGATTGCAAGTCCCAGGGGTCGTTTCTTTGTTCCCAATCTCTCTGATGATTCTGTGGCTTTGGAATTGGTGGCCCCACCCACCGTGAGCTGTCTTCCTGCCCTGGCTACTCTGAAATAGGACCCTGCTTAGCCTCCTGCCTCTCTGAGTAACCCTTGCTTCCTTTGCTGAGTCCTTTTTAACCACTGACACAACTTTGGATGTTTAGACCTCATGTGTATGTATTCGTTTTTCAATTTCATTGATGTCTTTCAAACTTGCATTTCCAGAACTTTCTCTTCTAATCTCTGGCTCTCTGTAGATGCCAGCTTATATCTGAACACGGGGGTCTCTGCTGGGACTGCACACTGTGCGTGTGCAAAGGTCAACCACGATCTTTCCCATCTTACATCTCTATAGGTTCTTCTCTGGGACTGAAGGGAAGAAGTTCTCTGTAACTCATACCTTTCCTTGACATATGTCGTTAGTAAGTAGTCAATGCAAGCTCGTATTTTATTAGAATTTTTAACCATATTTTACTTCCATCTAGATACTCACTTTGCTGCGGTAAAATTACGTAGAGGAACTCCCTCCTGCCCAACCAATGCCAACCTGATCTTGACCCACCCACCACCTTGATGAAGTGTCTCTTCTACTCTGACACCTGTGATAGCTCCCTATTTCTCACCAAAGGAAGTTTAGGTTGCTTGACCTGTGCTGAAGCTTCCCGTGACCGGATCCTGCCCTACCTGTGCTACCTATTTGCGTTTCCTCTCTCACATACACCTTTGTCTTCCATCAGGAAAGTCTCTGCTGTTCCTGTGAGCATGTCACTGTCCTTCTGTGCTGTGTCATTGCTTTGATGGCTGACTTGCTCGGCCTTCTCCCTCATCTTCTTATCTCCTCACCCCCCACCTTTCTTCCAAATTCCACCTCAAGTGCCACTTCCCTATGACAGTCGTCCTGCATAAATATGACCTTCTCTGAAGTTGATCTAAAATTAATAGGATGTAGCATGTATATCCTACAGGATATTACTGAATCATGTTGTGTCCTATATTTTAGTTCAGATTGGAAATCCTCAGAGGCAGGAGCCTAATAATAGGTGTATCTGATCTGGCTCCTAGATTAATGGAAATAAAACAGGTGGTCAATAATTAATAGCTGATTGAAAATGCTGATTTCTCAGATTTCCTAGTCATTCACATTTTTTTAATATCCCACCTTGTCATTTGGAAAAATAAAGTGGTACCTCAAAGCTTTAAGGAAAAATGAAATTATGTTCTCTTATTTAGTTAAGAACATAGCTTTCCAGTTCACCTTTGGGGAAAGAGAACAGACATTAAAGCCTTGATTTTTTTTTTTAATTAATGGAAATCATTCCACAGGTCTGGCCCTAAGTCTATTCTAATTTATTAACAGGAAACACCTGAGACTAATTGCTTTCTGGCCACAGAACCCCATTTTATTATTTTTAAAAAGACTTTTCTATTTAAATACACATATAGCTTTGATAAATATTGTAATCACTTATGTTTAGAAAATATAACACTCTTTGTTTCTATCGCTGGCTGAAATTCTTTAATTAAAGGTGATTTTAATTTGGAAATTCAAGATGTTACAAATTAAACTCTACTGTGCTTAACTTAGAGGAGAAGGAAAGTATTTGAAGTGTGGTCTGGGTGTTCTATAAGCTATGGAAAAAATGCCCAGTATAATCTTAATATAGTCATTAAACTTAAACTTCTTCTGTGTATTTACAAAAGTAAAATTTACTTTGTGGCTGTAGTTGAGTAGTTTACATTCTTCCAGATTTTTCACGTTCAAGTTCTTTGATGTTTTAGATGTGTCAGGCGTATCTCATATTATGTAGCATAACTTTTATGCATTGAAATGAGTTTAAATTGTTATTTTTGTTTAATTCTTGCTAATTCAATATTGGAGTTCGAGAATTGTGTTGCCAATTGTTATACGGGTTTGAGTAGGGTTGGTGAAGAGTTGGGGAAGGTGAAGGGGAAACAAAAAACAACAACAAGGTACATCGGGCATCATTAAAGCAACTCCCTAGCTCTCTTGTAAGGTGGACTAGCCCTCCTAATAGAATCTACAGCTGAGTAAGAGTGAGTGTGACACATTATCTGTGGGCTGTGACCTTACATTATTGGAAGATCAACTTACGCTCAATGGAAGGGCAGCATTTTGGGCGGCACTTTAGTGCACGTCTCAGGATTTCCACTTTATACTTGGCAAGAATCCACTCTAGATGCACCCACTTTTTCTCCACGATCTAGTGGTGAGACACAGAGTGCGAGGAGAAATGGAGAAACCTGAAACTCTCTTTATAGAAGTCGTTTGATAGGTCTGATGTAGAGGAACCGACTATTAGGAAAATAACTTCTGAACATTAATTATTGATTACACTGCTTGTACACAAATGCATGCTACCTGAAAAAAACTATTGGAGACATTAAGGATAGTGCTATAGTCTATTTTAAGAATGTGATTTTCAACTCTAGACCCCTGTCTTCTTCCTCAGAAATATAAGTATCAACTTGGCGTGCAGGCTTTCTTAGTCAACTTATGTGCACATATTCAGTCTTTTAAAAAACACATACATTATTTTTTTTTATTTTTTTAAATAAATTTTTATTAATGGTAATGGGATGACATTAATAAATCAGGGTACATATATTCAAAGAAAACATGTCTAGGTTATTTTGTTATCAAATTATGTTGCAAACCCCTCGCCCAAAGTCAGATTGTCCTCCGCCACCCTCTATCTAGTTCTCTGTGCCCTCCCCCTCCCCCTAACTCTCTCCCTCCCTCCCTCCCATGTCCTCCCTCCCCCCCCCACCCTTGGTAACCACCACACTCTTGTCCATGTCTCTTAGTCTCATTTTTATGTTCCACCAATGTATGGAATCATGTAGTTCTTGTTTTTTTCTGATTTACTTATTTCACTCCTTATAATGTTATCAAGATCCCACCATTTTGCTGTAAATGATCTGATGTCATCATTTCTTATGGCTGAGTAGTATTCCATAGTGTATATGTGCCACATCTTCTTTATCCAGTCTTCTATTGAAGGGCTTTTTGGTTGTTTCCATGTCTTGGCCACTGTGAACAGTGCTGCAATGAACATGGGGCTACATGTGTCTTCACGTATCAATGTTTCTGAGGTTTTGGGGTATATACCCAGTAGAGGGATTGCTGGGTCATAAGGTAGTTCTATTTGTAGTTTTTTGAGGAACCACCATACTTTCCTCCATAATGGTTGTACTACTTTACAGTCCCACCAACAGTGAATGAGGGTTCCTTTTTCTCCACAGCCTCTCCAACATTTGCTATTACCCGTCTTGTTGATAATAGCTAATCTAACAGGAGTGAGGTGGTATCTCATTGTAGTTTTGATTTGCATTTCTCTAATAACTAATGAAGCTGAGCATCTTTTCATATATCTGTTGGCCATTTGTATCTCTTCCTGGGAGAAGTGTCTGTTCATGTCCTCTTCCCATTTTTTTATTGGATTGTTTGTTTGTTTGTTGTTGAGTTTTATGAGTTCTTTGTAAATTTTGGATATTAGGCCCTTATCTGAGCTGTTGTTTGAAAATATCAGTTCCCATATAGTTGGCTGTCTGTTTATTTTGATATCAGTTTCTCTTGCTGAGCAAAAACTTTTAATTCTGATGTAGTCCCATTCATTTATCTTTGCCTTCACTTCTCTTGCCATTGGAGTCAAGTTCATAAAATGTTCTTTAAAACCCAGGTCCATGATTTTAGTACCTATGTCTTCTTCTATGTACTTTATTGTTTCAGGTCTTATATTTAGGTCTTTGATCCATTTTGAATTAATTTTAGTACACGGGGACAGGCTGTAGTCGAGTTTCATTCTTTTGCATGTGGCTTTCCAGTTTTCCCAACACCATTTGTTGAAGAGGCTTTCTTTTCTCCATTGTGTGTTGTTGGCACCTTTATCAAAGATTATTTGACCATATATATGTGGTTTTATTTCTGGGCTTTCTATTCTGTTCCATTGGTCTGAGTGTCTATTTTTCTGCCAATACCATGCTGTTTTGATTATCGTGGCCCTATAATATAGTTTAAAGTCAGGTATTGTAATGCCCCCAGCTTCATTCTTTTTCCTTAGGATTGTTTTGGCTATTCGGGGTTTTTTATAGTTCCATATAAATCTGATGATTTTTTGTTCCATTTCTTTAAAAAATCTCATAGGGATTTTGATGGGAATTGCATTAAATTTGTATATTGCTTTGGGTAATATGGCCATTTTGATTATATTTATTCTTCCTATCCAAGAACAAGGAATATTTTTCCATCTCATTGTATCTTTTTCGATTTCCCTTAACAATGCTTTGTAATTTTCATTATATAGGTCCTTTACATTCTTTGTTATGTTTATTCCTAGGTATTTTATTTTTTTTTGTTGCAATCGTGAAGGGGATTATTTTTTTGAGTTCGTTTTCTAATATTTCATTGTTGGCATATAGAAAGGCTATGGACTTTTGTATGTTAATTTTGTATCCTGCGACCTTACTGTATTGGTTTATTGTTTCTAATAATCTTTTCGTAGAGTCCTTCGGATTTTCGATGTATAGGATCATATCATCAGCAAAAAGTGATAGCTTTACTTCTTCTTTTCCGATATGGATGCCTTTTATTTCTTTGTCTTGTCTGATTGCTCTGGCCAGAACTTCTAGCACCACGTTGAATAAGAGTGGAGAGAGTGGACAACCCTGTCTTGTTCCTGATTTAAGGTAGAAAGTCCTCAGTTTTATGCCGTTTAATAGGATGTTGGCTGATGGTTTATCATATATGGCCTTTATCATGTTGAGATATTTTCCTTCTATACCCATTTTGTTGAGAGTCTTAAACATAAAATTGTGTTGTATTTTATCAAAAGCCTTTTCTGCATCTATTGATAAGATCATGTGGTTTTTGTTCTTTGTTTTGTTGATATGGTGTATTACGTTAACCGTTTTGCGTATGTTGAACCATCTTTGAGATTCTGGGATGAATCCCACTTGATCATGATGTATTATTTTTTTAATATGTTGTATTCGGTTTGCCAGTATTTTGAAAAAACACATACATTATTTTATAATTACATTTCTAACAACTTTATTGAGATGCAATTCATACATCATACAATTCAGTCATTTAAAGTGTACAATTTAATGAATAGGTATAGTCACAGAGTTGTGTGTCTATCACCATAAGCCATATTAGAACATAACCCCCAAAAGAAACCCCACTCCCATTGGTTGTTACTTTTCTCAATCCTCATCCCTTCAACATCCCCCTCAGCACTAGGCAACCATTAATCTACTTTCTGTCTTCATAGATTTGCCTGTTCTGATGAGTTCATATAATGGAACCATATCATATGAGATCTTTGTGGTTGGCTTTTCATTTAGCATAATTTTCAAGGTTCTTCCATGTTAGAGCATGCAACTGTACTTTATTTTCTTTTCTTACTGATAGCAATTTAGTTATTTCTACTTTGGGACTATTATAAATAATGCTGTAATGAACATTCATGCACAAGTTTTTGTATGGAGGAATGTTTTCTTTTTTTCTTGCCTGTATACCTAGAAGTGAAATTGCTGGGCCATGATGATCACCCTACGTTTAATGTTCTGAGATTGCCAGACTGTTTGCCAAAGTGGATGCACCATTTATATTCCCACCCAAAGGGTACCAGGGTTCCACTTTCTCTGCATCTTCACCAATACTTGTTATTATAACAATTATATTTTCAAAAGATACCATTATATTTTTGATGGGTTTAGAATCTTGGTATGTACTTCAGTTGTTTAAGAGCTGCAAGTTCCTCTATACTATAAAATACAATAACTTCATTAGTTATTCTTCTTTCATAGACTTCCAGCTTGTTTCCAACTTTTCACTGTTAAAAACAATACTACCTGTACAATGAACACCTTTGTGCAGAGTGTTGTTGTTGTTATAGATATATAAAATTATTTCTCTAGGATGGAAAACTAGAAATCAAATTACTCTTACAAAGAATATACAAAATATTTATTTTAAAATATATGCCCAAATGGTCAAAATATACTGTCAAAGTGGCTGCCCAAAGGAAAACTATTTATGTTTTTGTAAAACTAACATATCAAATATATGCTATCTCAATTTACATTTCCCAGATTGCCAGTTATTAAACATCATTTGTGTATTGGGCATGTGTTTTGTTTAACCATTACCAATGTATTTTTTTACATCTTATTGTTAATTGGTATTAAAATATGTCTGCATATTAATCTTTTGTCCATTATGTATTAGTTTGTTACTTATATTTTAATTGAGAAATAAACTTATGTTTTTATATAACAAAATCAACTTTATCTTTTTGCTTTTTTGTCTGAGTTAGATGATTATTTCTAGTTTAAACTTATAAATATACTTTCTACACTTTCTTCAGTACTTTTATAGTTTTATGACTAATTATTTTAATTACTCAAGATTAATTTTACTTAAAGGTATAAAGTAGAAACCTGACCTTTTCTTAAAAAGAATAAACTATTCAACATAATTAAGAAAATTGTTTTGAGCAAATATAATATGCTAGGCATAGTTCTATGAGGTAGGAATCCAGTCAAAAATATGACCTAGTTGCTCCTATCAGGAACAATTTTTCAGTGCTATTTACTGAATAGGTCATTCTTTTTGGCTAATTTGAAAAGCCACATTTATCACATTTTAAAGACACACACACACACACACACACACACACACACACACACACACACACTTACACAGATATGGAAGCCATGGAATACACCACTCAGATCTGCTGCAGAAAGCCTAGTTGACTGACTGACAGTCCCAGCTGCCAATCCTTAGGATCCACCCCATTCTCCTGGGCAACTCCCACTCAGCCCCAATCAGTGGCTAAGCATAAAGCAAGCTCGTTCTGTGAATCCTAGGCTTTCTCAAATGGGCAGTTTTAACTCAGAAGCTCCCCACGGCCCTGCCTGAAAAGCCACTGGAAAATGTGTGGGCACGGCGCTGCAATCTGAAGAGTCTGTCTACCCAAAGCTTCCTCCTGCTTTCCTGTCACCGCCGGAACTGCAACATGATTGATGGCTTTCCCTGCCCACTCCTGCTTCTGCACTTCACTCTTCCCATGAGTCCCTCCAGGAGTTCTACTGCATGTCCTCAGTCCCTTATTGGCGTCTGCTTCTCAGAGGACCCTGACTTACACAGATCAAGAGGCTGACACCTCCTCCCTTGTCAGTACCGGGAGGCAGGCCAGGATCCCGACAGGGGAGCAGAGGAAGCCACTCTCTGTGGGAGATGTACGACACACTTCATGGCAGCAGGTCTAAGTTCAAGGTCATCGACAAGCCCCTAGACCTGCCTCATGATGTCAAATGTCACTTTGCTATTGAATGAGGGGGTTCTCATTATTCTGGAATGATTGACCTTGTCGTACCCCTGTGTGGAGCTGTCACCTGGAAGGCCCTTTTTGTCCTATGACAGTTAAGGCAACCTTCCTCCACTGGCATCAGGATAAAGATGGCCAGCACGATGCCTCTGAGATGCAGGCTTTGAACTAGGAAGTGCAATATCACAATTTTCAGAGCTCAGAGAAAGGGTCGGGCTCCACTCAGGTGGCCACCGAAAACCAGTGGGGGGACATCCGTTTCTCTAGCTGTGTGTCTCCTCACCCCTTGGCGCAGGGTGCGACCCAGTCTTCCCAACCACCTGAAAGACGGGAAATGGATGTGGGTAGGCATATCTGACCACAGCTGAGCTGCGGAGGCCGTGCCCCTCCCCCTCCACCAACCCCTCCATCCTCTCGGACTTCCCTGAGCCCCGGCAACCCTGCAGGGAATAGTTCTGCTCAGAGCGCGTTTGTGGGACACTTGGCGATAGGCAGGCGTGCAGCCAGCCCATGTGGAAGGCCACCCCTGGCCCGGTGGAACTGGCCTTTGTTAAACTATTTCAGGGCCCTGTTGTCTGACTGCTCCAACAACATAGAAGGGCCATCTTACACCTTCTTACAGGGGTCAAGTTCTGTGCTTCCTGGGCAATGAGGAGAGTTCTATTGCTTCTGTGGAAGGTTAATAGTTATCAAATGCCAACCCTACTGATAACCGAAAAAGCTGCCTAACTCTATGTTGTGATGAACTTAGTGTAGCAAAGTAACAGTTTTAGCATGCACTGTGGGTCACTGTCCACAGCTTGGGGGCTGGACAGCGAGATAAAACCATTTGATTTTCCTGTGCAATGCTAGTTATATTGATAGGAAATAAAAAAACCTATGCATTTTATTGGAGTTTTGACATCAACATGCTCCAAATAAGCCAACTCTGGCCATGGAACTGCTATTTATGCAATCTTTTGAATTATAATCTACATCAAATTTATCATTTTTGTCAATCCATATGTTCCCAAAGTCCCAATAATGTCACCTCTTAAATTATATTTGACTCTCTCCCTTGACGGGAACCAACTTCAAATGAACCCTTCTCTCTTGCCCTATGAAAAAATTCCCAACCATGCATGCTTGCCTGTAATCTCCCTTTTCAATGCTTCCTTTGCTTTTCCTACAGGGTCCTTTTTAAAACATAACAAATCTGAGCTGGTGTTTCCATCCAGTGGCGTCCTCTCTGTGTCACAGAGCCCGAGCCCCTGGGACATCTCGCCCTGTCGGGTCAGCCCTGCTTCCCAGCCTGTCGTCACACACTGTCCCCTGAGCACCAGGGTTCCTGCATGCCAGACCAGTGTGTTTCTTCAACCCAGCACACGGTCTGGATCTTGCTGCTTTGTGCATAAAGTCATCTTCACTTGAAATACTACCTCCTTGTGCCATCTGCATGTGTCTAATCCTGACATAGATTGTAAAACTGATGTGTGCCTGTACTAAATCTGTTCAGGAAGGAGCAGTGCGCATGAGCCCTGTGCACTACTTGGCTTTCTTGCATTTGGATGATGAACAGTGACATCAGTATTAAGTTTTAAGTTTATTCCCAGCCCGTCTTCTCCATCATGTCTCTAGGTTTCCATATGAAATAATACCATTAAGGAAACAGAGACGAGGAACTCTGGCTTAGAATTGGAAAAACCTGTCATTGAATGCCACACATTGAATGTGTGTGTGTGTGTGTGTGTGTGTGTGTGTCAGAGACAGAGAGACAGAGAGAGGGACAAATAGTGATAGACATAAGGAAGGGAGAGAGGTGAGAAGCATCAATTCTTCATTGCAGCTCCTTACCTTAGTTGTGCCGGGGTCCAGCCCCTGGGGGAATCCAGGGGTCCCACAGGAAGAGACAGTGTCGGCGAAATCGAGTGAGAGAGCAGAATTCTTTTCTTTCTCTTTATTCTCTGGTTAGCATTTCTGCCAGGCATCTCTGCCAATGGCTGGTCTAACTTTACTTTTTATGCACACACACTAAGTTACAATCACATGGTATTTTGAATACATCATTGTTTTAGTTTCACTATGGTTACATATTTCCAGATAACAGTTAATTCATATCTATAAGCTACAAATCAGGTGGTAAGTCATTCAAAGTACAGTTATACAATAGCAAGTAACAATATTGGTACAAACTTCTAAAAGATTAGTACTAATTAATAACTCTATTTTACTGTTGTTGTGAGTCAAGGGCGCAGAAAGAGATAGCAGACGAAATCATCAAGGACTAGCAAAGGACCACCGCTTGCTCAGGCAAATAGCCTTGAGTTCATGTAGTGTCCTAATTCTTTTTTCACAAGACTACAAAAGGCTTGCTATTTAAGAAACTGACATAGCATTAAGAGTGACTTTTACTTAAAGATACATAGAGTGCACCTGCAAGATAGCTAGTAGCAACATAATATCAGAAGGCATTAATTGCTATTGCTGCTATGAATCCTACCACATTCCTCTCCTTATTCTTGGAAAATACAAAAATCTCATGAGAATGTTTTACTGAGAAAAGCCCAGCAACTGCCTTCAGTCACAAAACAAGTCTTTTAACAAAACATTCTTTACTTGCCAGCTGCGCTCCCATCCAAGGCCACGCAACGGGCCACTCCACTACACCTTACCTAAGATTCTAATGTCTAGTTAAACTTTATTCATTTACTATATTCATACACTAGTTAAGTCCTAACTTTATTCTTTCTAACATGATTAATAAGAAGAAATTCTCCTACAAACTTAACCCTTTATGAGGGATATCATGGCCAGCCTCTTATGTTTATGAGCCCAGTTCAAGGGGCTTACAGGCTTTTCTGTGGAACTTACACCTTCTGTCTCATTTCCAAAGAAATTACTATGAATCTACAGGGAAAGCACAGTACTATTATCCCTGTGCCATAAATAATAGCACACACCCAGAAAAGGGGGATATAAGGCCAGATTAATTCAAAAGGTCAAAGGGGGAAGTATCGTTGTGCCTTTCCTTTGCGGTGACTTTGTCACCCCGCAGCCGTTGGTCTTCACTGCGGTGACTCCATCAACCAGTAGCCATCGATCTTCTTTTGCTGTGACTTTGTCAATCAGCAGTTGTGGATCTTCTCCTGCTGTGACCTTGTTTGCCAGCATTAGTGGATCGGCTCCCAACATAGTTGTTCATTGACTGCTTTCTCATATGTGCCTTGACTGGGAGGTTATAGCAGACCGAGTGACCCCTTGCTCAAGCCAGCGATCTTGGGCTCAAGCCAGTCACCTTGAGCTTCAAGCCAGTGACCTTGGTCTCAAGCCAAAGACCATGACATCATGTGTATGATCCCAAGCTCAAACCAGCAACCCCACACTCAAGCTGGTGAGCCAGTACTCAAACTGGCGACCTCGGAGTTTTGAACCTGGTTCCTCCACCTCCCAGTCCGACTCTCTATCCACTGTGCCACTGCCTAGTCAGGCTGGATGCCAGTTTTTATAGTGACTAATTCTACTACTCTAAAGCTCAGTTTTCCAACCCAAAGCAAAGTCAGCATTAGCACCTCAGTCATAGGGGTATGGGGACAATCAAGGTAATGCATATAGAGAGCGCACAGTGCCTGTGTAAAGTATGAACCCTAGAATATCACTTTATATCAAGATATGCTATTTCAAGTGTTTGCCATTTTTTGTTTTATTTTATCCCTAGTCTTTGAAAGCAGTGACTCTGAGCCACATCAACTACCCTAAGTGTCAGTCCTTGTACTCTAGGTTTGGTCTTCAAACCAGCAATAACACGTAACTCTGGAAGGTTGTGAAGATGCAGATTCATAGGCCCCACCAATATTCCTGAATCAAAGTTTACATTCTAATAAGATCTCCACATTATTTGCATGTACATTAAAATTTAAGAAACACTGAATTTTAGAGCACATTTCTTGTAAGCCTTCTACCTGATAGTATATATTTACTACACTGAGCCACTCAACATGTGATTTCCTGACAAGTACTTAGTATGGTTATAGTAATAGGTAAATACAACAAAATAGTGTCCTCATGCACATCAAATATTGTATGTAGCTTGCAGGAATCCTGGGAATATCAGGGGTTCACTGCCCACCTGTCCTATTCAACATCAGGTGGGATGTTAAGACCACTCTAATGCTGTTCTACTTGCCCATCCTTTGTCCCAGATTTCTGAGATATCTACAAATGTCACCCACTTCAGATTCCGCCTAGATCAATATTACACATATCTTTTTAACACATGTTACTTTCACACATCTTGAGACACATTCTTAGTAATTATGCCCTTAGTTACTTTGTGGCTAAATTTTTATACAGGCAAATGTGTCTTCAAGGTAAAATGATGTATATGTAGGACTACACTTAAATACTCTTCAGAAGACATTAACCCAATGTATTTTCAAAATACATGTGAACAGTATTAAAGGATATTAAAGGTTGCTACAATGTTAGTAGAAATCACATTACAATTATAAGTTGTGTGATGTAATTATAAATGTAGTGGTTATTTACAATTACACCATAGACATCATTTTGAGTCTAATTGATCCAGAATTGATTCTTAATTCTGATATAATTTATAATTAATTAACCCTGCATTATCTTAAAGAAAGCATTATTATTATTGAATAAGAGATTGAAGCTAAGGTATTTTTAAATTTGAAGATGTTTATGCACTTTAAAAAAACCTATTTATTTGTCATGCTTTGAAATATTTCTCAACCAGTCAAGAGCCTTAAGGACCTTTACTTCATAAAAATAATTCCTTTTAAATGGAATGTCTTCAAAACTATTATTGCAGTCTAGTCTTTTTAAAAAAAATATTGTCATAACTTAAATTCTAATACTTTAATTTTCTTCAAGTTGTGATGAAATCTGCATTTGTATAATCTGTTTTTGTATATCTGCATTTTAACATTCCACTCATAAATTAGCATTTATAAGAGATTTTTTCCCCATTATTCATCTTTTGCAGTACAGATTTTTTTATAGGGAAAGAGAAAGAAAATATGTTCAGGATTAAGTGTGCTCAGGTATGGTATGTACTTCCTCTGATATTTGTGATTAAAATTGTGTTTTGAGGGGATAGTAAGGGATGAGAGGCAAGGGAAAGACAGTTGGAGATGGTCCATATTATCCTTTAAAATCATTTCCAATTCTAGATTGGCGCCTCCCACCAGAACTACAGCTTTGAGCAGAACCTGCCTCCTGGAGACAGCCTGTTCTGGGTCAGCCAGTTGGGGGGACTATCCTTTGAAGACTTAGCTATGGATGTGCCAAAGGCAGTCACAGAGCATTACACCACCTTATTTATTTCTCTCCTCAGCTGCACTTGCTGTTTGAGTTTCAGCTCACACAGTTCTCACCTACAAGGTAATGTCTTCTTACTCCTTTGTAACTTGCTGCCATGGATGCTTCTGAAACTGAGGCATAGAGGTGTCTAGAGTGCTCCCAGCGAGTGGCCTGTTCGTGTTGGGGACGAGTAGGAAATGCAAGCAGCAGCGACCCAACTTATGCAAAAACAATGTCAAACAAATGTCTGTGAACCCTGAGAATTTACTCAGGATGGAACAGGGAGATATTTAAGGGTTGAAATTGTTCTAACTAGAATGAGAAGATGGTGTTTGTTATTAACAATAAGCTTTGCCCTTCAGAAATTCCTATTTAGGAACTCTTCCATTAATGGTGGAGCCACCTTTTATTTGCAACACTCCTGTGCAACCATCTAAAACTAGGCAAACAAACATTTCTTTTTAGTGAGACAGACAGAGAGATGGACAGACAGACAGGAAGGGAGAGAGATGAGAAGCATCAATTCTTCATTGCAGCTCCTCAGTTGTTCATTGACTGCTTTCTCATATGTGCCTTGACCAGGGGGCTGCAGCTGAGCCAGTGACCTTTGGACTCAAGCCAGTGACCATGGGGTCATGTCTATGATCCCACACTCAAGCCAGCGACCCCGTGCTCAAGCTGGTGAGCCTGTGCTGACACCTGCAACCTCGGGGTTTTGAACCTGGGTCCTCTGCGTCCCAATCCAAAGCTCTATCCACTGTGCCACCACCTGGTCAGGCAGCAAACATTTCTTTAAAGAAATGTGAGACATGCTGCTAAAGAAAGCATTCAAAATAATTAGAAAATCAAGGTTAAAAATAATTTAAAGCTGTATAAAACATTTTGAAAAGAGCACTTAGCTTCCTAGAAATTATGAAATATTTTTATCCTCAGACTTAAAGGGTAATTTCTCTATTATAATACCTCCATGGACAGACATATTTTTAAATAACACATCACTGTAAAGGTATTTTCTTTAAATGTGTAAATTACTCTCAAAGCCTGGATTCTGATAATAGTGAGGAGCCCTGAGGAGCCACTGCACCACCTTCACCCGCAGGTGTTGTAAAGTACCAAAAGCTACAGAATCGATATTAATATTTTAAGAGGCTTAAAGAACATTTTATTAATTTAGGTTAAGGTGTGCAGAGAAATTTTGTGAATAATCTCTGTACTGTGTGATTGGCATAACCCAGGATGGCCCTTGGCATTGTATTATAAATGCAAAGGGAAGGAAAACATGGATTCCCAGACATTCTACCACACCTGTGGGGAAAGGGGTGAATGGCTAGCCAGGTGCAGGAAGAGAAAAGCCAAAATAAACCTTTTCTTACAGTAATGAGCCATTTGCAGGCATTTGTCCCCATAGAAACTACCTCTCCCATATGAATGCATATAGTTAATGTGTGTGACTCTGGACAAAGAGATGGCGGATAAACATTAGAAAATATAGGAATGACTCTTAATATGTAAAGAGACATCTTTCTATCATTGTATTGACTTGTAAATTTTGTTTTCTCCAAAATGATGTATGGCTTGCAAATTGAACATGGTCCTATCATGTTAAAGGACATATGACTATAACCAATAGTGGTAAAGGGCACTTAATTGCAATTTTTGCTTCTATACTTCCCACTTGCAAAACTATAAACACTAAGTAGAACAAAGGGCCAGTGCGCTCTCCCTCAGATTTCTGTCAGAGTTGTCGCCATTAGCCAAGCTAGACGATAAAGCTCTGGTGTGGAATCCACGGACTTTGTTTATGTCTTCAATGTTTCGAGTCCCTCCGGATTAGGCTTAACAATAGTAGCAGAAAAAGCATATATAAGAAAAAGAAAAAATTAAAAAATACATATTTAGAGAAAAGATTTATGGTCTCTCAGAAAGGTAAGTATTCACTGCATGAAAATACTCAGGATTTCCCCCCAGGGCAGTAAGGTCACTCTTCCACTATCACAACATGCAGACCTACTATACAGGTCACACACAGTGACCCCAAATGTTCTCCACCTGAGATGTGATACAATGACATGAGGTATGGCTAACATATGTCTCGTATTAGTTTCCTATTCATCGTCAAATGAAATCATCCTCTCTAAACCCGAGACCTGTTCACAATGGAGTAGTTTTTGCCAATCTGAGAAGCTCTCAGGCCAACATTTACCCAGATGTTTTGCTTTTTTCCAACAGATGGCCCTCAGAATCGTAATTCTATTTCAGTCACTGCTGCCAATACAAGTGTTTCCTGAATATCTTTGGCACGACCTTCTGAGAGCTTCGTGGTACAACAGTCAGGTGTCCAGGCTTTTCCGTGGTGCTGGCCACATCCTCACACAAAGTGTGAGGAAACAGACCCATACAAAGCCCCAGAGGAATGAACTATTTTACTTAGAAACATGCATTTATGTTTGTGAAAGTTCACGTGCTTGTGTTAGACCACCTCTCCTTAGGGGGAACACAATGAAGAAGGTTAACAAATGCATATTACAGAAGCATCACCTTCACTTATGAATCTTTGGTATTCCGAACAAGTAGCTTGGTTAGTAGAGCCACTGGTCTATCCCCCGGACTTTTAGTCATTTCAGCCAGTTTGTACTATCTATTGGTAATGTAGTATAGCCCCTCAATACACTGTTCAATTTAGATTTAGTTGATGCAGGGAGAGAGCCAGAAGTTCACTTGCAAATGTAACATTAGCACCTTTAGTTTCCCCCCAGATGACAGCTTCCACTATGGAAGCCAGACAGGAATTCAACAGCCCAATCTCACAGATTTGTTTCAAGTTGGCTAAGGTGTTGCTAAACCCAGGCTGTGTACAAGGATGTACAGGTTTCTAGTTTCCTGAATTGCTCGTGTTTATAATGAAAATTTCAATCCTGAACTACAGATATTCTGTATGGGGTTTTTTTTGTCTTTGTTTGTAGGGTTCCATACTGTCTCTAGAACTAAATAAATTTGCACACGTTCAGGGATATTAAAAAAATTATTTAGAAGAATTTTGACTTTTGAAAATTTCTAGAAAATATGAAATCATTTGAGTGATTTTTTTTTACTTTAATCACAGTTTTCAGAAATGAAGACCCAAATTTGGTAATAGATTAATAGTTGGAGCAGTTTGGAGGGAAAAGAGGGTAAAGGACAAAGTATAAGATGTGTCCGTGAATGCTGGGTTTACATGGGTGAAAATCAGGCCACAAATGAAATGGCTCAATGCAGAGCCCCATGAGAAATACACATTCAAGACACTGGAATGGAACCTGTTACGGACCAAATATTGATTTTTTAAAAATTGAACGATACTGTTTGGCACAAAGTATAAGTAAATAAGACAATTAATCCATACCTCTAACTGCCTTA
Source organism: Saccopteryx bilineata (assembly GCF_036850765.1). Classification (NCBI taxonomy): domain Eukaryota; kingdom Metazoa; phylum Chordata; class Mammalia; order Chiroptera; family Emballonuridae; genus Saccopteryx; species Saccopteryx bilineata. Next base: position 248,603,601 of record NC_089490.1, on the reverse strand, counting down.
TACCTGAGAGTTTGAGATTTTCCTTAGATCCTTCAGCGTGGCTACATTTTTACCCTGCCTTTTCCCGTTGACCTCCTGCTCACAGATATTCCTCAGGTTACTGCTATTTAGTTCCCATGCACTGTTACTGTTCTATAACAAGAGTTGTTACACTGAAGCCCACAAGCCAATCACCTGTTTTCATTATTAAAAAAGTTTCTCTGGAACAGAGCCACATCCATTTGTTTCTATATTTGCTATAGCTGCTTTTGTGATTCTGCAGAACAGTTGAATATTTGCTACACAGACCATATGGCCTGCAACTTAACAGATTTATTAGCTTCCCCTTAGGAAAACGTTTGCTGACATATCCTAATACTGCCATTGAACAGTAAAATTTTTTCCAAGTCTTTTCCATATTATAATAAAATTCTTGGAAATATTTATGTACCAATCAATTTATTCTCTTTTTATATTTTTTTCCAAAGAAACATACCACAGGTTTCTGAATGAAAACATATACACATTTTTATTCATTATAAAATTGATAACAAAAGTTTTGGACAAATGGCTACAATTACAAATTAACATGAGTAATAGTTCAGTTTATGAGAATTAATAGAATTTTTCCAATATTAAACATTATTATGTATTTTAATTTTTAAGATTTATTACCAATTATAAGAAATGTATTTCTGATTGAAAAAGAAATGCAACAATAACAAGATTTTAAAAATAAAACTTGATAAAAGGATTCTAAAAATCATCTAGAAGAGAAAAACTACAAGATTAACTAAAAATATAAGATAAGTAGCAGGAGCATTTTACCAAAGGTCAGAACATACTATAAAGCTATGGTTGACAAAATGGCATAGTATTGGTATAGAATTAAACAAATGAATTAAACACAAGACTTCTGAAAGATATAGACCTACACAATTTTGGTAGTTTGACATATATTAAATGTGGCATCTAACATATGTGGAATAATTATGCACTATCTTTTTTCTTTTTAATTGGGGTGACCCTGGTTAATAAAATTATACAGGTTTCATTCAGGTGCACAATTCCACAGCACATCATCTGTGTACTGCACTGTGTGTTCACCCCAAGTCAAGTCTCCTTCCATCACCATTTACCCACCTCCTTTGCTTTCCCCACCTTCCACCCTGGCAATCACCACACTGCTGTCTGTGTCCAGGAGCATTTTCTATTTTTTTTTCCTTTTTTGCTCAATCCTTCCACCCCCAAACCTAGACCCACAACATCTCTCCCCCACAAAAAAAGCTGTCAGCCTGCTCTCTATTATAAATCTGTTTCTATATAGTTTGTTAGCTTGTTTTGTTCATTAGAGTTCATACATGAGTAAAACATATGATACTTATCCTTCTCTGACTGGCTTATTTCACTTAGCAGAACGCTTTCCAGGTCCACCCATACTGTCACAAAAGGTAAGATTTCCTTATTTTTTATGGCTGAGTAATATTCCATTGTGTAAATGTACTACAGCTTTTTTATCCACCCATCTACTGATTGAAACTGCTTCCAAATCTTGACGATTACAAGTAACACTGCAATGAACATAAGGGTGCATACATTTTTTTGAATTAGTTGTTCAGGTTTCTTTATATAAATTCCCAGAAGTAGAATTGTATGCACTGTCTTATAAATGGTATTTTAATAATTGGCCATCCATTTGCAAAATAAAGAGTTAAATTCTCATTTCACACAATATACAGTAAACAGATCCCAGAGGATTAACTATTTAAAACTTTTTTAAAAACTAAAGAAGTATTGAAAAATATAAGAAAAATTTAATTGGGTTGGTGCACATCTACCTAATTATTGATAATTAGTAAAACATAAAACACAAATATCTTACAGAAAAAGAAATAGGCTAACAAGTTTGTCTACATTTTTTTTTTTTTGTATTTTTCTGAAACTGGAAACCGGGAGAGACAGTCAGACAGAATCCCGCATGAGCCCGACCGGGATCCACCCGGCACACCCACCAGGGGGCTATGCTCTGCCCACCAGGGGGGGATGCTCTGCCCCTCTGGGGTGTCGCTCTGTTGCGACCAGAGCCACTCTAGCACCTGAGGCAGAGGCCACAGAGCCATCCCCAGCGCCATCTTTGCTCCAATGGAGCCTCAGCTGCGGGAGGGGAAGAGAGAGACAGAGAGGAAGGGGAGGGGGAGGGGTGGAGAAGCAGATGGGCACTTCTCCTGTGTGCCCCGGCTGGGAATCAAACCCAGGACTTTCGCACGCCAGGCCAACGCTCTACCACTGAGCCAACCAGCCAGGGCCTGTCTACATTTTAAAAGAAGTAAAAACTTCTCTATGGGAAAATAATTATACTCATGAATTTACAAAAGAGTAACAGGAAGAGTTTATTTGGAACTTATTTATAATATATATGCACACATTTATTAAGTCAGTACAGATATAAATTTGTCAGCTTTTTAGAAGAGCATTTTAAGTTGCATTAAAATGTAAGATGTGGTACATATATACAATGGAGTACTACTCAGCCAGAAGAAATGATGACATAGTGCCATTTACAACAACATGGATGGACCTTGAGAACATTATACTGAGTGAAATAAGTAAATCATAGAAAGCTAAGAACTATATGATTTCACATATAGGTGGGATATAAAACTGATACTTATGGACACAGATAAAAGTGAAGTGATAACTTGGGGGTGGGGATTATAGAGGAGAAGAGTAAAAAGGGACAAGCATATGGTGACAGAGTGATTTGATTTTGGGTGATGGGCACACCACGCAATCATCAGTCCAAATGCTAGAGATGTTTACCTGAAACCTGTGTATTCTGATTGATCAATGTCACACTATTAAATTTAATTTTCTAAATAAAATAATAATATAAGTGCCTACCTTTCAATTTAATAATTCAACTTCAAGATATATATTCTGAAAAAATACATACAAAAAGTTATAGTAATAATAAAAATTATAACTAAACTAAATCAATATGCAATAATTTAATATAGTTAACATATCTGTATCATTACATTAGCATTTTTGTTATTATTATTGTCCCTTAGGTGACATTTGGCATGCCTGGAAACATTTTTTTGTTACAATCTGGGGAATGGAGAGGGTTGCTAATGGTGAATAATGGAGGGAGCCCTGGGATAATCCTGAATATCTCATAAAGCACAGGACCCCTGCCCCACAACAAAAAATTACCCAGATCAAATGTAAAAATCCTGCATGAAGCTAAACTGATGTGGCAAAACTTAATTGGCCTGGAGCTGCCCTCTGGAAGAGCATTCCAGGCAGAGGAAGTAGCTGTAGCCAGTATTCCACACTAAGAATATGCTTAAGGTGCTTGGGGAGTGGGGAGACGGTTCCCTGAGAGAGCAGAAGGAAGGACAGAGAAGCAGTAGACATAGCTGAGCGGACAAGTGAGAGACTTATTCTGGAGATCAGCATGATGCATTTTGCATTTTTCAAAGATCACTTTGGATGTCGCTTGGAGGAAAAAAAAAACAAGGATAGAGAACACAGATAAGTACGTCAAGAGAAGAAATTATTTCAAAGGGAACAGAAGACATCGATTGCTTGCATGGAATGCAAGTTTAGTCACTTTATGACATTAACATTTTTACTTTTTATTTACATTTACCTAGTGCTACCATCCAGTGAGTTCAGTCTATGACTGAACAGTGCTGAAAGTTGCACATACATCACATCCTAGCAACTATATAGCAACCCCGGGAGGAATGTCATATTCTCTTAATTACAACAACGGAGTTTAAGGAATATACCTATCATCACCCAGGTAATAAATGGTAGAGCTCAGATTGTGACTCATATCTGAATTTTTTTAGTTCCATGTTTGTAATCAGTTACTCTGTATAAAGCTCTGAGTTAAGCAGAAGCAAGAATAACATTATTGCTTTAGCAAGGAATCTGAGACTTTAAAAAAATGGCATTTTGGTCTCAACCAAATGAAAAACAACAACAATTTTTAGCATCTTAGTTCTTCAATCATACAGTTACTGAGCAAACCTGTATTTTTATAGAAATTGTTGGGTCTTCAAGCTCCCCAAGAGTCCCCCTCCTATATTTTAATAGTATAGGTATTGCTTTCAGGAAATTGTTACTTTTAACAGGACATCTTTGATCACCTTTCTCCCCCAGGGCTCCACCTTCCTCCTCCTATTGCTGTTCTCTGGGTCCTCGTGCTACCCACAGTACAATCCTTACCCTTTCCTCTCCTCCCCCAACTCCGTGATACTATCTTTCAGGTGGCCACACCTTTAAGTAGCTACAATTTATAGGACCAGTCTATCCTCTGGGAGTACCCAAGACAGACAGATCCTGACAATGTCTCACTCCCAGTTTTGAATAACTAAAAGAAGATCCCTCAGGATCAGGGAAGAGGATATTTGAAGGAGACCACCCATTGTCATATACAAAATGTGGTTTTTCCCTTGTTAAGTAGGAAGGAGGCCACATCTTTTGAACATTAGTTACCTCAAGTTAAGCTCCTTGCTATCCCTGGACACCATCTTGCTCTCCCCACCCCAACTGTACTAAATCATTCTTCAGAGTAGCTTTCATGGCCCACATTTTATTTACGTTCATTAGTTTTCTGTCCAGTGTCTCTGTGACCTGGCCAGCACTTCATGAGCTTGTTGAGATTCCCTTTCATCGTGTCTGCATGAAAGTCTGGTAAGTAAACATAAATTCTAGCGGCCTCCTGATATCACAGATTGTTAGCATGATATGTATAAATTAAATCCTCTTTGTGATCGATATTTCACTAATGACAACCACTGAAAAATAACATGTATATTAAAATGGCAGCCATTAAAATATAAGATGTGATTAATCCATAAACTGTAAAAGTATTCCAACTCTATTTATTTCTGTAGCTGCTGATCCTTCTGCTAAATGTTTTTACTGTTATTTAAGAAAGTGGTCAAATGTGGATGATAATAAATATTCTAGATACATCTCTAGACATTAGTGCCACCTTTACTACACATGAGATTTATAGAAAGTCTCTAAAACTCACATGATCTCTTTCTTCTTGTTTTTTTCCGTTTTTGTTTGTTTGTTTTGAAACACATACTTAACTATACAAAAAAACTGTTGTAATTATCAAAAGAGTTAATATAGTTTAATGTGCTTTGAAACCACAAAACTAAAAACCAAGTTACTCTTATATAGAAGTGAAAAACATCTTCACATTTACAGACAACCTACTGGCAGTCACTTGTAGACACCCTGTATTTAATGTTTGGAAGATAATCACCATCCAGTCTGAAAGACAAATGTGTCACCTTCTACAATTAGCATTGTCACCTAGCAGAGATCAAATTTTGTTCCAACCTGGCTGGCACCTGTGCTAATCTTTGTGTTTCATGGTGACCTTCTATTGTAAGCATCAAAGTTTTACAGGAATGAAAGAGAAAAAGAGTCAGACATTGGTTTACCTGACACTGGTCTCGTAGAAATGACCTCAACTGCCAGTCTCTAATAAAAAAAACTGATGCTTTGTCCTCAGAAGCATTCATGACAAAGTTCCTTCATTCTCCAATGCTAAAATGGACAGAGGATTGTGGAAGAAAGTAAGAGAGATTAAAGGCATTTATTCCTATATTGTTAAATTATAGCAGCTTGAGGATATCATTTGGTTGTCATCTAATTGAGAAGTTCATTCAGTGGCGAGGTACTCAAATTCACCTTGACACTTGATTTGTCATGGAAGATAAAAATCCAATGTTGTTTGGATCAGTTTTAAGAATCTGGCTAAAGAGACTTTTGTCATATCTTTTTTGATCCTTCCTTGCTTACAGAATTATACTGCACTGTAGCTTGGGAAGCAATGATGGACGATGACATATGAAGGTTCTTCCCTAACAAACTTGATTATCCAGTTTTTCCCAAAGGAATTCCTTTGATTTGCATCATATAGAAGAGAGCTCACAAAGGTTAAACACAGGAAGAAAATTCTTAACATTTTTTGCAACTGGAAAAGACAAATTGAAATTTTGTACCAAGATCACTAAACCTAGAAAAACAATGGAATTGTTTTGTAACTATTGTTGGTATTTAAAAAAAAATGAAATTTTCTATTTGTTCACCTAACAGTGGCAGAGCAATATATAGCTTGGCTCTTCTGTTTTCATTTATCAAATCGTTAAGTTCAGTAGGTATAAATCCTTTGCCTATAGAATAGTAGAGGTTTTGGGACCTAGGCTTAGGATATATGTCGTCCCCCTATGTAACAACGTGTTTGTGTAGGGGAGGTGCCGATGAATAAATAGGTAAAGGGCTAACTGAATGGATGCCCTTGATCCCCACCCTGTAGTTTCCCGGTGGAAGGCACTCACTGAACATTGGTTAGTACATTTGTCTTAGAAAGAGTGCTGTTGAGATGAACTGGGTTTAGAATCCATGCGATCAAAATAAAAATGCTTTCTGTGGGGGCTGACCAGGTACACGGACATGGAAGAAGCTTTGGTATGCTTTGAACCCAATACCGAGTACATAGCTGAACTCTCTCATGCCACACTCTACTCCCCCATGAATGAGCTGCTGATCTGATTCAAAATATCAGCAAACACAGCTCCCTAAATAATAAGTTCAACTAGGTTTTCCCCCACCAACAACATCTACTTTTATTTACCTTATAAATAGACAAAATTTTAGAAATTCAGCATTTCAAATTGGAATACAAATTTATATTCAGTTCAATCTTATTTTGTCTTCATTTTATTTTTTATTATTTATTTTTTTCATTTTTCTGAAGCTGGAAACAGGGAGAGACAGTCAGACTCCCGCATGCGCCCGACCGGGATCCACCCGGCACGCCCACCAGGGGCGACGCTCTGCCCACCAGGGGGCGATGCTCTGCCCATCCTGGGCGTCGCCATGTTGCGACCAGAGCCACTCTAGCGCCTGAGGCAGAGGCCACAGAGCCATCCCCAGCGCCCGGGCCATCTTTGCTCCAATGGAGCCTTGGCTGCGGGAGGGGAAGAGAGAGACAGAGAGGAAGGGGAGGGGGAGGGGTGGAGAAGCAGATGGGCGCTTCTCCTGTGTGCCCTGGCCGGGAATCGAACCCGGGTCCTCCGCACACTAGGCCGAAGCTCTACCGCTGAGCCAACCGGCCAGGGCTTTGTCTTCATTTTAACTAAGACAGATTAATAGCCAGGTTGTTAATATGGTAGAGAAACAAGGGGAGGAATTGATTTTCTCTCTGAAAACACAGACTTAAGATGTACAAGTGCTTGTTCTCCCTTTAGTCGACTGCATGATTGTATAAGCCTCCTTTCTCTTGCTATTCAGGATGCTCCCTACCAGCGTTTGGTCAATTCAGTTTTGTGGTCCCTTCCATTAATGTCTTGCTTAATGGAAAAACAAACAAACAAAAACTCCAGAACCCAAACCAAACAATAATGAAAACCCCAGCAGCAGCAGCAGCAACAACAACAGCTAATAATAATAATGCTGTACTTTCCAAAGGGAAACAGAGAGGATTTTTGGATTATCCACTATTTGGGATAATCCTCACTCCCAACGTCCTCCATTAGTAGCGTGCATAATTGAGAATTCCCTGCATGTAACCCGACTTCTCTGCTAAACAGCCATAAAAAGCTCTGGCCCTTAGAGCTGTTTCAATGAATGAAATTAATTAAGAAAAAGAATTTGAGGGCTTGGGATGAGAGTCACAGCCAAGTACTTTTCAATTATAGCGTCATGACTGGGTATCGGAGTGAATTCTTTCATCTCCTTTCTTGTTAACAAGATGAGATGATATTTTCGAGGCAATCAGTCCATTTTTGAAGGTCTGCTGACATCACAAACCACCGGAGCGCGGTATGGAAATCAGATCCCCACTTCTCTCGCTTCCTCCGGCTGATCTCATGCAGTGACCTTGCGGTTATTAAATATAGGCCAACTTGCACTCTCAGACCTCAGGCAACCTCTTCTTTAACTGATCGCTTACTCCCCAACGTTTCTACTAAAATGTAATGCTTAAAAAAAAATCACTTAATGGAGGCAACCAATTTATCCCTGTCCCTTGGGTGGTCCCCCAGGTCTCTCTCTGCCCGTTTCAATACAATTACAAAATGCTCCCAGGCTCTGTGAACTTGGTTATACAAGAGGGTTATGGCAACAAAGACTGTTTTCTTTGGGAAATTGTTACAAAGTGCTGACCCTTCCGAAAGTATCCAGCGTTTAGAACAGCCTAAAAGCCCAGATGCTTAACACTCTGAGATGCCGCCGCCAAATCGTAGAGGCAGAGGCATGCGTTCAAGCGCAGGAGGCACTGAACCAAGACAAGGAGGAGGAAGAGAACTTTCTTTCAGGAACGCTTATTTCATGTCCCGTAGCCGAGATTCAAACAACATCTCTTTGTTGGCTCTCCAGGGCGCTCAGGAGACTCTGACCTCCGGTTGGCTTTGCGTCTGGTCTCTGGAGCAGAGCTGGAGCAAAACCAGGATGCCTGGGGAGGGCGGCAGCGAGGGGGAGCCCGTCTGATGCCCAGCTGCCTGCGTGCTAAAATTCAAGAGTCCGATTCAAAGACGTGAGTACACAGTCCAGGCGAGACAACAGACAAATTAGGAAAAAAGCATCGGTTACCGCCTCAAGTTTTGTTCCTGTTCATTACAGAGCATCCACATGGAAGTCACAGATTGTTTACTGAAAGAGGCCTGTTTCCTAACCTCACAGACAGATGTGAGGGAGGGTGTTCCCTGGCAGCGGGAAGGACCAGGAGTGGGAGGTCAGTGAGAGTCCCCCTTCACCCACAGAAGCAATTACTGTGAAAGCAGCAGTCACCACCATCCTCTCCAAGGGCAGGGCGAGCATTATGGGATGCACTGGATACTCTTCAACTCCACGGGGACCTCCCATTTCCATTCGGTTTATTTAGTGTGTCTTGCTGTGTCATGAGAGGGCACGTAAGTGAGTAAGACAATAGACCTGGGTTTTCATAAAGCACCTTTGCAAAAACAATGACCTGGCTGGGAAGTCAACATTCCTGGTGTAGTGATTTTGTTACACACAGATTTTACTGGAATTTTAAAATGTATTCACAGTAGTTTAATAGGTGGTTATGTGTAATCATGAGGCTAGAACTTCATTCAATTCATGTTCCATAATTTCCTTTTCATTGGCACTTATGTTCATTTCTTACATTTTTTTCTTAATTTTTAAAAAAATTATTGATTTTTTTTAAAGAGAGAGAAAGGGAGAGAGAAAGAAAGAGACATCTGTTTGTTGTTCCATTTACTGATACATTCATTGGTTGATTCTTATAGGTGCCCTGATTGGGGATTGAACCTATAACCTTGGTGTATCAGGACAATTCTCAGCTACCTGGCCAGGGCCTCTTTCTGGTATTTTTATTTACTTGCATTTTATTCCACTTAATATGAACAGCATCACTCTCCTTTGAGTATTGCTTTTGTGTGGAGAGGACAGAGGTTATGGAGAAATGACACATGACTCCTCCAATTCCTGGATAAATTTAAATATGCTAGTGTTAAAGAATAATAGAAAGAAAGCACATTGACTCTCTTTTCTGCTTCAATTTCATCTTGAGGACACTTTTCTACATCCTAAGAAACATTGGTTAGAGATGATTACTATTTTAGTAGTTCTTTGATAACCATCTACCCTTTCAGAGGGTGCAAACTCTCCAAGGTCCTTTAAGAATTGCAAAGTAGTTTGCTGAGGAACTGTCTGCTGGCCTGGGACATGGTGGCAAGGTAGTGAATGACAAAAGATGAGTAAATATCATTGTCAGAAAGTGAGAGACTATAACTTCTTTTAACTGCAAGTCAAATACTTTGCTGCTGAAGCAAGGCATGATGATAGGGGATTGCTGTTTATTAGTTTTGCTGCATAGACATCATATAGATAGTGGGTCTGGGTCTCCTGCCCATCTGCTCCAAGCTGGAGTGAGCTACAGCTCTTCTTTAGAATCCAAGACAAAGGGCAGACAATTCTGGGACATGGCAATCTGATGGCAAAGAAAAAGCAAGAGAGCTGATGGAACCGGGCAAGGCTGACCCTCTGCGCAGACATGCCCCATGCCCTACATTGATGGGCATGGATGGATACCCTCTGTAACATGACGCACTCAGTCGAGTGGTAACAGGGGCCGTATAACCGTCCCACAGCAAGAGCAATGAAATATTCAGAAACAAAGATATAACCAAGCATGCTTCATTTATTTTATTCAACAAATATATTTTGAGTACAACCTATGTGGTAAGTAAGTATCATGCTAATATTCCGGGCTTTAACTATAGGTATTGATCGACTTACTACCTATGCAACTTATAACCATTCGACTTTACGACCACAATCGCTAGCCACGACTGCTCCGCGTCTGGTAGCACAAGCGTTGCCCAGCTGGGCATACGACAGTGCTGGCCAATAAAATGTTTCATACATGTTTATATATTTTGATATGTTTTGCAATTGGGAAAATGTTTCCTATGGTATTTTTTACACCTGTATTTTGTATTTTTGTATGCACCTGTATTTTGTAATTTTGTATGTTTTGCAAATATTAAACCAGTTGTACTGGTAATGCAGTGTTTTATTTAAACCTGATGAATGTAAAAATAAGAAACAAAATGGTATAGAGATGATACAAATGGCAAAAAAAAACAAAGAAAACTATGATATATAACAATAATGAAAGAAAATTATGATAAAATATGACTTAAAGATTTTTATAACATCATTTCACAGTGCTGTACATATAGCCTACTCAACTTACAATCAAATCATGTTACGACCAGTCTGTCGGAACCAATCATGATCGTAAGTCGAGCACTAACTGTATAGCTAAAGAGATACAGCTCCTCCTTTGGAGACTCCACATTTGAGAGTGGTAGAAGTATACATGAAACCTTTCGTAAGTAGCTGTGTGATTATAATCATTACTTTGTAACACGAGATCACTTCTTTGCCACTGATAACCTGAGACATAAAATGCTTATTTAATTTGTGAACTATTCAACAAGATCCCCAAAGACAGGGGAGAACCAGAACTCAGATAGCCTCAGATTCTTGCCTACTTTGTCCAAGATTTATTTGCTAGTGGAGTGTAATTATACCTGCCATATCCACTGCAAATGTGTACATAATCTAAAGGATTGGGTATCCCAGTACCTTCATTGGACCATAAAATCACCAGTTACATACATGCATTGACAGCTGTGGCCAAAGGACTTAAATATTTGAAGATGCCATATAAGTTTACAGAGCATACCCACCATCGAAGTCAGCTGGTTCCAATCACAGCACAGGTTTTGCGCTCCGTCAAGTGCTGAAGTCCCGGGAAGCACGTGGAGCAATAATGAGCACCAAGGTGGATTGCTCTCTCTTGTACTGACTCGTCAGGCACTGCTCTGAGCATTAATGTGTATTCTCATTCCATTCTAATAACAATTCGAGGCAGAAATCACTATTAAATTCCCTCTTTTTATAGATACAAATGCTAAGGCATACGGAATTTAAATAGCTCCCTGAAGTTTACACTCCTATAAAATGGCAAGCATGGATTTGGTATAGTAAAAAGAATATAAAGTCCCAGGTTAAAAAAAACAAAAACAAAAAACAGGTTTCAGTTCCTTGCTCCTTTCCTGCTGCTTGTGCCATAACCGCAGGTCAAGTCACCGAACCGCTTTGATACAGAGGACCCGTGTGAAGGGAGACCTCTGCCTGTTCACCCCCCGGAAACTTCAGAATTTTCAAACACCTCTTAAAATCACCAAGTAAAAGTTTACAAGCAGTCTTTCATAAAGACAATGGTATAAATTGAAAAAAAAATCACACAACTCGATGTCAAGCATCTTTTCTTATGTTTTTGTGGTTCTTGTCAAAGGGCCTGGTGAGTTATAAAAGCACCCTTGCCGAAGTGCTCTGTAAACCGACAGGGACCTTGCAGGGTGAGCTGCTATTGCTTCTACTGGGCTTCCAGCACGGGGTCTCAATTTATGACACGTGGTCAAATATTTTAATTCCTTGCTATCTCAGCTAACGTTTACGAGGATAGTCTCAATTTCAGATTTTAATGAAGGGCATGATATAAATGAATTAAAATACAAAAAGCAATGTCAAGAATTTTTCCATAACAAAATGATGTATTCCTATTTCTTCTAAGCAGCCCAATTCACCAGCCCCATTAAAGAGAAAGCTAAGAACTTGAACCAAAGCTTTTTCATAGTTTATATTCTTAATCATCTCATCTCTCACCAGACACAAACCACTATCCTACACCAGTTGTTATCTTAGTGACTTGATTTCAAGATTTAGTTTTAGAATCAGGTAGACATGTATTTAAACACACCTTGGCTCTACATTAGTGTGTGATCTACACAAATTAACTCATCTTTCTGACTCCCAATTTATTCACCTATCAGATAAGAACAAGAATACTAAAGTTCATTGAATTATTGGGACTTGGAATTACAAATATGAATAAATAATAGCAATAAAAGTTTAACATGGTGCTTGACATCATCATTACTCAAGATGCCACTCTTAGTTGTCAACATGATATTTTAATTATTCTTTTTTATTCTGATCAAAATTAGCAGATCTCTTAAAAATGGTGTATAAAGCTGCTGTCATTCCTGAAACAGAATATGAGAAGCCTGAAAAACCAAGCTGTCCAATGAATAATGTCAATAATACAGTATCAGGTTTTTACCTAGAAAGAGGAGGAGGAGGAGGAGGAGGAGGAGGAGGAGGAGGAGGAAGAAGAAATAATAATAGCTGCAGGAAGACATTGTCCATACATTATTCTAAATACAGTATCTTGCATCATACTTCTTATATTTGGATCTCAGTTGAGTCATAGGCCTGAAATTTAACACTTACCAATTTCAGAGGTGTTTGCAATTACCCCGTGAACACTTGGCTTTTTCTCTGAGAAGGAGAAATGTGTCGAGAAATCTCGTATAGATGCTATGACTGATATAATTTTATATGGTTTGTACATATGGAAATACTGCTAACTCCTTAAAATCAGGGGGACTCACAGAGCGCTCTGCCAAAAGCCAGATCCTGAGTGATTGTGATCGTGCAGTTTATTCCTCTTCCCCTAGGTTTTACAGCAGGGGTCTACAGGGAGATTGAACTTTAGAGTCACCAAGAAAGTTTTGGAAGCCCCCAGACCCAGCCCACGACCACGCAGAGCCAACAGAGACCTTCCCAGCTCCCAGGTTATTGCGAAGGGTATCCCGGCTGAGCGGCTTGGCTTGCACCCTGTTTAGCCCTTGTTTTTACCTGAAACCTCTTTTATGATACTCACATGAGAATAAAGTTTGTGCAAATCCAAAGTAAAGCACTTTTCAAGAGGGGAGAGAAAAAGAAAAAAAAGCCCTGATTTACTATTTGGGAATCAGGCCTTTAGGAAAAGTTTATGTAACATTTTAAAGGCACTAACTCTTCCAGAAAATCCTGGGTGGAGAGGAAGGTGGCTCCCACGCAGATTTCACCTGCACTTGGCCTCACCTTGTGTCACTCTTCTGCAAGACAATGGAGTCATCTGCTTCCATTTCTCCCTGATAGAAACCTCATGTCCGAAGTGGCGCCTGATGACTTACTCCAGCCTCATTTAGCCATAAACAGGGGAAGCGACAGGCAGTTCAGATGGGGATTTAAGAAAAGCCAAACCACGAATGTGCAGCTTTCTTTGGCCTCCAAGCAAATAAACAAGGCTTCGCCTGTGCCCAGCCGGTGTCGGACGGGCCACTTTGGATGGCTCTCAAAATGTGTACAGCCACCCGTCAGCATGCTCCGCTGCTTGGAGCGCACAGTAGTAATGAGGCCAAGGCTGTGGGTTTGGCCACTTGCGATTAATTCCTCTGTTCCAGGGCCACAGGCTTGACTACAGCCTCAGCCAGCTGTCACACAGCAGACTGGGTGACAAAGCGCATTACGAATCAGTTCAAGTCTATCAGCACAACTAGAAAAACAACTCAGAGCACCAGCCGGACTGACAGCTGAGCTGTTGTGTCATCCCCAGCCCGAGGCTTGCCGGCCCTCTCCATCCAGTCGTGACTGGAACGGCAGGCATTTGGGGACAGGGAGCGGACACGACCCACCGTCCACCCTGGTAGTCTGAGGGGTTCACAGGCTCTGAGTGCTGGGCAGGGCCCATGCTTTTTAAGATGATTCTGGATCGTAGCAGTCCTTCTGGAGCAAATCCCCTGCAAACACGTTTGGAGAGAACAGAGGAGCGACACTTGCTCTTTTCGCCTCTCCATTTTGCTCAGTGCCACAGAGGAAATGGCTCTGAGACCACCTTCGACCAGTGCATCTTGAGCTCATCCTCACCAGGAAGCTCAGGAAGTTCACCTCCTGATGCCCTGAGTGGGCTGGGGGCCTTCTTCCTTCACCTTTTGTGCAGAATTCTCTTCCCTGGGCCCCTTAGCATGGCGCTAACTTTAGTCATCTCCTGGACCCTTATGTTAGTGGAGGAAATCCCACAAAGCAGGTTACAAATAGGCAAGTGATTGGCTAATGCTCAGGTCACACACTGATCTTGGTTTGCTGGTTTGCATTGTAGAGCCTCTTAATGTTTATATTTTCATATCATGCAGATCACATGCTCACTGCTTCAGAGTGGCATAGGCTGGTGTATGCCCAGAGAGAGGAAGAAGTAGGCAGTTTTTAAAACATTATTTCCCACATGTAATCCATACTGATTCCTAAAGAACGTCAAGAAACAGACACACGCACACAGACACCCACACACATATCCATTTCTAACATAATTTAAGAAATAAGATTTACAGGGCTTTCGATAGAACTCCTAAAAATGAGCGAAAATGTTACGCTTTATGTTTTCTGTTATGTGAGCTATTAGGTCTATGTTTGTAAATTTCCACAATCAAATACACACCACCAACAAAAAATAGATTGAATTATTATTACTCATAATTCTAAATTAAAAGATAATGACCTTGTTATGGACATTAGCTGTAAGAGGATTTAGATCCTGTTTCTTTTGCCATCTTCTAGAATTTCATTTGTACAAGATGAGGAAAACCAATTAGGCAGCCTGTTTGTTATTATGCCTGTTTTCCAAAATTGTCTCTTTACTAAACTTTGTATGTGATTTTAATGGGATAAGTGTTAGCAACATTAAACTGAAAAATGAGAATATGGGGTGAATAATAAGTTTGTGACTGAGTCTATAACTTTACAATAGTATGAATATAAAAGATTTTAACACTGGTAAAAATTTTGTCATGACAAACAAACATAAAAAACAGAACTTATCAAAAATGCACTCCACTTGGATCAACTTATAATCACATGTAGACCCACTTTATTTATTTGCATTGCCTTCAATAAAGTGATACTGAGCACGCAGTACATACAATCATTGTCACATGCAGGAAATACAAGCTGATTCTGAAAAGGTCTCTTCCCTCCATAAGTAGCAATGTCCAATGTGAAACAAAATGCAATTCTACATGTTGACTTCTACAAGAAAAGTATACAGAGGGGCAGTAGAGTCTCTAAGAGTACTCTTGGTCCTGCTTGGGAGATGGAGGAAAGACCCCACAAGTATAATACTTAAGCTGTAGTTGGTAGAATATGTTGTAGGTAGGTGCCAAGAGTTAGAGTCAAAACTGTACAGTAGCTCAGGGCTCAGACCAAGAGTCCACAAACCTTGATGAAACTCATGGCTCAGGCACACTTCCTAGCTGGATGGTACCCTTCCAGCTTTGTTCTGCTGTCACTCACTGCGCCGAAAAAGCATTCTTTATAACCCCACTTTTAATGATCACCTACTTACAAATGACTTACAAATCTCTGTCTCAAACCAAGATCCACACCATAAATCCAGCTACCCATTACACATTCCCACTGAAATATCCCTTAGGAAATTGAAGACTAACATGTCCAAGACTGAATTTATCATCATTCCCACTAACTTGATTATTTTTCTTTTCTTTTCTTTGTCCCATTTGATGAATGAGTCTACCGTACAACCAATCACTTAATCAGGGGAGCTGAGATCATGCTGGTTTTCCATCTTCATTTCTTACCACGGCTCTTTTCTCTGGGCTCTAATCTACACTCATTTGTCTAATACATAGAGTTTGGCTGAAAGATGCAGGAGTGGACCGTCTCAACAGCCTGAACTGTTCCTCTAGTTTTGTTTTGTTTTTATATCTCAAATTTTGTTACCTTGCATGGATATCAATAGCAGCCTCAAGTTTTCTGCTTCTGGTCTCTCCTTAAATCCAATATCTTCTCTTCACTGCTTCCAGAGTTACCTTTCTAAAACACCAGCTTTATCATGTCACTCTTCAGCTCATAATCCTTCCTATGTTCTTACAGATGAAACTTAAGCTATTTTCCAAGGCCTGTTGCAATTTTGCCCCTGACCTCTTCTCTGGCTTCGTCTCATTACCACCCATTCATTAAACATTTTTGCTCTAGCAAGGTAAAATTACTTACATCTCTCTAAATGTACCAGTCTTCACATTCTCGTCCTCTTTTAAAATTTTTTAAAATATTTTTGGATCTACAACACACCATTTATTAACCTCAAGGGTCTAGCTTGACCAGCACCACAGAAAGAATGACAGACCTGCAATAATACCCCAGAAGTCTCCACTGAAGTATCTCCTACTTACATCCTTATGTCAAACCAAAGTATTCCCTTTTCCTTTTTTCATTTTTCATTTACAGTTGATATTCAATATTATTATATTAGTTTCAAGTGTAGCACATTGGTTAGAAATTTATAGAACTTACAAAGTGATCACCCTGGTAAGTCCAGTATAGCACTATACATAGTTGTTACAATAATATTGATTAACATTGATTACCTTTCTTCTCTCTCTCTCTCATTCATGCACACGCAGAAACATACCCACTACACATTTCTGCACATTTTGTCCCCTATAAGCACAATATCCTTCTTGTACCCTTCTAACGGTGATTGGCTCTCCTTTGACCTTTAACACATAGGTTAATCTTCTGGGAAGCATTTCTTGTGGGCTTCTCTTCCTTGCTTTTTGAGTCAACTGGGTTAAGTTCTCCTTCTGCACTTCCTACATGACTGTAATTGTTTCCTTTCCTGATTTCTCTGCCAAACTCCAAGCAATTTAAAGGCAACACTGGTGTGAATATCTACAGCAGTGAACACTGTGCTCAGCACATAGTAACAACTCAATAAACATTTCCTGAAATGAAGCCAAAGACAATTCACTTTCTCCATTGGTCATTATGACCTTTTCTCTTTCTAAGCCAATTCCTTGGTTCATCAGCCTTCCTGTTGGATCTACTCTTAGGCCACCAGACACTCCTCCTAAATAACCTTCTCTGCTGAAAAGCCTCTTTCATCTTCCCTCTGTCTACAGCTGTGCTCTCAAATGGGGATGGTTTTCTGCCTTGGAGGTACCTGGTGATATCTGAAGACATTTCTGTTTGTCACAATGGGACTGGGAATGTTGCTACTAACATCTAGTGGACAGAACTCAGGGATGCTGATAAACCCCTCCAGCGCAGAGCCTATGCCCCCACAATGAAGGATTACCAGGTCCAAAGTGTCAATATTGCCAAGGCTGAGAGGTGCTGGTCTACAATAAGTGAATAAACATGCCCACTATCAATCTGCCTGCCTATGAAACTTGCTCTCAAGTGACGAGGAAACAGAGTGACTAAAAACTGACTATATCTGGCCAGCCACCCCTCAGCTAGGCTAGTTAAAAAAAACAGAGCTCCTGTCTTGGTCTCAAACTTCAGGACAATCTCACGAGGTCTGGGAGGCAGTGCCACAACCTAAGCAAAGTACAGAGAATACTACTGCCAGTCTTAACCTTACCTCCACACCAATGACACTTCCTATAGCAACATATTAAACACAGACACTAAGGGTTTTAAAAAGCATTTGTTCTAGGAGAAATAATGTCATGGTGGCAGGAAGGAATTACTGTGTTTCAATGACCATCTCACCAGGGAGCAGTAACTCAAACACTGGAGAACATAACACTCAATTGTCTCAGGAAAGCAGTTAGAATTCATATTTTACTGTAGAATTCAGAATCCAAGGATTTTACTGACCTCACTCTGTTCTTCACCTTTCCTTGTGCTGAAATACCTTTAAAGTAAAGGGGAGCATCTAGAGGCAAGAGATATTAGGCTCTACTTTTCAGTTTCACCTTAGCCCACATGAACTTAGCAGTAAGTGGGCTGCAGATTTACATGTTAAACTGCCAGGCATTAAATTTGGGCTGATTGCTGACGGGAGCGGGGATGGATGGGCTGCTTTGACTTGGCAGGGAGGCCCTGGGGGGCAGCCTGGTGAACGCTGAGTGAGCAATACCAAGTAGGAACCAAGGAATTAGGATACTCCTCTTTGTTTGTTCTGGGAACAGTGTAGCTGTCAAAATCCACCCTGTAAAAATATTGGCAAATGAATTTGGGGGGCAAGCGATGTTACCCTGCAGAGGAGTAAGTCTCTTGGGGCATTTCCAGAGCATCAATTTAATAACATCTGCTTTAAGTTTCTATATGTTCTGTTTCCCTGGAAACGAAAAATACTCTGAACTGAACGTAAACTGACCCTCTTTGTAGCTTATTTTATTTATAACTTCTCTTGATAGTCTTTGATTTCAAACAGACTCGCAAAGATCTTTTTATTTTTCTGAATGACAATGAATTGCAATGTAACTTCCTAAAAACAGCTTCGAGAAGTTAAGCTTTGTTAATTTCACTTCACTTCAATAGCTAATTGGTGCTAATTTGGAAACCACCCACTAGTCTACCTTAATCAGAGGGGCCTCTGAAATAGGAAGGATTTAGTCAATAGAGCACTGTCTCAAAATTTTAAAAAAATCCATCAACCAACAGTACATTGCTTCTCTATTTACAAGAATCCAAGTGATAAGATACCAAAGAGAAAATTATAAGAATAATAAATAGTGCTATTTAATGTCAAAGAAAAAACTTAAACCTGTAACTTCATTTTGAAGTCCCCATGATTTTTTTAATATCAGTGAAAAATGTGTTGCTAACTTCAATGCCTTCTTTCTCTGTTAGCAATTTCTCAGTAAATATTGATTTCTCCTAATGATGGGACTGCCACCCTCCCCTCCCCTTCCCTCGTGCACTGACATGCCATGGGTGGGCTGTCTTCCCACACATTCTTGGTGATTTTCAGACAGTGATAATGTCCACTGAAGGGCCATGAGTCTCTGCCAGCCACCTTCTCTGTACCTTACAGAGACCTTGCCAGACTTCCCTGGTGCTACCAAAATGGAAACATTGGAGTCTTTGTTCGACTAGCCAATTTTAACTCATTCAGTACCTTCTCCCATGGAATTGACAAATATCTTTCAAAGATGATTATGCATGACCTTATAGCTCAGAGGTTTAGCCGTATAATTTTCCCTAAATGGTCACATTTGCCCACCCTCCAAAGCTTTCCATAAGAACTTGCTTGAAACATAGTGCCTTTCAACAGAAAACGCCAAGCCCAGTTTTTGCAGATGATTCTGGGCTTTGGGTTACCCTCAAAAGCACTTGGATATATTAGGTAAATTGAGTTTCAATATGTACAACTAACAAGGATTAAATATACATGGAGAGTATCAATCATGAATTTATAAATATTTTTTTACTGTACATTCAAGGTCTTGCAAGTCCTTGAGGCTAAAATCAGTACAGGACTCAAAGTTAGGCTACAATGAGTTTTAATCTTTCCATCAAACTTTGATTTCAGCATCCTGCAAAAGACGGCTGCTATGCTTGTAGATTTGTTTTACTTTATTCAGTAACAAAGACCACTCTAAATTAAAATTCCATTATGTACTTTTACTTAAGGAAATTGTTTTGAGTTGAACTAATTTATACCCACTATTATTGTTAATTAATAAGATTTCACTCTTGTCTGTAATGATTAAATCTAATTCCCAGCAAAAAGAGGCTAGAGAGAGGCCCAGCTAGGCAGTTAACAATCAGGCAGGGTAGATTATATGACTCTCATAGCTATGTTTATGGGAGATAGAAATGATAGCAAGTCCATAATTATGGAGGAAGACATGAATTTATATGACATACTATGCCCAGGTAGATTATGTCTACAAAAATACCTAGGGCCAATCTAGAATGTAAAACAGGAACATCAGTTCAGGAAACTGAGAACAAAGGTTAAATTATACAGCAATGCTATGTCTACATAACTAAGGGTGTGAAGAAAAGGAATAAGAAGTTTATTCAGTGTGACAGTGTCAAAGTAAGTGAGAATTTATGAAATAACACAAGAATGTAGACTGGAGTCAAATAATCACAAGGAAATTTTAGTTTTATTCCAACTAAATTGAAGTCATAATTCTATTAAGCAAGAAACTAACATGATTTGTCTTACCATTTTAATTGAACATCTGTTTTCTGTGTAAAACCAATGGGGGCAGGGGGGACATGCATATAAGTATAAAGATATGCCTATCAGTTGTCCAGATGAGAGATAATAGTGGCTTAGACTAAAAAGGTACCATTAGAAATATCTGGAGGAAAATATTTGGATGAATTTGGTATATATTTTAGATGTGGATAGAAAAGAACTTACTGAAAAACTAATGGGTTTGATGAAAGATATTGAAAGAAAAGGACTCTTAGCCTTCTGGCTCACACACTTTGAGTAGATGGTTATGGCATTGACTGAGATGAGAGCCATGGGATGAGAAACACATTTGGTAGGTTAGAATATTTTGGACATGATAACTTTGAGTCATCCATCAAATAGACAGTTGTATATACAAATGTGGAGCTCGGTGAGCGATCTGGTGATATTGACACGAAAGGGGAAACTCCTCAGCATTTGATTGTATTTAAAGTCAAGAGGCTGGATGATATCACCTTGTTGGGCAGATAAAATATATTATGCTCACTTTGTTAAAGTGGCGCTGCCCACGTGGAGGCCGTTGCCCAGGTGATATTAATGTGTGTCTCTCTGGGCAGGCAGAATCCTTGTAGCCTGGGGCTTGGTTTTGGGATTAAGCCTTTGCCATCCTTTTTGATGTGGGGCGGTACAATCCAATCATGCCTCAGAGAAGTGACTTTGTATTAGAGACTTCCCTATTTTGTATATTGGATTAAAGGTTTTGAATCTACACTATAAAATGGGGGCAGAACGGGAGCTTGCGCTCTTGGTTCCTGGGATGATTAGCATGAGAGAGCAGAGGGAGCAGAGCAGAGAGCAGAAAGAGGCCATGTGGCCAGGAGAAGCAGTCAAGATGGCGGAGTGCTGAGTGAGATGCCAGTTTGTGTAGAGTTTGTATCTGGGATAAGGAAGGAGATGGGGAACTGAGGAGAATAAGGCTGGTGAGCTAGAAATCTTTGATTCTAGGAAACTCGGATAAGTCAGTGGCTTTGTGAGCACTGAATGTGAGTGGGTTTTGGAGCCCAGTGTGTATTTTTACTTGCCCGCCAGGTGCAAGCTAGAATTAAAGAAAATGGCCTATCAGTTTTTGGCTCCATTGTTTCTTTACCGACTGTCCAAATCCAATGTGAATCTGCATGGGCCAGGAGGCTGCTGTGATAGTGGGCAGCCATGACTACTGGCTTTACACACCTATAAAAAGAGAACATAGATTTTTTAAAAAATGGAACTCAGGAAAGAGAATTGAGGAACTTCAGCGCAAATAGTTACAGTTGAAGTTGATATAGGAGAAATAAGATAAATTGCAAAAGAGGAAAAGGAGAAGCTGGGGATAGAAGGAAAAATAAAACCAGGAGTCATGGGTTTCAAGGTTAACAAAGAGAGTATTTTAAGACATTGACTTGAAGTAGTTGACATGTGTAACATCACTGAGAAGTCAAGAAAGATGAAGACTGAAAGATATGCCCATTGGAGCTGGTAATTGGCTCATTTTGATGGCTCTGAGAAAAGAAGTTTCAATAGCAGTGGGTTGAAAGTGGAATTAACTTGGTCAGACTCTGAATGGGAGGTAAGGGTGTGGCTAGCACAAGTATAGATTATTTACTTGAGAGATTTTGTTGCAATGCTAAGCAGAACAAAGAACCACAGCTAGGGGGGAAGTAGCATGGAAAGGAAGTTGATTTCTAAAAGATAGAGAACAGATTTTCTTCTGTTCACTAGGAACAGGAGAAAATCCACATACATTCAAGCAGGTTAATTTGGTGTTGTGAGAATAAGATAGTTTCCCTCTGAAAAAATTTGTGCAATTCATTTATGTAAAGCCAGTGGCCAGGGCCACTACTACAGCTGCCTGGCCCATGCAGGTTCACATTGGATTCAGACAGTCGGTAAAGAAACAATGGAGCCAAAAACTGGTGGGCCATAGTCTTTAATCCTAGCTTGCACCCGGCGGGCAAGCAAAAAACACACACTGGGCTCCAAAACCCACTCACATTCAGTGCTCACAAAGCTACTGATTTATCCAAGTTTCCTAGAATCAAAGGTTTCTAGCTCACCAGACTTATTCACCTCTGTTCCCCATCTCCTTCCTTCTCCCTGCACAAACTCTGCCCAAACTGGCTTCTCTCTCAGCACTCTGCCATCTTGGCTGCTTCTCCTGACCTACTCCACATGGCCTCTTTCTGCTCTCTCCTCTAATGATAATCTCAGGAACCAAGAGAGCAAGCTCCCGTTCTGCCCCCGTAGAAATCAAAACCTTTAATCCAATATACAAAATAGGGAAGTCTCTGATACAAAGTCACTTCTCTGAGGCATGATGGGATTGTATCACCTCACATCAAAAAGGGTGGGAAAGGCTTAGAACTAAAACCAAGCCCCAGGCTACAATAATCCTGCCTGCCCACAGCCCACAGAGACACACATCAATATCACCTGGGCAACGGCCTCCACGTGGGCAGCGCCATCTTTAACAAAGTGAGCATAATACATTTTATCTGGCCAACAATTTACAATGATGATTTATAGTTTTACAGGAAAGTGCAGAAGGACAGAGATTATTAGTGGGGTGTGTGCATGTGAATGTGGATGGGGGAGTTGGGAGGAGTTTGAAGAAGAAAGGAGAAGGTATGCAACTGATCCCTTGGAAAGGGAGAGATTTCCTAGAGAAAAACCGTGGAACTGCCGAGCACTTAGAGTATCCTTTTAAATGTACAGTTGGCAATCAAAGATAAAACCAATCAACCCTTCTATATCATTTTATTCCATAATATTTCCCAGGCTAAAGAAGGCCTAGAATTGGACTCAAATAGAATGTTTCAGGTAAGGGAACGTAGTGTGCTCATTAGTCAATGTTGCAATAATGGAGCATGGAATTAGGTAAAAGGGAAGATGAGAGGGAATGCCAACTAATGAAACAACGAGGAAGTGAGTGGATCAGATAGGAGGCCTCACTGTGGTGGAGAAATTGTTACAGCAGCTGCAGGTAGAGAAGTAATGATCAGACTGGGCAATATTGAAATCAGGATTTCAAATGTGGTGCAGTTACTAGTGAGAAAGGAGCCAAGGGCAGTGCTTCGGAAGTGAGAGGCTAAAGCAACAGAACGTGAAGATTGCAGTGTGTGAGGCAGGTAAGAAAACAATAGGTCGGTGCTGTATGTACCACTCCCTTGGGTGCTAAGATCACTGGCTGGATGGGGGCTGGAGGCAGAGAGGAGCACATGTGCCTTCAGGGTAGGGCGGAAAATGATCGGAAGGTCTAGAGAGCAGAAATATGAGGGAGAGAGTGGGACAAAATGAAGGTTGAACATCTGGGGTTTTGAAAGGAAGAAGGAAGAAAGACCATGGTTTCAAAGCAGCACTGGGTGTGAGCACCCACCACAATGCCAGTCTTGGGGTAGATGAGAAGGAGCCAGGCCCAGCAGCCTGCATTGGAGAGGTCCTCAGAAGAAATGGGTCATTCTGGTTTTAGTCAAGACAAAGAGAAAGAAAAGTTTGGAAGAGCTAGGATACAGGAGACTGTGTTGGTCAGAGATGGAGTATTTTAGGGGCCACAGGAAAAGGGGGTGGGAAGAAGTGCAGGGCTGGAGGACGTGTCTGTTCAAGAATGATGATGGCAGCTTTAGACTAAACATCTCAAGCCACATACAACACAAGACTTGGGATTTTCGCTGCTACAGGAAAAACCAAGAGGGAACGTAAGATAGTGTTAGCTCTAGTAGACCCTTAGAAGATGGAGAGAAATCAGCCAAACTCAGTCTATGATGCTGTGAGGATCTGACTGTTGTTGCTTCCAGGAGTCCCTGGGACCCTAAGCTCTTGGGTCATGTCAATTATATGTGACATATTGCAGAACTAAACACTGGTGAATTGAGCACATCACATGGAAGTAAATTAGTGTAAAAAATGTTTTTCTTTTACATGTTACCCTTTATGAAAAATATGAAACCTCTCCCCTTCTTTCATAGGACAGAGATCCTTTTTTAAAATTTTGTCAGAGTTTAGACCCTAGTTTATATTTTTATCTTAATTAGTCCCCCCCCCCCAAATGACATGACCTGTAACAAACTATTCTACTCAAAAACTCTAGTGGAGAGATGATATTCTCATTACTCCTCTTTTATTAAGTCACCCTGAAAGGCAATGCAATGCCCTGATTCCATGGCAGTTCTGTAGGCCTGAAATTGGCCATCTCTACAGTTTCATCAGTAATGCCCTCCCAACACTATTGATTCCTCTCTGGAAATTTAAATCTCCGAGCAGCCACTGATGTCGCTAGGGAGAATTGCACAGTCAGTAGTCCATGAGCCACCACATCTAGTCACAGCTCAGGGTCGTCTTACACTCTAATGCAGATATCTTTTTACTCATCTGATATTAGATCAGACATCCTACCTCAATCAACTGTACATCTCCTCTTTTGCGGCACAGAATGCAGGTAAAAAACCAACTTCACTGAGGCTGTGGCTTGGAAGCAGCAAGGAACTTTATGACAAATGGTTGGCTCACATTCTCCAGGAAAAGAACTCATCTCTTGTCCTGACTCTCTCCTTTGTCTGTGGCCCTATGGGTGGGAAGGTCTCTTCATCTGAACCAGCAGCAAACAGAAATGGACATCACACCATGTGGGCACTGATGTTTTCACTGGGTCTTAAAACCTGAAAGGAAGCTCTGAGGATAAAAAGGAAGGGTAGCTCAGTGTTTGCAGCTTTAGGGGTACCTAAGAAAAAGATGACATATTTAGGAATGAACTATAAGGTTCACTGTGGTCATCATGAGGTGTGTGTGTGTGCGTGTGTGTGTGTGTGTGTGTAAAGAGAAAAGATATCTGGAGACAGGAGTCACCACATAAAAAAGTAAATTGTCATATGTGAATTCTATCAAGCCAAATGGAATTTTTAAAACATTGGTTCATTAGTTGCTTATATTAGTTGACAAGTTGAATTAGAACAGTAAAACTAGTTGAGATGAGGATATAAACATAGTTGCAGTAACCCGTATTTGGACCCTTCTAGCTAGCATTATTCTCTTCATTAAAAATACAATGAAGGCCAGTTTGCTCAGTGGTTAGAGCATCAGCTTGGCATGTAGATGTTCTGAGTTTGATTCCTGGTCAGGGCACACAGAAACAATGATCTGCTTCTTCCCCCTTCCCCCTCCCCCTCCTCTTTCTATCTCTCTCTTCACCTCCCATAGCCAGGGCTGGATTGGTTCTAGTGTAGTGGCCCAGATGCTGAGGATGGCTCCTTGAAGCCTCCCCCTCAGGTGCTAAAAATAGCTTGGTTGTGACCATGGCCCCAGACAGGGGTTGTTAGGTGGATCTTGGTCCAGGCACATGTGAGAGTCTGTCTCTCTATCTCTCCTCTTCTCACTTGAAAATGAGGGAAAAAAAGAAGAAAATGAAAATGAGATGTGTATGCTTTTTTAGCTTTGACAATTTGTACTATTACTTCTTGCTCTTAGCCTCTAAAGGTAATATTAAGGATCTGAGCTGGGTAGATCTCTACAATGTTTGCACCTTTTTTCTGCATTAGTCAATTCACGTAGACATACAACACACACATGTGCACACATATAATATATGTATATACATATTTAGTCAGGCCAGTTATTTAGCCTCTTTTTTTTTTTAAGTAAAATTCCCCTAATTAAATTTACATGCATCATGGGTAATAAAATTAGAAAAAAGTTTTACAAAACAAATTGTAAATACCACACACTTTTAATTTTCATAAGTTTGGAAATTTTCTGCACTGATTCTTTATCATACAGGTGAAGATCCTACCTTAGACTCACTGATATGTATTTTAGGGTGCCACGTGTTCATATTCACTTTATTCTTAGCCAGGTATTTTTTAGCGAGTAAAAAAATTAGTGAATGTAACCTTTTAAAATATTTAAGCCCCAAATTTCTTCTTGAGAAAGCAAAGATTTCTTTAGAATTGAGAAGATGTATTTAAACAGTAGTGACTTTTTTGCCCCTTCTCAGAATGTGAATAAAATAGTTGCCTAAAACTCTACCAGGAATTCTAAACATTCTCTCTTTTCTATGAAGAAGCGTCATGATAACATGGCCTTAAAACAATTTTGAAAATTTTTAATCCTCCAAAGAGCCTCGGCATCGCTGAGCAAGCAGGGGAGACACCCAGGGTCTGAGAAGCGACAGGAAAGGGAGACAGATGAGCAGACGCGCGTGACGGCTGACGTTGTGAGCGGGTATGTAGCAAGCGAGGGGCCTCATGGCAACAAAACTGATGACACAGACCGAAGTTTAGGACACGGGGTGAGGATGGAATGTAGTTCCGTCCCAAGCTCGCTCACTTCCAGCAACCCGAGCACCCAAAGGCCGCAGGGAAACCCCGCAGGACCGTGCAGGTGGCAGCCCGGTCCCCGGTCCTCACACCGCTGAGGGCTGGCTCAGGGGTGGGGGCAAGACAGCCTCTCCACCCCCTCCGCTCTTACACGGATACATGAGATAATAGCAGAGACTCTCTTTCTAGTGAAATGTGTGGGGTGCATTGTATCATCTAGTGAAATGTGTGGGGTGGGTACGTGGTAAATGGGGTGGAAGCTCTCCATGCATATTAGAGCTAGATTATATTATTGTAATTGTCTTCATCACATGTCAAGCAGGGCCACATCGCTGCCCGGAGAGGAGTAGGGAGGCTATTCCCATGCAAAAGGCGGAACTCCCTTGTGTGGTCTTAAGAGCTGCCTTAACAAAGCGCGGTGAGGCGGGAGGCTTACCCGACACTAGCCATTGGAGGTGAAGGTGCCCACAGGGCTGGCTTCATCTCAGGACCATCTGCTCCCTGCTTCTCCCAGGTCGCGGGTAGTGTGCAGACAATCTCAGCGGTTGATTGCCCCGGTTGTGCAGTAGCATTGCTCTAATAAATGTTCTCATCCTCATATGGTGTTCTCCCTGGATGGGTGTCTGTGTTCAGACGTCTCCAAAAGACACCAGTGATCACAACTAGTGATCAGGGGCCCACCTTACCCCAGTATGGCTTCATCTTTCCTAATTGCATCTGCATAGACTATTTCCAAAGAACGTCACTTTCTCAGGACTGGGGGTTTGAACTTCAACATACAAATTTGGGGTGGGTGATATAATTCAACCCATAACACCTCCCTTCAGAGCATTCCTCCTAGATGGTGTCAGCTGCTCTTACACTCATAACTACCCATCACACAGCCCCTTTTCTTTCCCAAGTGTCCAGGACTCCCTTCTCCCCGGAATCCCAGGTGAGACCAAGACGCTGAAAACAACAGGTCCTGGAAGAATGGTCTGTTTGATGTCATTTTGTTACAACATTGATGAGATGCCTAGGAACTTAACTGTTGCTTACATCAGTTAGCCCACAGTGCCATTGGTTTTGTTAGACATAGCTTTGCTGCAGTTCCCAGACTCTACCCATGATGTTAAATGAGGACTTGTTGTTGGAATAAAACTTTTCTCAAACAGAGAAGAGGAAAACTCAACTTTCACTGCAGGGACTGATGCTCCATGCAGAGTCTGGGAGGTACAGCATATCTACATTACCGTATCAGTGGTTCTTAACCTCTTTGAGAGTTTGCTGAGCGTAGGGACTTGCTCTCCTTAGAATACAAGTACACGTGCAAATACACATCATTTTGTATACAAAATGAAAATTATTAGACCACTTAATAGAGTCTTTTTTTTTTTTTTTTAGCCCCGTGAGACTTCACAAACCCTATTTTGAGAATCACTGGTCTAGATCAATTTTTCAGTCTTGGTACAATTAAAAATTTGGACCAGATTATTCTTTGAGAGGCTTTCCTGTACATCCTATGAGGCTTAACAGGATGCATGGCTCCACCCACTAGATTTCAGTAAGATTTCCCCGAGCTGCGACAACCAAAGCGTCTCCAGAGCTTATGAAATATCCCCTCAGGAGGCAAAGTCACTCCATTTGAGAATCATTTGTTTACCGAAAGGGGTTTTTGCCCTCCCATTTAGTCAACTGGTAGAAGCCACTTCACTGCCAAGAACAGTACAAAATAAAGTCAATAAGGAAAATAGTCACTGCTAGATGAGGATGTACAGAAAATATGTGCTTGTGTTTGTTTGTTTATTGTTCTGTCTTCACAGAAGGAAAGAGTGCCTTGTGCAGAAAATACTGTCTGTGTTTGTCTAAAGTTGTCTACAAGCCATTCACGTTCAGTGAGTGGGACAGAAGAATATGGACCTATTTGAAATAAAGGTTGCTCCAAATCCTGCCTTTAGCAGGAAGGTGGGGGGCTGTAAGTAATCTGCATATTTATGTCCATAACAATACTATATTACTTGGGCCTTGGCCAGGTTGCTCACAGTTGTTTAGAGCCTCATCCTGAAATGCCAAGATGGTGTGTTCAATTCCAGGTCAGGGCACAACAAAAAACAATCAGTGAATGCATAAAAATAGAACAACAAATCGATGGCTCTCTCTCCCTGTTTCTCTCCCTTTCTCTCCTTTCCTCTCTCTCTAAAATCAACTGATAAATAAACATTAAAAAAAATAATACTGTATATAACAATAATTGGATAAAGATGAGCTATAAGAGCATAGAGACAACTATTCAGTCTGCTCAAGGCTGGGAGCGTATTTCTGTGGGCCTGTTATGTGTGTGTGCTGTGGGTGGATGAGGAGGCATATTTGTGTCAAATTTTACTCTTTAAAACAAAAATTAGAAATAAACACTTTTTTTTTTTTTTTTTTTGCAAGAGAGAGACAGAGAGGGCCAGACAGACAGGAAGGGAGAGAGATGAGAAGCATCAGTTCTTTGTGTGGTACCTTAGTTGTTCATTAATTGCTCTCTAGTGTAGACCAGAGGCCACAGTAGAGTGAGTGACCACTTGCCCAAGCCAGCAACCCTGGACTCAAGCCAGTGACCTTCGTCTCCAATCGAGTGAGAACCTTTGGGTTCAAGCCAGCAACCCTGGGGTCACTCATGATCCCATGATCAAGCCAGCGCCCCATGCTCAAGTTGGTGAGGCTGCATGCACTTGAGCTGGTGACCTTGGGGTTTTGAACCTGATTCTTCAGCATCCCAGGCTAATGCTCTATCCATTGTGCCACTGCTTGGTCAGGCATATAAACATATGTTTAAAGATTTCATTTCTAACAATAAAACAACAAAAATTATTGTATTTAATTTTCAAGCATAAATTAAAACAGAACTGCAGAAATATTTCCATATGACTCTTAACCCTTTGAGTAGTGAGTTTTTTTCATGCTCACTGACCCCGAGGAGTAAGTTTTTTTTTCAAATGAAATTAGTTCCAATTACGGTTTTATTAACTTAAAATCATGTTTGTTTGATAAACAATTTATGGAAACAAGAAGAACATACATTTGCCATTTTTTAATGTTGCTTTTTAAAAATAAATCAATTGTACTCTGGATGGTCAGGAGGCACGAGAACGTGCATGAACATCCGTACTACTCAAAGGGTTAAAATGACAATTTCCTGTATAACATATTACATCAGTAAAATATTGTACTATAACACTTAAATTTCTGGGAAGTTAATTGTTATCATGCAGCAGTGCTTAGTTTTGAAGACTAGTAGTACATTTAACATTGTACAGTTATCTATTGTTAAATAATTTGCGTCGATTTGGATAGTTGTTGCTCTAATCACCACTAACCAATCAAACTTTTCCTAATGATGGAAAGGCTTTCTGTCTGTGCTGTTCAATACAGTAGCTATTAACCACTTAAAATATGGCTAGTGCAATCGGGGAACTGAGTTTTAGATGCTATTTCATTTCAGTTAATTTAATTTTGAATGTCCACATATGGCTAGTGGACACCTCTAAGTGAAGATTATGTACCCAGTGGGCAATTTCATTTTGTCTGGTCTGATTACGGAATGACTTATGTCAGAGAAAAAGAAAGTCAGAACACAAGTGTGCCAAGAGAAGAAAGGATGGTGAAAAACAAAGGAAATGAGTTCAAGAAAATAGATTTAAAAAATACTCCATGGCTTTCAACACCTTCTTTGATTAAAAAAATATATCATTCTTATAATTTAGTGTAAGCATGGAATTCCTCACTTTTGTTGTAATTTTTGGGATGATCAGACTCTAACCACTACCCTAGTATCACCAACTTAACACCTGGTCCCCACACAATAAGTGCTGTCCCAAGTCATACATGGGACCCCTGAAAAGAAAGCCTTTACAATGATTGGGGTCCCCAAGTGACATCTCCATTAGTTGAAGCCCAGGGTAGCAGTGCCTCCAACATGGCCTGCTGGATGGCTGGTAGGCTTAGGGTTCTTAATTCAGTTTGCAAAATCAAGTCTAGTCCTTATTCTTATAAGACCTGCCCGAGGTCAGCAGGTCCAACATGCCCTGTTTGACCAGTCAGGGGACATTCATCTATACCAGTGGTAGTCAACCGGGTCCCTACTGCCCACTAGTGGGCATTCCAGCTTTTATGGTGGGCGGTAGCAGAGCAACCAAAGTATAAATAAAAAGAGATTTAACTATAGTAAGTTGTTTTATAAAGATTTATTCTGCAAAACTTAGCGAAAATCCGACATAAAGTACTTGGTAAGTAATTATTATTATATGCTTTAACTTGCTAAGGAATTATTATTATATGCTTTAACTTGCTGTAACTCTGCTTTATAAATTTTATAAAGTAAAGTTACTTCCCTACTTTATAAATCACCATTACTGTGGAACCGGTGGGCGGTTAGAAAATTTTACTACTAACAGAGATAAAAAAGTGGGTAGTAGGTATAAAAAAGTTGACTACCCCTGATCTATACCATAGAATGATGGGTCATCTGTTACAGAAGTGAGGCTAGGGAAGACATCTGGATGTGACAGGGGTTTCTCATGGGAAGTCCAGGAGCTGGAGCCATCCCCAGCATTTTCCAAGAGACCACTGAGAGGGATCAAGGAACATGGTGATAAAATTGTGATCAGAGTCATCTGGCAGGAAATGAGAGACAAGATCATTCTTATCACCCCTCCTCATCCTCCTGGAGTCTCAGCTATTCCTTCTCCTGGCATGGGGGATATTCTTATCCTCTTCCCCACCACCACCAAATCAGTGTGTCTCAGTCTCCTTCATATCCCTCATTCACCTTCAACATGCACCAGAGCTTTCATTCATAAGGTCAAGTCCCAGCGGAACATGGGCACTTTTATCAACTTGCTGGGATCCATCAGTCTCCCACTTAGGCTCACAGAGAGGCACTCAAATGGAAACGTATTCAACCAAATGCTCATTGCCCTTATGATCTAGGACCAGGTCTATCCAGCAGTAGAGTCCAGCTACCAAACCAGACTTAACTTCTAATCTTCTTGGCCCCTTTTGGCTGAGCTGGAGAATGCTCCTACCTGGAGAATGTTCCCACCAAGTTTGCAGCTAGGGTTGCCAGAATGAGAAAGAAAGAAGCATCAAAGTGTGGAACAGTCAGGGCAGAATCTCAGTGATTCAGAACAGGGTTTTCTTATCATCCACTCCTCTAGTCCTGAGCATAATGCAGAAAGTAGCAAAGAAATGATCACTGGCAGATGCCATCATACTCCATGAAAAAACTGACTTATTCACATCTGTGTACCAGGAAGAGGTGAGGGAGGTAGGGCAGAAGTATTGTTGAGCACATTTTTGAGAAGGTCCTTCCAATGCACGATAATAGGAGATGGCCACAGGGCCAGTGGAAGTGTGGAAGGCACGATGAACTTCTTGACAGTCTGCCTGTGGTTGAGTGGCTTTTGCAATATGTAGTGCACAATTGTCAGACTGATGTTGAAAACATGGCATCGATTAGTTCCAAGGGCCACAATGCTGTCATCTGTGTTTGCTGACAAAACTGGAAGGGTGACACCAACAGCTCAGAAAATGTCAACCCTGTTGAGGCATCTTGGAGTGCCCAGAAGGAGCGCCAGAGTCGGCCTGTCCTCCAAAAGTGTGAGGCCCGTGCCCTTGGCCTCTTTTGTCAGGAATCATTGACTGGCCTGTGGTTGGTAGTCTCTGAGTCAGAAGTGCAGAGACTCTGTTTGTCTTTTGATTTGTCACACTGGCTTTTGTTTTGTTTTTCTTTCTGAGACTTTGGTTTTTTGGTACTGATTGGCACGCTTGCTCAGAGACAGGGTTGCTCACATCCAAGTGCGGACCATCTCAGATGCACAGGGACTCTGTTCTGAGACTGTGTCATGCATGTGGCTGCTGCTGTGTCCTCCCACCCCCACCCCACTCAGCTGCCAGTCAAAGGAAGGGACAAGGAAGTAAAGCCAGGTATTTTCTCTTCCCATGGGCCACTGTGCCAACCCACAGTGGATGTGTGAACCCCAGTCCTATTGCAATCCCTGCCCAGGATGTGCTATTTATTATCAGTGGGAGCTGGGAGAGAGGCTTACTCTATCTAATTCCCACCCAACCTTAACGAAGCCCTCCACTCCCACCCGCCTAGAGCCTGGATGCCCACCAGCTGTGGAGGGGGCACAATCACCGGGTTGGGCTGGCCTCAGGGCACCAAATGGTGGGGGATCCTGTGGCCAGGAGAGTCAGAGACACGGTGGGAGTCGGGATCACTCGGGAGCCCAGGCTCTGTACACTGGTACACACTCTCTGGTCTCATCAGAATTCAGTTATAAAATCCAGACTCAGAGACAAAGTTCTGAAGCACCGGTCCTGCGTAATCACAGCCGCCCTGCATGTATACCTGGTGCTGTAGCAACAGAAAACTCCCTCCTGTTGGTAATGCCTTCTTTTGGTCAGGTTACTTTGTCTGGTTCACTTCCTCCTCCATAGCCCTTACGGTTAAACTCGGGTGTCCCTTCTTTTGCGATGTCTTCTTCTATCTCAGAGGGAGTTAGGGCTGCTTTTCTGATTCTGTAGCATGCCTTTCTCAGTAGGAACATTTGGGCACTGCAATGTGTCTGTTTACAGGTCTGCTGCTCCTCCTAGACTGTATGCCTTCATAATGAGAGGTGGATCACTGCTGCTGAGTGAACAGATCTGTAAAAGAGTCCTTTTTCAGATAGTGAAGTTGGTTACTGTAAGGCCAGTATCCACGGCCACCATCACAGCCGCCTGGCCCATGCAGGTTCGCATTGGATTTGGACAGTCAGTAATGAAACAATGGAGCCAAAAACTGGTGGGCCATCATCTTTAATCCTAGCTTGCACCTGGCGGGCAAGTAAAAACACACACTGGGCTCCAAAACCCACTCATTCAGTCAGTGCTCATAAAGCTACTGACTTATCCAAGTTTCCTAGAATCAAAGGTTTCTAACCTCTCCAGTCTCATTCACCTCTGTTCCCCATCTCATCTCTGCACAAACTGGCTTCTCACTCAGCACTCCACCATCTTGGTTGCTTCTCCTGGCTTCCTCCATGTGGTCTTTTTCTGCTCTCCTCTCTAATGCTAATCTCAGGAACTGAGAGATTAGTTTATAGTCTGCCCCACTATATAGTGCAGAAATCAAAACCTTTAATCCAATATACAAAATACGGAAGTCTCTAATACAAAGCCATCTATCTGAGGCATTATGGGATTGTACCACCCCACATCAAAAAGAGTGGGAAAGGCTAAGTCCTAAAACCAAGCCTCAGGCTACAAGGATCCTGCTTGCCCACAGCCCGCCCCCAACACACATTAATATCACCTGGGCAACGGGCTTCCATGTGGGCAGCCCCATCTTTAACAAAGCGAGCATAATATATTTTATCTGCCCAACAGTAACTAAGAGGTTAACAAAATTCAACATTTAATCAAATTCTTATTTTGTTTGATATAGCAAGCAGTGTGTTCTACACAGATAAATCACTAGTAAATTGCAAAAGGCTTTGCCAGGTTGGGGTCTATTGAGTCTTCAAATCCAAGTGATATCATTTTAAGGAAAAATAATTTTCTGTTGAACATATCCATACTCGTCTAGATGGTGTATTTTTGGAATCCATACACAACTAAGAAAATTTTTGTATTGTCATCATAAATGATAATTTGCATAAGGATAAAATTATTTGATCAAAACTTTTGCTTCAACACTTCATAGATGCTTGTTTTTGCTAGCTTCTGGATTATAATACAGTGTGTCTGTAAAGTCATGGTGCACTTTAGACCAGTCACAGGAAAGCAACAAAAGACAATAGAAATGTGAAATCTGCACCAAATAAAAGGAAAACTCTCCCAGTTTCATACCTATTCAGTGCAGTTCGGTGTGGGCTCACGCACAGATTTTTTAGGGCTCCTTACATAGCTACCCCGTATAGGCTCTACAGAGTCGTCACTGACTGATGGCCTACCAGAACAGGGTTTCTCCACCAAACTGCCGGTTTTCTTCAACTGCTTATCCCACCGAGTAATGTTATTCCTATGTGGTGGCGCTTCGTTGTAAACGCACCGATATTCATGCTACACTTTGGTCATGGATTCGAATTTAGCGAGCCACAGAACACACTGAATATTCCTCTGTATCGTCCACATCTTGACTGGCAAGGCCATGGACTGCTCTGCTGTATACACAGTGTTACGTCATCATCTGTGCATGCGCACATGCTGCCACATCATCCTACAGAAACTGGAGGGTTTTCCTTTTATTTGCTGCAGATTTCACATTTCTATCATCTTTTGTTGCTTTCCTGTGACCAGTCAAAAGTGCACCATGACTTTATGGACACACTGTATTACAGAGAAGACTAAATCTTACCCTGAATTTTGGTTGTTTTGTCCACAAACTAGTTTTTTTCCTGGATGCCAAAAAATGTTGAAATAAAAAAATGTTCCAAATATCTGTTTATGGTGGGACTATATTCACTTTTACTCTTCAGGAAGAAGCAAGTTTTTCAGCTTTCAAATTTAAAATATTTTTAAAGTAGGAACAATTTTTATTTAATTTTATGCTAATAAAAATTCAATCGTTTATTCTGTTCCAGTTTTTATAATTTTTCTTTGGATCACTTATAGTTCTGCTTGTCAAACCTATTATCTTTATTTCTAATGGTTTCATTCTATTCTTCCTTTTCTCTGCATTCAAACTCAGTATCGTTCAACTTTTTATAATGACCATTATAGTCCTTATATTTTCTTTTTTTAAGAATTATTTTATTTTATTTTTCTAAATTTTTTTCCAGGTGAGAAGAGGGGAGATAGAGAGACGGACTCTTGCATGCACCCTGACTAGGATCCGCCTGTCAATCCCTGTCTGGGGCCAATGTTTTGTCCAACTGGGGCCATGTTCACAACTGAACTATTTTTAGTACCTGAGACAGAGGCTCCACAAAGCCATACTCAGTGCCTGGAACCAATGTGCTAGAACCATTTGAGCCATGGCTGTGGGAGGGGAAGTGAAATAGAGAAAAAAAAGAGGGAGGGGGAGAAGTGGATAAGCAGATGGTTGCCTCTCCTGTGTGTCCTTACCAATTAAGGGCCGATGTTCTACCACTGAACCAATTAGCCAGGACCAGTCCTTATATTTCCTGATGTGAATTATATTACTAGTATTTTGTTTTTTGTCTAGAGATAGTCTTTTTTTATCTTAGGCATTTACTTTTTTTAACTTTTGGTTATAATTTAATCTCAACCATTTCTCTTTGACATGGATTTCAACCTCATAAAGTTATACACTGTTTAGCACAGTTTCTAGAACACAATCCTGATTTAATTCCTCAGTAAATAGTGGTTATAGTTATGAGCAGCTCTCGGCAATTGACATCAGAAAAGATCTTAGAGTTGCCCTCAGGCAAATATTATTCACTCTGTAATATTCAGGTTCCAAAGAGCTAGGGGGAAAAAAAACCACAAACAAACTTGCTCAAGGTCACAAAGATAGTCATCCAGTCTGAGTCTTCTTAAACTAAGAGTTCAATATATTTCAAATATAGGATCCCTGTTAAGAATGGACATGAAGTCTACAACCTGACTTGAACTTATTAGTGGAATTTCACTCAGGGATGACTGACATAAAACAGTACAACTTCACATTGAACAATTTCACAAGACATATGTAAGAGTTTTGGTGTTCAAGCTCTTGTCTACAGCATCTGAACCTCCTACATTTGTTGATTAATTTCTTAATAAAAATTTGGACCCTCCAATAACTCTGAATAATAACATTAAGCAGAAAACATTGCACAATGGAGACAAGACACGCCATTCTCACATTAGAAAGGGCTGTCTCCTTTCCTTTCCAATCTTATGAGACACAAAAGGGGTGGAGAATCAGTGAAGCAAAAATTATGGGTTGAATTCAGCCTTTTCCCTAACATTCCTCTCTCTTGAGTAAGAATGTACACTGGAGAGGTCACATTATATTGGGTTGATTGATATGAAACTTCAAAATAACTCCAAAACAACCTCTCATGCCTAATGCTTCCCTTTAATGAATGGGCTGGAACTCCCGTTGTTGTCCTGCAGCTACTCTATGGGTCAGTGAAAGCGTTTGGCTTCACCTTACCCAGAGCCCAAAACTGAGTGAGTGTTCCACTGAGCACATGGGGCCGCATATTGGCAAGAATAATTTCAATAATTTTATGACACACTTATCAGGAAAAAAAAGAGAGTTGTTGTTGTTTTCATGGTTGGGAATCAGAATTCCTTACCTGATAACAGAGATGGACTAGTTATTGTAAGGAGAAGAAAAGAAAATATAAATATTTCCCAGAAAGCCAAAGGGTCTTTTTAAACTTGGATGTTAATTAACCATGAAAGCCCTGAATATTCTACATTACAAGAGGCTTTTTCTTTGGTAATTATGACATTTCACCTTTTTTTCCTCCAACACAACTGACAGTGATTTGGGCTTTCAAGCCCCCTCTTTCTGGGCTCTCAGGTTTGCCTAATGGGAGGTCACACAGGATATGCGAAGTGACAAAAGCAAGTTGAGACAAAATGGTACTTGAGGGCATGGACCTCTGTCATGAGTAGGCTCCTCAGGAATAAATTCTAGAATAATGCAGTTAGAAATTCGGAAATGCTGTGAAATTCAGAAATATTGCAGTAAGAAAATAAATGTCCCAAAGTTCACCAGAACTTTTTGATTGCTTCCTTTCCAGAGTATTTTTTTTGTTCCAAGAGGGTAGTATTACCCTTGTCTTCTTTTGAAATACTGGGGTAACAGCAAATGTTTCCGAACTCTGGGGCTTTTATTAAGCTCTGGGTCACCTAAGCATCAAAACTGGTATCACATGCTTCTTTGGAGACTATGAAGACCAGCTGTTCCCTCCCTACTGTCACCATTCAAGAGCAGAAGATGAAGTCCAAACAGGATTTTCTTCAGAAGGTTCAACATTATGGCATAGATGGAGATGCGTGTAAAGTATTTCTAAATTGTGAGACTTGTCATACATATAGAGTGCTACATACAGCCTGTATGTATGGTTCAGAGAATAAGTATAAGATTAGCTTTCATGTAATCAGTGCTCCTATGAAGATGAAGAACATTTCTAGCCACCTTCTAGAAGCTACTGTGTGCCCTTCTCCAACCACAGTCCCATCCTTTCCTCTGAATTCACTGTTACTCTTATTTTCCTTTTTTTTTTTTAAACTTTTACCATCTGTACATGGATCTTTTCATAAGATAGTATAGTTCTGACTGGTTTAGAACATTTAGAAATAAAACCATGCTACGTTTTCTTCCATTCTTCCTTGTTTACTTGTAGATTTTCATTTTGGTGTGTAATGGGGTACCTGCTATTGGACTTGCTCTCCTACATTAAACAACTAGAAAACCATGCAAAATATACAACACAGCTGCTGCCAGGCATTCTCCAACAGGCCCTCCTGGACTGTGACCTCTGGCAGAGGGTTTGCAAACACAGTGAACCCTATAATTGCCTCATATTTCTGCCTATAGATACTTTCTTGGCTGTGAGAATTGAACCCAAGCAGAGGAAGCTAGTCTCACTGATTCAAGAGACAGAGTTCAGACTTAAGCATGATGAAGGCAGTAAAGGTTCACAGTGCAGAAGACCAGAAAGGAGAGTGCTCTGTAGAGAAAGAGTTCTGGAAATCTGAATTGTCCCTTTGAATCCATGGTTGTATACTAAGCTGTGCTTATATATGGTGAAACGTTGTGAGGCCAGGAAAAAGGTAACTACCATAGAGAGAATAACAACCTGAGACTATAGGCTAAACAATTTCAATAACTAACACTGGCTAAGAGATATTTGAGATCTAACTAGCCAAAATGAAACAAATGTTGACTGATGTAAACACACAGCTGCATAATAGCAACTTTAGTAGAGTCTGGCTTTAGTGGTAGAGCTATACTAGCTTTAAAGTAAAGGCTATTTCAGATACCCCTGCTTCTGGCAAAGTCTAAAAGCATGTTTCAAAAGACTCAAGCTTGTGAATAACTAACTGAATTGCCTGTCAAAACAAACTTTAACACTCTTTAAAGGAAAACAAGAAAATCCAGAGAAAATCCAGAGACTCAACAATGTAATGGTCATAATGTTAGCATCTCATAAAACAGCCCCATGCATGGGTAAATTAGGGAAATATTTCCTACAAGAGGGGAAGTATTAGTCAATAGAAACAGATTTAAAATATTAGCAATAGTGGAATCAGCAGACGTGTTTCAAATGGTTATTTTATATATGTCTAAATACTCTGAGGAAAACTTGAACATAATGAAGAGATAAATGGAAGATATTTTTAAACATGTTATGGAATATCCAGATATAAAAACTGAAAGAATAGATATATTCACAATTATATAGGTGGTCTCGGGTTATGGACGAGACAAGTTCTGTAGGTTTGTTCTTAAGTTGAATTTGTATGTAAGTTGGAATGGGTACATATACCTATTAAATGCAACTTCGATGTTTGTCTTAACATTGTATTTACATTTCATTTCTGTGAATATAAATAAACATTTTCAAACCTACAGAACCTATCTTGTTTGTAATCCAGGGGCTGCCTGAAGTTGAATATTTTACTCTGCTCTCTCAAGAAGTAGGGAAATAAAGAGATACAGTCTCTGGCTGGGTAGCTCAATGGATAAAGCATTGACCCAACACACCAGAGGTCACAGATTTGACCCCCAGTCAGGGCACATATGAGAAGCAATCAATGAGCACACAATTAAATGGAACAACTAAGTGAAACAACCAGTTGATGTTGTTCTCTCTCTCTCTCCCTTCTTTCTCTCTCTCAAACCAATGGAAAAAAATTTTAAAAGATACAAAAATTAGTAGGAAAATTAAGCAACATTATTAACAAATTAGCTTAATTGACATTTGTAGAATACTACATATACCAATTTTGAAAAACAAAACAAAACAATACCACATTTTTCAAGAGTATAAGGAACATTCACCAACATAGAAAATTTAAAAACTGAAATAATACAGAGTATGTTTTATTGTGATGAATCTATTCAGAAATAAATAAAAAATGAGAAAACCTTAAAATATTTTGAAATTAAAAATACACTTTTGGACTCAAAAACACTGGTACGTAAAGACACATGCAGCCCCATGTTCATTGCAGCATTGTTCACAGTGGCCAAGACATGGAAACAACCAAAAAGCCCTTCAATAGAAGACTGGATAAAGAAGATGTGGTACATATACACAATGGAATGCTACACAGACATAAGAAATGATGACATCAGATCATTTATAACAACATGGATGGACCTTGACAACATTATACTGAGTGAAATAAGTAAATCAGAAAAAACTAAGGGCTATATGATTCCATACATAGGTGAGACATAAAAATGAGACTCAGAGACATGGACAAGAGTGTGTTGGTTACTGGGGTGGGGGGCAGGAGGAGAGGGAAAGGGTTGGGGGAGGGGAGGGGCACAAAGAAAACCAGATAGAAGATGACGGAAGACAATTTAACTTTGGGTGATGGGAATGCAACATAATCAAATGTCAAAATAACCTGGAGATGTTTTCTCTGAACCTATGTACCCTGATTGATCAATGTCATCCCATTAAAATTAATTTAAAAAATACATTTTTGGATAATTAATATGTCAGAAAAAGAAATCAGAAAAGAATTAGAAAATATTTATAATTCAGTTGTAATGGAAGAAATATAAAAATCGAAGGGGTGTCACTAAAGTGATATTTAGAAAAAAATTTATAGATTTAAATGAATATATTAGAAAAATTTAAAACAAAATGCAATTATCTAAGCTTCTAACTTAAGAAGCTGAAGGAAAAGTTAAATGTAAAGTGAAAAGTGAGAACGAAATAATAAAAAGTACAAATTAAAAAAATTTAAATGAATGAACAAAAAAGAGAGTCAATAAAACCCAAAGCTGAATTTTTGAAATATTAGAACAAATGTAGAGAAATTTCACTATTATTTTAAAAGACATACCAGGGAAGTACAGTAATCAAGACAGTATAGTGGTTGCTCATGAAGATATATAGATCATTGGAACGCACAAGAGAACTGAGAAATAGACCATCATATATTTTTGACAAAGTTTCTTAAAATTGTAGTTCAAGGCCCTGGCCGGATGGCTCAGTGGTAGAGCGCTGGCCTGGCGTGCAGGAGTCCCGGGTTTGATTCCCAGCCAGGGCACACAGGAGAAGCACCCATCTGCTTCTCCACCCTTCCCCCTCTCCTTCCTCTCTGTCTCTCTCTTCCCCTCCCGCAGCCAAGGCTCCATTGGAGCAAAGTTGGCCTGGGCACTGAGGATGGCTCTGTGCCTCTGCCTCAGGCACTAGAATGGCTCTGGTTGGAACAGAGCAACACCCCAGATGGGCAGAGCATTGCCCCCTGGTGGACGTGCTGGGTGGATCCCGGTCGGGCGCATGCGGGAGTCTGTCTGACTGCCTCCCCGTTTCCAACTTCAGAAAAATACAAAAAAAAAATATTGTAGTTCTAAGGTTGAAAGATAACCTTTTGAACAAATGATACTGAAATATTGGATATCCATAGGTCAAAAAATAATGAAACTCAATCCTGCATTACACCATATACAAAAGTTGACCTGAAGTTGATATTACATTTGAATGTTGGAGCTAAAGCTATAAAACCTCTAGACATAAACAGCAGAAAATCTTTGTGATCTTGGAGTAGGTATTTTTTTTTAATAAATTTTTATTAATTTTAATGGGGTGATAAAAATAAATCAGGGTACATATATTCAAAGAAAACATGTCCAGGTTATCTTGTCATTCAATTATGTTGCGTACCCATTACCCAAAGTCAGATTGCCCTCCGTCACCTTCTATTTAGTTTTCTTTGTGCCCCTCCTCCTCCCCTTCCTCTCTTTCCCTCCCCCTTCCCCTCTCCCCCTCCCCCCACCCCCGTAACCACCACCCTCTTGTCCATGTCTCTTAGTCTCGTTTTTATGTCCCACCCATGTATAGAATCATGCAGTTTTTGGTTTTTTCTGATTTACTTATTTCACTTCCTATCATATTATCAAGATCCCACCATTTTGTTGTAAATGATCCGATGTCATCATTTCTTATGGCTGAGTAGTATTCCATAGTGTATATGTGCCACATCTTCTTTATCCAGTCTTCTGTTGAAGGGCTTTTTGGTTGTTTCCATATATTGGCCACTGTAAACAATGCTGCAATGAACATGGGGCTACATGTGTTTTACGTATCAATATTTCTGAGTTTTTGGGGTATATACCCAGTAGAGAGATTGCTGGGTCATAGGTAGTTCTGTTTTCAGTTTTTTGAGGAACCACCATACTTTCTTCCATAATGGCTGTACTACTTTACATTTTCCCAACAGTGAATGAGGGTTCCTTTTTTTCCACAGCCTCTCCAACATCTGTTATTACCTGTCTTGTTGATAATAGCTAATCTAACAGGTGTGAGGTAGTATCTCATTGTAGTTTTGATTTGCATTTCTCTAATAACTAATGAAGATGAGCATCTTTTCATACATCTGTTGGCCATTTGTATTTCTTCCTGGGAGAAGTGTCTGTTCATGTCCTCTTCCCATTTTTTTTATTGGATTGTTTGTTTGTTTGTTTGTTGTTGAGTTTTTTGAGTTCTTTGTATATTTTGGATATTAGGCCCTTATC
The DNA here is from genome assembly GCF_036850765.1 of Saccopteryx bilineata. Lineage (NCBI taxonomy): Eukaryota > Metazoa > Chordata > Mammalia > Chiroptera > Emballonuridae > Saccopteryx > Saccopteryx bilineata. Next base: position 248,561,228 of record NC_089490.1, on the reverse strand, counting down.
TGAGCTGTTGTTTGAAAATATTGTTTCCCATTTCATTGGCTGTCTGTTTATCTTGTTGTCAGTTTCTCTTGCTGAGCAAAAACTTCTTAGTCTGACGTAGTCCCATTCAGTTATCTTTGCCTTCATTTCTCTTGCCTGTGGAGTCAAATTCATAAAATGCTCTTTAAAACCCAGGTCCATGAGTTTAGTACCTGTGTCTTCTTCTATGTACTTTATTGTTTCAGTTCTTATATTTAGGTTTTTGATCCATTTTGAATTAATTTTAGTACACGGGGACAAGCTGTAGTCGAGTTTCATTCTTTTGCATGTGGCTTTCCAGTTTTCCCAGCACCATTTGTTGAAGAGGCTTTCTTTTCTCCATTGTGTGTTGCTGGCCCCTTCATTGAAAATTATTTGACCATATATATGTAGTTTTATTTCTGGGCTTTCTATTCTGTTCCATTGGTCTGAGTGTCTATTTTTCTGCCAATACCATGCTGTTTTGATTGTCGTGGCCCTATAATATACTTTGAAGTCAGGTATTGTAATGCCCCCAGCTTCATTCTTTTTTTTTTTTTATAATTTTATTTTTTTTTAATGGGGTGACATCAATAAATCAGGATACATATATTCAAAGATAACAAGTCCAGGTTATCTTGTCGTTCAATTATGTTGCATACCCACCACCCAAAGTCAGATTGTCCTCCGTCACCCTCTATCTTGTTCTCTCTGTGCCCCTCCCCCTCCCCCTTTCCCTCCCCCATTCCCCCCTCCCCCCCGTAACCACCACACTCTTATCAATGTCTCTTAGTTTCACTATTATGTCCCACCTACATATGGAATAATACAGTTCCTGTTTTTTTCTGATTTACTTATTTCGCTTCGTATCATGTTATCTAGATCCCACCATTTTGCTGTAAATGTTCCGATGTCATCATTTCTTATGGCTGAGTAGTATTCCATAGTGTATATGTGCCACATCTTCTTTATCCAGTCATCTATTGATGGGCTTTTTGGTTGTTTCCATGTCCTGGCCACTGTGAACAATGCTGCAATAAACATGGGGCTGCATGTGTCTTTACGTATCAATGTTTCTGAGTTTTGGGGATATATACCCAGTAGAGGGATTGCTGGGTCATAAGGTAGTTCTATTTTCAGTTTTTTGAGGAACCACCATACTTTCTTCCATAATGGTTGTACTACTTTACATTCCCACCAACAGTGTATGAGGGTTCCTTTTTCTCCACAGCCTCTCCAACATTTGCTATTACCTGACTTGCTAATAACAGCTAATCGAACAGGTGTGAGGTGGTATCTCATTGCCGTTTTGATTTGCATTTCTCTAATAGCTAAAGAAGATGAGCATCTTTTCATATATCTGTTGGCCATTTGTATTTCTTCCTGGGAGAAGTGTCTATTCATATCCTCTTCCCATTTTTTTATTGGATTGTTTGTTTGTTTGTTGTTGAGTTTTATGAGTTCTTTGTATATTTTGGATATTAAGCCCTTATCTGAGCTGTTGTTTGAAAATATCATTTCCCATTTAGTTGGCTTTCTGTTTATTTTGTTATCAGTTTCTCTTGCTGAGCAAAAACTTCTTAGTCTGATGTAGTCCCATTCATTAATTTTTGCCTTCACTTCTCTTGCCATTGGAGTCAAATTCATAAAATGCTCTTTAAAACCCAGGTCCATGAGTTGAGTACCTATGTCTTCTTCTATGTACTTAATTGTTTCAGGTCTTATGTTTAGATCTTTGATCCATTTTGAGTTAACTTTTGTACAGGGGGAGAGACTGTAGTCCAGTTTCATTCTTTTGCATGTGGCTTTCCAGTTTTCCCAGCACCATTTATTGAAGAGGCTTTCTTTTCTCCATTGTGTGTTGTTGGCCCCTTTATCAAAAATTATTTGACTATATATATGTGGTTTTATTTCTGGACTTTCTATTCTGTTCCATTGGTCTGAGTGTCTATTTTTCTGCCAATACCATGCTGTTTTGATTGCCGTGGCCCTATAATAGAGTTTGAAGTCAGGTATTGTTATGCCCCCAGCTTCATTCTTTTTCTTTAGGATTGCTTTGGCTATTCAGGGTTTTTTATAGTTCCATATAAATCTGATGATTTTTTGCTCTATTTCTTTAAAAAATGTCATTGGAAGTTTGATGGGAATTGCATTAAATTTGTATATTGCTTTGGGTAATATAGCCATCTTGATTATATTTATTCTTCCTAGCCAAGAACAAGGTATATTCTTCCATCTCATTATATCTTTTTCAATTTCCCTTAACAATGGTTTATAGTTTTCATTATATAAGTCCTTTACATTCTTTGTTATGTTTATTCCTAAGTATTTTATTTTTTTTGTTGCAATCGTGAAGGGGATTATTCTTTTGAGTTCCTTCTCAGTTGTTTCATTGTTGGCATATAGAAAGGCTATTGACTTCTGTATGTTAATTTTGTATCCTTCGACCTTACTGTATTGGCTTATTGTTTCTAGTAGTCTTTTTGTGGATTCTTTGGGGTTTTCGATGTATAGGATCATATCATCTGCAAAAAGTGATACCTTTACTTCTTCTTTTCCGATATGGATGCCTTTTATTTCTTTGTCTTGTCTGATTGCTCTGGCTAGAACCTCTAGTACCACATTAAATAAGAGTGGAGAGAGTGGACAACCCTGTCTTATTCCTGATTTAAGGGGGAAAGCCTTCAGTTTAGTGCCATTTAATATGATGTTAGCTGATGGTTTATCATATATGGCCTTTATCATGTTGAGATATTTTCCTTCTATACCCATTTTGTTGAAAGTCTTAAACATAAAATTGTGTTGTATTTTATCGAAAGCCTTTTCTGCGTCTATTGATAAGATCATGTGGTTTTTGTTCTTTGTTTTGTTGATATGGTGTAACGTTAACCGTTTTACGTATGTTGAACCATCCTTGAGATTCTGGGATGAACCCCACTTGATCATGATGTATTATTTTTTTAATATGTTGTTGTATTCGATTTGCTAGTATTTTGTTTAGTATTTTAGCATCTGTATTCATTAGAGATATTGGTCTGTAGTTTTCTTTTTTTGTGCCATCTTGCCTGGTTTTGGTATGAGGGTTATGTTGGCCTCATAAAATGTGTTTGGAAGTATTGCTTCTTCTTCAATTTTTTGGAAGACTTTGAGTAGAATAGGAACCAAGTCTTCTTTGAATGTTTGATAAAATTCGCTGGTATAGCCGTCAGGGCCTGGACTTTTATTTTTGGGGAGGTTTTTAATGGTTTTTTCTATTTCTTCTCTACTAATAGGTCTGTTTAGGCTTTCTGCTTCTTCTTGACTCAGTCTAGGAAGGTTGTATTTTTCTAGGAATTTATCCATTTCTTCTAGGTTGTTGAATTTAGTGGCATAAAGTTTTTCATAGTATTCTACAATAATTCTTTGTATATCTACGGTGTCCGTGGTGATTTCTCCTCTTTCATTTTGGATTTTGTTTATATGAGTTCTTTCTCTTTTTTCCTTGGTAAGTCTTGCCAAGGGTTTGTCAATTTTGTTGATCTTTTCAAAGAACCAGCTCCTTGTTCTATTAATTTTTTCTATAGTTTTTCTGTTCTCTAATTCATTTATTTCTGCTCTGATTTTTATTATCTCCTTTCTTCGACTGGTTTTGGGTTGTCTTTGTTCTTCTTTTTCTAGTTCCTTAAGGTGAGAAGTTAAGTGGTTCACTTGGGCTCTCTCTTGTTTGTTCATATATGCCTGAAGTGATATGAACTTCCCTCTTATCACTGCTTTTGCTGCATCCCATAGATTCTGATATGTCGTATTGTCATTTTCATTAGTCTGTATATATCTTTTGATCTCTGCACTTATTTCTTCTTTGACCCATTCATTTTTTAAAAGTATGTTGTTTAGTTTCCACATTTTTGTGGGATTTTTTTCCTCTTTTTTGCAGTTGAATTCTAGTTTCAAGGCTTTATGATCAGAAAATATGCTTGGTACAACTTCAATTTTTCTGAATTTGCTGATGTTGTTTTTCTGGCCCAACATATGGTCAATTCTTGAGAATGATCCATGTACACTGGAGAAAAATGTATACTCAGTCACTTTGGGATGAAATGTCCTGTAGATGTCTATCATATCCAGGTGCTCTAGTGTTTTGTTTAAGGCCACTATGTCTTTGTTGATTCTCTGTTTGGATGACCGATCTAGAGCCGTCAGCGGTGTATTGAGGTCTCCAAGTATGATTGTATTTTTGTCAGTTTTTGTTTTAAGATCAATAAGTAGCTGTCTTATATATTTTGGTGCTCCTTGGTTTGGTGCATATATATTAAGAATTGTTATGTCTTCTTGATTCAGTGTCCCCTTAGCCATTATGAAATGGCCATTTTTGTCTCTGAGTACTTTTGCTGTCTTGTAGTCAGCATTATCCGATATGAGTATTGCTACACCTGCTTTTTTTTTGGATGTTATTTGCTTGGAGTATTGTTTTCCAGCCCTTCACTTTGAATTTGTTTTTATCCTTGTTACTTAGATGAGTTTCCTGTAGGCAGCATACAGTTGGATTTTCTTTTTTAATCCATTCTGCTACTCTGTGCCTTTTTATTGGTGAGTTTAATCCGTTTACATTTAGTGTAATTATTGATACTTGTGAGTTCCCTATTGCCATTTTATATCTTGCTTTCTGTTAGTTTTGTGTCTTATTTGATCCTTCTCTTTCGTTTTTCTATCTTTTGTTTTTATTTGGTTGTATTCCATACATCTTTCCTCTGTTGCTATCTTTTTTATCTCATGTGCTTCTGTGGTGGTTTTTTCAATGGTGGTTACCTTTGAGTAATGAAAAGGGTCCCTACCCTGTTCATTGTAGCGAACTATTTTGTGAGTACTTTTGCACTCCATCGTCCTTTGCTACTGTTAATCTCCATCTTCTCCCCCTCTTTCTTTTTGTTGTTGTCACAGTTTAAATTTGGTTTTATTGTGTTCGTCTTGGAGCTTTTACTTGTGGCTCTGTTTTTTTTTTGTTCTTTGTATCTGATTGGAGAACCCCCTTTAGTAATTCCTGGAGTGGGGGTTTTCTGATGATAAATTCCCTCATCTTTTCTGTATCTGTGAATGTTTTTATTTCTCCTTCGTATTTGAAGGATAGCTTTGATGGGTATAGTATTCGTGGCTGAAAGTTCCTCTCTTTCAGGACTTTAAATATTGAGGTCCACTCTCTTCTAGCTTGTAGAGTTTCTGCTGAGAAATCTGATGATAATCTAATGGGCCTTCCTTTATATGTTGTATTCTTCTTTTCCCTGGCTGCCTTGAGAATTTTTTCTTTGCTGTTTGTTTGTGTCAATTTCATTATGATATGCCTTGGAGTAGGTTTGTTGGGGTTAAGAAAACTTGGAGTTCTGTTTGCTTCTTGAACTTGAGGCTTTAGTTCTTTCCACTGGCTTGGGAAGTTCTCATCTATTATTAGTTTGAGTATGTTCTCCATTCCATTTTCTCTCTCTTCTCCCTCTGATATACCTATTATTCTTATGTTATTCTTTTTGATGGAGTCAGATAATTCTTGTAGGGCTATCTCATTTTTTTTAATTTTTGAATCTCTTTCTTCTTCTCTCTGTTGTGCCTCAAGTTGCTTGTCTTCTATTTCACTAATCCTCTCTTCTATCTGACCTGTTCTATTAGCTAAGCTTGTTATTTCGTTTTTCAGCTCGTGAATTGAGTTTTTCATCTCTGTTTGATTTGTTTTTATAGTTTCAATTTCCTTGGACATATATTCTTTGTGTTCATGGAGTTGTTTTCTGAGCTCCCTAAATTGCCTTTCTGTGTTTTCTTGTATATCTCGGAGGATTTTTAGTATTTCTATCTTGAATTCTCTGTCATTTAGCTCCAAGGTTTCCAATATATTAAATTTTTTCTCCATAGATTTTTCCTCATCTAGCTGTGTTACCTCTCTTTCTTTTGTATCCATGATATTCGATTTTCTCTTCCTTAATGGCATCTGAGGGTGGTTTTGTTGATAGTATTAATGAGATTTAATAAAGAATAAAAAGTTAAAAAAATAACAATAAAAAAATAAAAAATCGAAAAGAGTTGTTTTTTTTAAAAAAATTAATAATGAAATAAAGAAAAATAAAATAAAAATTAAAAAAAAGGAAATTATTCCCCCCCTCCTTTTTTTCCTCTCCTCTCCTCTCCCCTCTTTTTTGAGAAAATCTTGTGGTGGACTGTGAATTATAACAAACAATGCCTGTGATGGAGGGCCTGAATTGGGGAAAAGTAATAAAGGGGCAAAAAAAAAAAAAAAAAAAAAAAAAAAAAAGGAAAGAAAAAAGAAAAAAAAAGAGCGTATGGACCCACAAAAAGCAAATAAGGAAAAAATTTGGGTCAAGAATGAAATGATTTGCTTTTAGGTGTTGGTTGTCTAAGAGTTATGATGAGAGGAATAAGAGGAAAACGGAAAAATGGGGGGACAAATTAAAAAATTACTATTGTATTTAGTGGAACAAGAACTAGATAATATGGAGAGCCAGGGATGAGAGCACTGCTAGTGAGTTAAAAAGGTGAAGTAAAAACCCCCCAAAATGCCACAAACATAGGTTTGAGTCCCAGATAAGATAATTTGTTTGTTATTGAGGTTTGAATGAGAGGAGATGTAAAGGAGAAAGGAAGAAACTAATATAGAGGGAGAAAAGAAAGAGAGAGAAAAGAAGAGGTAACCACTAAAAGAAGAAAAAAGAAAGGAGAGAGAGAGAGAGAGAGTTAAGGGTTTTGGAGTGCAACCCTCATAGAGAGAAAGGAAGAGAAGAGAAAAGATAATGGGAGATGTAACACTTATGGGTAGTGTAGTTCAAGGAGAGGAGAGAGTAGGACCGGTAGAGAGTTAATCGGCCAAATTGGAGGAGGAAAAAAAAGTATCAAGAATGAAGATAAGAGAAACAAACGAACAAATATAATAAAATGGGATAGGTTATAAAGTCTGCAGATTATTCTTGATTTTGAGAGGTTATCTTCTTGCTTTTTCTTTTCTCTCCCTCTTCCTGGTCGGTGACTCTGTACCCCGGGTTCTGCCCCTTTGGCACGCTCAGGTAGAGGTTTGCAGTTGATAAGTCTCTATGGCAATGTCATGTATTGTGCTTTAGTCTTGTTGGCAGTCGAAGCTCAATAGCATTTATAGGCTCCGACAGTGAGAGAGTCCGTGTTCCTGGAGCCTTTCTCCTAGTCTTTCCTTCCTTAATTAGTAGCCTGATAATCCAGCTATGGGGTTGCTGCTGCCTCTGCCTGGATAGTAAGAGGCTCAAAGAGCTGGCAACTCCCCACTCTATTTCCACTCAGCACAGGGCTCTGGGTAAGGCTCAGTCAGTCAGAGCTGCTAGCATAATCAGGCGGGCTTTCCGCCCACTCGAAGACCTCTGGCTCTGCCACTCTGTCCGGTAACACAAGCGGGCGCCCACTTCCAGGGCGCTTGGAGGAAACTCTCACTCACTGTCTGCGACCAGGATATCCGGCCAGCAGTCTCACGCTCTGAGTGAAACCCCCAACAGCAGGTTAAAGTTGTAGCGTTGGAATTGAGTCTCACGCCGTCCCCGTGCGCGGCTTTTGCAAGGCGCTGGGGCGGCTCGAGATTCCGCTTTGGTCCACACAAAGGCCCCTGACTCTGCCCCTCTGTGCGATAACACGGGCGCGCACTGCCGAGGCACTCGGAGGAATCACTCACTCCTTATCTGCGCGCGCAAACCAGGATATGAGGCCGGCCGCGGTTCCCTCTGAGTGAAACACCCTCCAGCACGGAAAATCTCCACCGTTGGAATTGAGTCTCGCTCCGTCCCTGTGCGCGGCTTTTGCAAGGCGCTGGGGCGGCTCGAGATTCTGCTTTGGCCCACACAAAGGCCCCTGACTCTGCCCCTCTGTGCGATAACACGGGCGCGCACTGCCGAGGCACTCGGAGGAATCGCTCACTCCTTATCTGCGTGCGCAAACCAGGATATGAGGCCGGCCGCGGTTCCCTCTGAGTGAAACACCCTCCAGCACGGAAAATCTCCACCGTTGGAATTAGTTCTCACTCCCTCCCGTGCGTGGCTTTCCCAGGAAGAAATTCTCGCCCACTAACTGCGCACCGACCAGGAGACCGGGTAAAATGGCCGCTCTGCTTTTCTTTCTTTCTTTGGGTTTGGCGCGAGTGTTAGCTTGTATTGCCCGGGTTGCCACAGGATCAGATTTTCCTCGGCTTGGATCTCTGAGCCACAGCCTGGTTCAGCCATTTGTGCTGCGGCGGCCTGGATCTATTCACCCCCTTTGCCCGCCTCAGTTTCTATATTCACAGTTACCAGAGAAAGCCGCCCTGTTTAGGTTAGTGAGGAAGGAGGAGCATTTCTTACTCCCTATTTCCTTCGGGGTTTGGTTATATATTTAGCCAATTTTTCACTCAATCATACCTTTGGGTGTATTGCGAAGCATCTGGAAGCTCCAAGTATAGGTTTTTCTGTTTCTGGTTGAAGATCTTGTTGAGTTTTGGGGGAGATTTATCGGTATCGCTTCCTACCCCGCCATTACTCTGACGTCATCCCCGGTAAATATTTTTTAATAGGACAAAGTAAAACAAACACACTAAGATTTTTAAAAAGGATAAATTATACTTCATTTCTATTAAAAGGTCTGCTCTCAGAAGGACACCATTATAAAAATCAAAAGCTATCACAGGCTACATTAAATTCTTCACAATATATATAATATGTAAAGAATTTTTAATTGAATAATTATGTGAATAACCTGATAAAAGGGACTAATTATTTTTATAGATACTTCACTAAAGAAGATATACAAATAAAGCACATTAAAAAACACCATTATTATTCATAAGAAATATGTAAATTTAAACCACAGTGAGTTACCACTGTGTACCTACTAAATGATTAAAAATTTCAAGACTGAAAATATCAAGTGTAGTGAGTATGTGGAGCAATTTAAACTTTTATGTGTTTGGGGAAGGAAAGGAAGGTGGTATAACCACTCTGGAAAACAATTTAGCAGTTTCTTGTATAGTGAAAAATTTGTTTATCATGGGATGCAGCAATGCCTCTCAGTCTTCATGATATGAAAACGTACACCTGCAATACAACGTGTGCCTTCACAGCGGTTTCATTTGTAACAGTACACAGCTAATGTACACCAACAGGTGAGTCTGTAGCAAGTTGTGCAATTGTGCAGTGAAATTAGTGCTTCGCAATACAAATGGAACAAACCACTGATGCACACGGCAGGGATGAAGCTCAGAACATTATACTGAATAAAAGAAGCCAGACACAAAAGGAAACACACAGGTTGATTTCATTGTATGAAATACAGAAGAGGCAAGTACAGCAAAGCAAACCACAGTTTATCTGGGCCCAGGGATAAAAGAGTGGGATTGAATCAGAAGAGGAATAAACGAAACTTTGTAGGGGATTTATCAGGGTGGTCTTTATGCAGCTATTAGTTTTTCAAAACTCATGGAGCTGTGCATTTGATATACCTAGGTATATTTTATATTATGAACTTTATGCCTTTCAAAGAATATAAAAAGTTTTTTACCTGTTCTAATTAATAAATTAAGAAAATAACAATCTGAGAAACATTTTTTTCATGTTTCATTAAATCAGAAATAAATATGACCTAACACGTTCTTTGTTTAAAAAAAAAGACAAAATTACAAAGAATTTACATTTATCCAGTACACGTTCTCTATGGCCAGATGCCTCACTTTTTAGGCATTTTATCTTCCCAGTTCCTGTGTCGTTATTTTCAATTTGCTTCTTTGTGTCAATGAAACTATTTTAAGATAAGCCACTGGCCAACAGCTGTCTATTTCTTTCAGTATAGCGACAGGGGAAGTAAACATTTCCCTTTCTCCCCCTGCTAATGCCAGGCCCCAACGGCAAGGCCTTTGGTCACCCTCGTGGGTAGTGGCCTGTCTTCCCCAATGAGAAGAAGGCATTAATCCATCTGATAAAGAATGGTTTGAGGCAGGGAAGCATAGCTCAGCACTCTTTAATCTGTCAGGTCCTATTTTCTTTTACCTTTGAAAGTTTCCAGAATTCTCTTTCCAATCTGTCATAGGCAACTCACCATCCCACCCTAGAACTTACATTGACTTGTATCATCAGGCCAATTTACAAAGAAGGTAGCCTTCTACGAAATTTTGTATTATTATATCAAATTTGTATATTGAATTGTATAAATTAACTTTTCCAGTGTTAATGAAAACTACATTTGCATATCTACTATATTTCTAGGCTCTGGAGAAGAAGAAAACAACATATTTTGTGATGAGTAAACAAAGCTATGTTTAAATTACTTCTTACTTGCAAACAAGTTATAAGCTATTGACAGTAGACTTCAACTATTAGATGGACAGCTTGTCAAAAATGTAGTAAATACTACCATGAAATGAAGGATTCCTCCCAGTACAGCTGTAAATTATGATTCAACACAGGTCTAAAATTTTCAAACCATAAATTTCATGTTTTAGAATACGGACTAGAAGTTTCCTATCTTAAGCCCTATGATATAAAAGCAAGAGAGATGATGTGCAACTAATGTAATTGTTTCAGTGAATTATAAAATTTTAAATCTTGTCTAGATCTTTCCCATTAGATAAATCTTCAGTAAGAATTTTATTCCAGCATCCCTGGCAGCTTCTCAAACTCTTTATAATAGAATTAGCTACTCCAGTGGGGACATGTTACTGGAAATGATAACATTTTTAACTTGTGCTTAGAGGCTGTTTACTAGTAAATGTTACTATTTCTAGTGGACAATGTTTAGTTTTTAACAAACAATAATTTCTTTTTCTTTTTCTCTAATCACAACTTTCATCCTTTGTACCCAAAATAGTTACTATTAGAGATGTGATTTTCATGAGCAACTCTTAATTACCCATGTAATGAGAATATGGCTAAGAATATTTATATGTCAAAAGTACTACTAGCCTTTAAGAAGTCTTGGCTTCTATCAACCAATAGGTAAGCAGGTGTGTTCAACATTTACTGTGCACCCAACACTCTGTTAACATGACATGGCAGAGCACAAGGAAATATAGCCTTTGTCTTCAGATACAATAAGGGAACATATACAAATAAAGCAGAGAATAGTGACCTATAGCATAATGTCAAGGACAAAATTTGATATTGGTTGTAAAAGTCATATTTCTTTCTGGCTTTTAAAAAAATGAGAGAGCAAATTTCTGTCTGGCTTTTTAAAAAGAAAGAGAGGGCATAAAAATAATCAGAAGAGAAAATCTGGCATTTATTTAGTAATATCTATTCTCCAGGTCTTATTGCTAGGGACTTTTATCCTACTTAAGACTAATGGTAATAGATGAGGTTGGTATTATGACCATTAGCAAGAAGAAGAAACTGAAACTTAGAGAGGTTGAGATACTTATCCAAGGCAAGTATCTGGGATTCACAATGCTAGATTCAGCCCAGTTCTAGATATCAATGGATATTTATTGGTATTGATGCTGTTAGGACATTCAGCCAAAAAAGGGGGGAGGAGACTAATTGTGTTTCATTATTAGTTTTCTCACCAGTTACAAAAGAAATGCTAAATGACATATATAATTAGCATATGTAATGATCTACAGAGCTGTGTATTAATGGGGACCATTTTATGCCCAGAAATCTAAAAAAGGGTGAAAGATACAGTTAGGATGGAAAATTGAGTTGGAAGAATAAGATCTTATTCTCCACATAAGATGTTGAACCAGCAACAAGTGGGCTGTTCTCAGATCCAGTGCCATAAAGATCATGGGTTTGTCCCATGAGTGTAAACTGCTCACATTGGGTGCTCCAATGTCATAACCAAAAGTAGAATTATTTATGTTTGAGGACAAGAATGGCTTTCTGACTGGGATGTATACTCTTTTTTTTCTGTATTATCATCATAATTTTTCACAAGGCAGAATTGTAAGAATAATAGTGTACCTATGAAGTTGATGCATGGTTGTCAATATAATTTATATAAATGCCTCTAACTGGGCTTCAAATTATTTTGCCTTTTGAAATGGCAAAGTACATTTAGTTATTTTTCTGTGTTTTCATAAATGGCAATAAGTATACAAAATATCCACCAACATGAACACATATTTATTTCATTAAAAACTATTTTAGTAAGAAATTATTCTCAGATTTGATAAATAGATCTAAACTTTTTTTACTATAAACAACTTGCAATTTTATATTAGAGAGATAATTGCATTTGAAGATATGAATTAGCTTTCAAAGATCTACATCTATCTTTTGAAATCCATACTTTTTGCCTTGGTTCACCCTCCCTTCTTTCTGTTCTGAAAATGATAAAAAGAGGAAATATATAGTACTTAAAATAAAAGACATAAGGAGAACTCAGCAAAAACACTGACATACTTTCTATCATCAGAAATAAAGAACATTAAATATTCATGGCAGCCAGATACTTGGGGAAAAGGTGATAGAAGTTCCATGAAATTTCTGAAAGTAAAAATGCTCAAACTATTTTCAACATTATTTTCCAAATTTTACTCTTTGACAAAATTGTTCCTTAAGGCTAAATTCCAAAAGCAAGTGTCTACACCCAAACACTTACGACTCTTGTTCAGCTAAACACAGGGCACAGGATAGCAGTCGATTTGCGACACAAGAAATTTCATGAGACCACTAACATTTATTTGTAAATCAAGAATTCTCTCTCAGATTCCAAATGGACCATGTAAAAGTTGTGACCTAAAATTAAAGCATTTGTCAGGACGTGAAAATAAGAGATGAAATAATGTCTTAGCAGCCAAGATTTTGATATATTCAGTGAATTCCTTAAAATATTTCCAGATCCTTTTCTGTTCCACAGAGTAATTATCTAAAGGCCTACCATGAATCTCCCAGATTATTACATTTTTATCCAACTGTCATTTTTATTCTAGCATAATTACTTCACTGAGCAGTTACATTTCTACTTTAACATGTCACTTATTATGCACAATTTTCCAATTTGACTTATTTGTGTACTAGGATATGAATTCTAGAATTCTCAAGGAGATGTTGCCATCTCTGATAGCTTCGCCCTCCACATGCTGTCACCAATTTTCACACAATCTAAGTCTTACGGATAAATGGCTTTGCTCAGTGAGAATCCGAGGCATGAAACACTGGAGTGGAGAGACCATTTCCTAAGCTGAAATGTGCAGGATTCCAGCAGCCGGGCATTATTGGGAACTAAAGAGAAATCTCAGTTTGACAGAACATGTGACTTAAGCTGAGGAAAATACTTAAGTTAATGAATCGAGATGGCTGAATAACTGTGCTATAAATCAGTCAAGAAGTTCTGATGACATTGTAAACCACAGACATAATGCTCTCGTAGAGGAGTAATGCTGTGGTTTACAGAAACATTCTGAGACTTTGAGCAAGTTCAAGGGTGGAAATCCAGCCCTAGTCATCCGTGCTATTTATAAAGGGGACGAAGAGGATTGCTTTTCTTGTTCTTATGCTTAAAATTGTCAGCATGAGACAGCAGTTTAAAAATGCTACTCAAGAAATTTAAAAAAAAAAAAAAAGAACCTCTTATGAATAGCTGTGCTGCACGTGGCCTTCAGCTTCCAAGTTGTCAGGTTAGTTTTGTATAATGTCACTCAGCGTTTCTGAAATCTTCCTTGTCACAAAGAGGATCAGCCTACCGAAAATCATACAAAGACACCACCAGACAGCTACACTGAACTGTGTCTATTTCTCCAAATGACAGCAAAGCCAAGTGGGAAGAAAACTGTCCATGAACCAACAGGAACCCCCTTTCCTTTCCACATATTTCCTCCCTCTCCAACGCTCCTGGTTACCCGCCAAGTTTCCATACTTTGCTTTTTCCTAGAATGAGGCTATCCCTTGAGCCCTCCCTATTTTTTTTATAGTACAGTTTGCAGGATAAAGGAAAAAATGTGTGTGTTTATTTTTACATTTTCTACCCTTCTCCAGAAGAAAATGTTAAGAAGCTTCTATGAATTCAAAAAATTATACAAGATAGCATAAATGAAGTGAGAAACTTAAAAATGCCATAGAAAAAAACAAAATATTGGGCCAGTGACAAGGCTAACAATGTCCCTTTCCTAATTAAAGTCACCTCACAGATTTGGCTTTATATCTACTTTAAATCAATATGAAGAGAGAAAACAAACCACTTATGGCACATAATAATAGCAAATATCTGATGCAGTAATTATAAAATTCCAGGTATTCTTCTAAGCATTACATAAATCAACTTATTTAATACTCATAATTACCCCATTGAGTAAATGTTATAGTTATCCCCACTTTACAGATGAAGAAAATGAGGCAAAAAGGAATAATTGACTTGCTTGAGATCACCTGGCTTGTAAGTTATGATGCTGGGATATTCATCCATGCAGTCTGTCTTCAAAGTCTATGCTCCTAATTATTCTGCCATGCTACCTGCAGAAAAACACAAAAATTCTTATAAAAAGAAAAGGTGTTCTGATTCTCATGATGATGCTATGTGGTAATGTCCTTGAGAAAATCTTTATAGCAGACTCCACAATACTTTGAAAGATGCATTCCTCAAATAGACACACATATCTCACCAAAAAGCATAGAAGTGAAATCAGAAGACCAATTCCAATCAGTGTAGGAAGAGGTTACTTCCACTATTATGATCATGAAAGGTCACCTAAAGGTGGTGGCATTTGCATCAACTTGAAAGGATAAATAGGTTTCTATAGGTAGAAAGTATGGGGACAATGAGAATCATTTTTAAGCAGCATTTTCCTACCAGGCACTAACAGTTGAATGCCACAGAGGAGTCAAAACCATTAGGAAACCGGGACTGCACATTAAACTGATCACGTTTTGGTTCACACACTAGTCACAAATCAGGTACACACTACAGCAAAGGTTTGATGGGCAGAATTTCCAGATGTGTCTGGAATATAAAATATATTGTAAGATATATGTATAAAATACAGATTCTCAGGCTTTACCAGATCTACAGAGTCCAAATTCCTGGGTTAAATAAAAAAGTGTTCCCAATGTCTACAACTCAAGAAACTGGACCCAGCTACTTCAAACTGCAGTGAGACTTATCAACCTCACATCACTTAGGCCAGAACCTTCAAGAATCACCTACGACTGTTTCCATGTTTGCAGGCACTGCATTCTCTGATAAAGAGATAAATCTCACTGAGACCACCTTGCATTTGTCATATGTGCATTGGGATGGCATTTCTGCTTGGCTCTTTTAGTAAAAAAGGCATTTCATCTCTTTTCCAAAGCATTACCTTGGCAAGACTTTGTATGGTTACACCAAGACAGGCCTGCTTGTGCTCATTCTGGTTTGAAAAAGATTATGTTAGTGGGTAGGATTTTTACAGAAGCATGCTTCACATCTTACTGAAAGTAAATACCAATGCTCAAATAAGTGGCAATGACATGTATTTTGCAGTAAGTGGCACATAAAGTAGCCTGGCGAATCTTTAGACTCGTGGAATCATCATAAATGGAGACACCAGACCATTTATTTTATCGCTGGGTGTTGAATAGAAACTGGTTCAAAGAACACCAGACGTAACGGGTTTTACTTAAGTTGTCCCTTGTTGGGGCTTCTCAAACACTCAAACACTCTGCTTATTTGAGTTAGAGGCCACAAGACATCTCTGTGCACTTCTATCTATCTAGGCAGCGAGTCCGCCCGGCCGTTCTCCTTTGTCCCTTCCTGGCTTGGCCTGCAGTGTCATTTGAGATTAGATCATTTTTTCTAGTTTATATCTCCTAAAGTGCTTAAGAAAGAAAAAGGTGATGACACACAAAAAGGAGCAAGCTCTTTAAATGAGGGAAGGACTTTATGGCCTCATACAAATTGTGTAATAAAATTTTTCTTTCTTCTTCTTCTTCATTATTATTTTTTATATATTTTTGCCACTCACTCATGGAGACACAACTGCTCACCAGCTGACTTTCCTGGTGGAAGGCCTAGGCTGTGTGCTTGCTTTGGAGCAGTTCTCCCCAGTCATCAGGTTTCAATTAAAAAAATTAATTCTGGCCTGACCAGGTGGTGGCGCAGTGGATAGAGCGTCGGACTGGGATGCGGAAGGACCCAGGTTCGAGACCCTGAGGTCGCCAGCTTGAGCAAAGAGCTCACCAGCTTGGACCCAAGGTCGCTGGCTCCAGCAGGGGGTTACTCGGTCTGCTGAAGGCCCACGGTCAAGGCACATGTGAGAAAGCAATCAATGAACAACTAAGAAGTCGCAATGCGCAATGAGAAACTGATGATTGATGCTTCTCATCTCTCTCCGTTCCTGTCTGTCTGTCCCTGTCTATCTCTGCCTCTGTAATAAAAAATAATAATAATAATAATTCTGGATTATATGATAAATGGTTAAGAAAAGCAAAGAACATTTTAAATACAAAATAAGAGACCAGATGGTTGGATGAATGGTGGATGGATGGATAGATAGAAAGGTAGGTAGATAGAAGCTCAGAACTAAAGAAAACTACCCCCCTCTGAAATTCTGCATCTAAACCCAAAAAGTAAATAATAATATTTATTACTTGAATTTCAATATGTGTATTCAAAGTTTTAAGATTTTAAAATGCATTACTCTCTTTCCCTAAATGTCCATTCATGTTTATCCCATTTATTCCTTCTAACTGCTCTGTTCACTAATTGTCCTTGAAAGAGTTTGTTAATGCACAGTGATGGTGGTTTATTTCCATGATACATCTTCCCAGATTCACATTATTTACTGCCTTTAAAAATGAAATGCACCAAGTGGATACATTGTGTCCATGTCTTTTTTTTTTTTTTTTTGATCTTTGGAAAGCAGCAGCATACAGCCCGACAGATAGGAAATGGTTAAAACAAACTTGCTATATATTAAACCAACCACTGCCCACACTGCACACAGATGGCAGCGCGAGGAGAAGCAACATGTGAAGGCAGCGCTTTGTCACGACCCAGTTCAATCGGACACCAGAAAGTTTGCGGCCCAGCGCTTCTGTGACCTGATCCGTCTGCCACTGGTCATGTCTGTTTCTGTCAGCCAGCTGTCAGGAGCCTGCAGGATTCAGGAGCTGCTGAAGGACCGAGGAGAGGAGGAGAGCACAGCACCAGCTGGTAAATAAAGGTTCTCTGAGCTATTTCGCCTCAGATAATACCTCAGTTAGTAAGCCAGGCCAAAAAAACCCCCAAAACCAAAATACACTCATTTAGTGAGCAGCTCACTAGACCCATTAATAGGAATAAAAATATATGTGATTTCTATGTTAAGTCACAGAAGCTGTCTATAAATTGGGAAATTATTTGGCTGGCTCCAAGTTCTCCTCAACCACCTCTGGTTCATTCTTTGATACAGTCAGGCAAAGTGGGATTCTTTTTTTTTTTTTTTCAAAGTGGGAATCTGAGTAGCATCATCAAGATACCATGTCAGTTTTCAGCTTCACACCCTATACCAGACATCACCCAAGTGAAAGGCAAAAGCAGCCCCTCACTTAAAGCACAAATAGTTTTCTTCCTTTGTTATCAGGGATTTGAGGCTCACAATTAGCCATCTAATTCTGCATGAGGAGCCTGTCAAATGTGTGGTATTTGTAGATAGTCAATGGCCACATAATTTGGAAGTGTGAGGCTATATTAACAATTTTTTAAAACTTTATGTGGCACGTCAGCTCTCCGCTGACTTACAGGGAACACAGAGCACTGTCATGTGATATGCAATAGTTACATAGCTGATTCATGTGTAATACTATTCTAAAATTAAAAAAAAGTAATGTTGCAACAAATAGAATTCCAGCAGTGAGATGCCCTCGGTGACCTGAGCCAGTAGCCACCTGGAGTGGGGTGGGGGGTTCTCTCTGAGTGGTACATCTGGCAGAAGGACAGAGACGAGTCAAAGACATTGGTGAGCACTAGACATGGTCCAGGAGAGAGTGGGTTTCATTTTCTGCCAGTTCTTTGCCTAGTTTTCGAATATTAGGACTTTGTACCTTGCTTTTGAGAGACAAGTGAGAAAAATAGAAAAAGATATAGTGCAGTATTTGTTTGTTTGTGTATTGGAGTTTTTTGTGCATATTACATTCACTTGTAAAGTGTTGGATGAATGCTTGTTATTAGTGTACAGAGTGAAGCCCGGAAAAGAACCCGTTGTCTGAGGTGACCCAGGCTGTCAGCTCTGTGAAAAGGACACATGTACTTCGTTAGGAACACAGAGAAGTGACAGCATGATTGGGCTCCCACCAACTGCACAGTGGGCCTGATTCTTTTCTCTGTCCATAAATCCCCATGTTCACATGGTCAGCCGGCACAGGAGTTATGACCTGTGTGAAGTGCATAGAGCACTGGGTCTTAGAACAAATGTGAGCATTCCCTTTGCTGAGTATCCAGTCTTCTGGGTGTAAGTCAGGACACATTAACAGAAGCTGCTGGAAGAGCGTCCCTGGGGAGCCTTCCCTGGACAGAGACCAGTGTGAGGTGACTTCATCAGGCTCCTACCCACCAGCTTCCTCTCTCCTCCACCCCCACCCACAGCTCCGGTCCTGCCCTCAGCGCTGGTCCCTAGACCCCCTGCACCTCCTCTGCCTCTCTCTGTTGTCTCTTTTAGGATTCGAGCAGTGCAGCTGTATCTTTTTTTTTTTTTTTTGTATTTTTCTGAAGTGAGAAGTGGGGAGGCAGACAGACAGACTTCCACATGTGCCTGACCAAGATCTACCCGGCATGCTCACTAGGGGGCGATGCTCTGCCATCTGGGGCATTGCTCTGTTGCAACCGGAGCCATTCCAGTGCCTGAGGTGGATGGAGGCCATGGAGCCATCCTCAGCACCTGGGCTAATTTTTGCTCCAATGGAGCCTTGGCTGTGGGAGGGGAAGAGAGAGACAGAGAGGAAGGAGAGGGGGAGGGTGGAGAAGCAGATGGGCGCTTCTTCTGTGTGCCTTGGCTGGGAATCGAACCCAGGACTTCCACACGCTGGGTCAATGCTCTACCACTGCGCCAACCAATCAGGGCAGAGCTGTATCTTTATGGAAGCCCTGAGAGGTCCCACAAAGCAAACAAAACTGATATTTTATGAATATAACCTTATACAAGGTTCAACTTTATAACTCACCCACTACCATACCAATTAGGGAGAACAGCTATGGTGATAGGGGAAGGCTCAGCATCTAATACTGCCCTTCTATATTTTCCTTCAGTTTCACAATATCAAGAAAATGCCAAAGCACACGAATTGTTCAAAGAAATAGACTCAGAAGCTTAAAACAATATTAGGAAGTTTGTCTCTGCATCATATTACAAGGATTATAAATTCACATTTCCCTAGCAAGTATCCAGTTTGGAGATAGTAGATGAGTAAAGAGAATGGAAGCAAAAATGATGTTCCCAACTCCTTGGTTGGGAAAACATTTGCTATTAGGCAGAAAATAAAATTTAATTGCATTTTTAACACTATGAAATGGCCAATGGCACATAATTTTTAAAAAATTCAGGTACTTTAGTATTCATCTGTCAGATAGCCATTTAATGTCTTAAAGCAGTCACGTTTATTTTGTCTGAACATTAGGTTCATATGTTTCCATTTCATTTCTTACACTACCTACAGCTGTAGGTGAAGCTTTGCGAAATTAAACCTGTCTAGCTCTTTAAAAATATTGGTGAGGTCTGCAAGATAACTCAAACTTGTGTAAAAAATAACTAGCTAAAGGATCTACTTTATCAGAAAACCAATAAAAAAAAGGGGGTGTCTACTGTTTCACTTGAAATTCTCAATTCAGTACCTTGCCCAAAGGCATTTATTACACTGGCATGACACAGGAAATTTCTGAGAGTCACTGCCAATGTAATTACAGAGAACTGAAAATATTTGCAATTTAAGATTGTGCCCAACAAACCCAAGAATTTATGTGATATTATCCAAATACTGTTTTAAAAGGCACAGAAATAGTCTTTAAAAATTTTAACTATTCAGTCAGTGAATAAATAAGGGCCTTTTTTCATGTGCTGAATGTTTTCTTTCAAAATGACATTGTATCTGCAAAGGCTTTAAAAATATTTACCAGTTTTCTTGCATAAACTATATCATAAGTTTAGCCAATTTTTATCACCATAAAGGTGAATTGTAATGAACTACTGACATCTACTTTCTTGTCCTCTAGGAATGTCCTGTGAGAATAGTTGACACGTATTTTTAGGAAGCGGCCTGGGACAGTGGTTAAGAGAAAGCACTTCAGGACATCAAAGCAGCCTTCTTATTCAACACCTGTCTCAGGTGGCTCTTTAACTTTCTTGTACCTCAGTGTCCTCTTTTATGAAGCAGAGGACACAATCGTGCCTACCTATAGGATTATTGTAAGGATGATTTGAGTTTAATCACATCTGGGCATGCCCTTGACGTTTGCAGGGTCTGGACTAAGAGTACAAATGAAGGCTCGTATTCCGTATTTCTAAATATTGAGAAGTTATTTAAAGTGATAACAAACTATTCAATAAAATATGTCTGGTCATTTATTTTGCAAATGTACTGTCATGCGGATGTGGATGGCTGGGTTTGAACTTAGAATGCTAGACGCCTCCGATCCCGGCACAGGGTGACAAGGGAACAGAAGGCCCCCGACTGCAGTCTGACCCCCTTCTCCCTGCCTGGATCCAGGCCACATCCTGAGGGGCTCTTCCTAGTGTTTGGTCATCTTGGCTGTATGTCAGAGCTCCACAGACACCCTATAAAGAGTCAGCCCTGGGCCACCATGCCACATTCCTAGCGCTGTGCATGCCAGCAGTTCAGAAATGCTTTAGAAGCAGGGATCCAGGTCAGATCCATGGAGGTCCTGGAGGTGGGCTCAAGGGCAGGGGTTTGGGGAACCTAGGTACCTAGAATGTGCCCTGGAAATGGTGTGGGCTCCAGTCGGGTTGATCTCTCTGATTGCAAGGACTCATTCACTACATGGAGAAGGTGCATCCCAGGAGGACAGAACCCAGGTCTTACTTAGAGCATTAGGGTGGAGGACCCTCTCACTTAGAGCTACATGCAGCCTGGTTCATATCACAACTTAGGGCAGAGAAACAAGCGAATGAAAGAGAAAGAGAGAGAGAGAGAGAGAGAGGGAGAGAAGGAACCTGTTTTCAAGGTATTTACCTTGAGTCGTGAAATTAATTCATGCTACACTTTATAATAAAATTACTCAGACCAGTTGTTCTCATTATACCATCATCAAATGCTGTCTTAAAATTTCTATTTAAAACCCAAACTACACTTCTAGTTTTAAGGGTAATCATTTAACCTCTGCTGTTAAAATACATTGTTGATAAAAGTTAGGGCAAAAAAAAAGAAACCACTGAAAATGCCTAGTAACATTGCCAAATTGTCAAATATAAATGAGACCTGTAAAAAAGAGCAGCTAAGCTTAACCTACGTGCAGAAGAAATGACGATAGCATACGAGCTCCACCCTGGGAGGCGGGATAGTATATGAGCTCCACCCTGGGAGGTGGGATAGTATACGAGCTCTACCCTGGGAGGCAGGGATAGTATACGAGCTCCACCCTGGGTGTTAGGCATTCACCTGTTACCTTATAACTGATGCTGATGGCATGCTGAGTGCCTGCTCCCGGCTCCCCTGCTGCGGGAGTGATAGCAAAACATGGGTCTGGCTACAGCAGTCTGACTTGAATATGCTCACAGGGCCGGATGGGTTAAGCCTGTGAATAAACATCCACAACAACAACAAAGAGCAAGCACAAAATCAAAACCAGTAGAGAGCAACAAACTCCCTGATCAAATGTATTTTCGTAAGAACTTCAAACAGATGCTCAACAGCCGCAAGAGAAGCTTTGTTCTCAGCTCAAGAGATACTATGAAGTCTCCAATATTCAAAATTCCTTATTATGTGCATTTTTTTTAAAAGAAAAATATGTGCTGTTGATTTTCAGAGTGGTAACAGTCACATGCCCTCTGGCTCTTTTCTATGGTGAAGTCTTGTCCCAGGACCCGTCCACGTGCTTAGGGACCCGTCACAGGGAGACAGTGGTTTAGTGTGGGTGGGACATGCTTTGCAGGAAGCCGGGCAAAGCTCTGAGAGGTCCATCAGCCCCTGGGATGAGATAGTTTGGTGCTTACACTCAGTGACCCGCTAGTCTCAGGGAACTCTGAGTCAACCTCATGTGCTCAGAATTCATGACAGAGGCATGACACAAACCGTCTCTCATCCCAGCAGTCTGCTGTAAGCTTTCTGCACTATACCTTTCTCTAGATGGCAGTGGTGAGGGTAAATATTTATTTCATTGATTGGCATGTTAATTATACCTCTAAAATATTCAATTATCTTTTAAAAATTGCATTGAGATGAAATGCTTGAAGCTTGCCCTAAGCACCTCCAATGAGCTCTTTGGTTCCACTGAAGACCTTGAAAACCTTCATTTTCACCCATCCTCCACACAGCCACCATGATGGCCACAAATCAGATACCCTTGTCACCACATTGGCTATAAACCAGATACCCTTGCTTAAAAATCTGGCTTGCAAATACCGTCCAAATGAGCGAGAGGGAATTGATTTTTCGTATAGGCCAATGCCAACTCTACATTCTCTGCCTCAGCTACTTGCTGCAATAAATTCTCTCCCGACCTCAGCACAGCGCTCAGGATGGACTGCCCTCCCAGGTGCCTGCATGGTACACTATGTTGATCATTCTCTGCCCTGCTTGGATGAGAAGAGGATGGAACTCGGGTCTAAAGGAAGAATGTGAGGGTCTAATGCAACTGAGGCAGAAGCCACGGTCTTAGAAAAGAAGTCTAGCCTGACCTGTGGTGGCGCAGTGGATAAAGTGTCAACCTGGAAATGCTGAGGTCACCGGTTCGAAACCCTGGGCTTGCCTGGTCAAGGCACATATGGGAGTTGATGCTTCCAGCCCCTCCCCTCCTTCTCTCTCTCTGTCTCTCCTCTCTCTCTCTCTCTCTGCCTCTCCCTCTCCTCTCTAAAATGAATAAATAAAAAAAAAATTAAAAAAAAAATAAGAAAAGAAGTCTAACTAAGTCCTACCACACAGAGACACCATTGCCTAAAGTGACCTGCTTGGTCAGATTAGGGGAGACAGAGAGCCGTGTGCAGCAGAGAATCTGCATGATGACAGGCCCCGGAGGCCCCTGTTTCTGGTGTTGACCGAGGGGGAAAATAACGGAAGACACAGTGGGGTTTGTTCTGAGGGCAAGCTGACGATTGGACTTTAATTATACATTATTGATGACATGTTGTCCATCGCTGCAGTTTACAATAGTGAGACTGTTAGCATCCCGGGTTGGGGGAAGACAAAGAGACTGGTGGTCTCTCTGGAGCGTGCAGCTCCCTGGATCTTTGTTAAAACTGTTTTATATATTCCCTCCCATCTGTGCCCTGGCTGCCAAACACCCTCAAACACCAGTAATCATTACAAACAGAAAATTAAAATGGGTTGATTTGAATGATGCTGTGAAATGGATATGAAAGTGTTGAGAAAAACAAAATCTTAGTGAATCCTGCCATTTTCTTCTCTGTTATTGGGAAAAGTATAAATTCATGCCTCACTTAATTAGAACCTACAGAGATTTATGAGGGGACAGTGTGTGTTTACTGGGAATCTGAGGTCAGCAACCACCTGTCGTGTGACCTTGGGCAAGGTCTTTCCTCACCTTTAATGAATATCAGAGCAGGGTCCACTTAGTAGGATAGGTGAGAGTTCCGCCTAAAATAATGCAAGTGTATCACAAATAGTAATGGTTCGATTTTAGAATTATTATTATCATTATTTTAGCAAGCTTCTCAAAACTTGTTCCAAGTCTTAAATCCTGTAAATTAAATAGTGAAAATAAATACTCAAAACAAAATAAGTGTGATATCTAAGAGCTGACACATAAATTCCTCTTAGGAAGAAAACTATTCTTGATAAACTCCTGGGTTGTAAAAGATGTGACCCAGGGGCACATGTGACCATCTTAATTTATTTATTCCCTCATTCGTTCATCATGTAGTCATGAACTGAGTGCTTACTATGAGGCATTGTAATGACAGTAACAAGCAAAACAACAAAAGCCACTGCTCTCATATAGTTGATGTTCTGGTGCCAGCGGCAGACACGTGTGCATGCACAAACACACACAGAGGCATGCACACATAATATCAAGGATTAAGAAATGCTATGAAGCAAATAAAACCAGGCAACGAGACAGACAGTGACTAGGTTGGCTAGCGGACTTAAGAGGAACAGGAGGGCCTCAGGGAGCACCTTTGAAGAGATGATATTTGAAACAAGACCCAGATGAGGTGAAGCAGCCAGAGAAGAAAATCACAGCACAGGGAAAAGCAAATGCAAAGAGTCAGTTGGGAACAGAGCCAGTAGCTGGGGAGGCAGGGAGAAGACCAGGAGGCAGAGCTGAGGGTGTGAAGTGAAGAAAGGTTTGTGAAGGACTTCTTATTATCTCATTCAGAACAGTTTAGTCTGAATGAGATAATAAGATACTATTTAGGCCCTGGCCTGTTGGCTCAGCAGTAGAGCATCAGCCCAGCATGTGGAAATCCCACATTCAATTCCCGGCCAGGGCACACAGGAGAAGAGCACATATGCTTCTCCGCCCTTCTCTCTCTACTTTCTCTCTGTCTCTCTCTTCCCCTCCTGTAGCCAAGGCTCCATTGGAGCAGTTGGCCCGGGCACTGAGGATGGTTCCATGGCCTCCGCCTCAGGCACTAGAATGGCTCCTGCTGCAACGGAGCAATGGCCCAGATGGGCAGAGCATCGCCCCCTGGTGGGCATGCCAGGTGGATCCCAGTGGGGTGCATGTGGGGGTCTGTCTGACTGCCTCCCTCCTTCTAACTTCAGGAAAAAAAAGATACTATTTAAATCAATCTGTGTGTTGTTCATTAATTTAAAATAATTTAATTAAATAATACTAAAGTAGAAAACCAAAAGGAGAAGCCATTCCCACTAATTTAGCATCTCTCCCTAAAATGAACAACTATTATCATTTGGGGGTATCTTTCCAGTTATGTTTATTTATTTCCAAACATGGAAACCCACCACACACATCATTTCACTCATTGATTGTTTTCATAATATCTCTCAGAGTTGTTTCCTTTCCAGGGTGTACATACTTTCATTATTTTAAGTCAGTGGTCCCAACCTTTTTTGGGCTATGGACCAATTTAATGTCAGAAAATATTTTCACCGACCAGCCTTTAGGGTGGGATGGATAAATGCACAAAATAAAATTATGCGACCGGCGTAAAAACTGTGGTATTTTAAAATATAATTGTTGAACTTATGAGACAAGCATCAAGAGTGAGTCTTAGACAGATGTAACAGAGGGAATGTGGTCATTTTTAAAAAATAAAACATCGGCCTGACCTGTGGTGGCACAGTGGATAAAGTGTCGACCTGGAATGCTGAGGTCGCCGGTTCAAAACCCTGGCCTTGCCTGGTCAAGACACATATGGGAGTTGAAGCTTCCTGCTCCTCTCCTCCTCCTCCTCCTCCTCCTCCTCCTCCTCCTCCTCCTCCTCCTCCTCCTCCTCCTCCTCCTTCTTCTCTCTCTCTCTCTCTCTCTCCCCTCTAAAATAAATAAATAAATAAAAATTTTAAAAAAAACATCGTTCAGACTTAAATATAAATAAAATGGAGATAATGTAAGTTATTTATTCTTTCTCTGTGGACTGGTACCAATGGCTCACAGACCGGTACCTGTCCATGGCCCGGGGGTTGGGGACCACTGTTTTAAGTGACTGCTCAATACCACCCTGTGTAGATTATTCTATCTGGCTCTGATATAATAAAACTTTCCTTCCAATATTTGCTGTTACAAACAACGCTCAGTATCTAAATCTTGGTGTTCATTTAAATCTTGAAATTCATAAATTCATTCCAAAGTA
This sequence comes from Saccopteryx bilineata, assembly GCF_036850765.1. NCBI lineage: Eukaryota > Metazoa > Chordata > Mammalia > Chiroptera > Emballonuridae > Saccopteryx > Saccopteryx bilineata. The sequence goes on along the minus strand of NC_089490.1, from coordinate 248,535,388 downwards.
CAATTGCAGAGGGGAACAAGGACCAGTGGAAACGCCCATCCAGGGGGATGGCTGAAGGAATAGGGTGGTCTTGTACTAAATGTGAAACCATTCTTCTTCTATCAGTACTCTTAAGCTCCCCTTATTCCAATCTTCCAAAAAGTTCTCTACATTCATGAATGTTTCATGTGAGTGGGTTACACTTCCATTTTGTATGGGGAAAAAAAGTTCAGAGCATAAGTCTGAAATAATATGGTGGGTAAAAGAGACAGGCATCACAGGAGGAGGAGCCTGGAGGAAGAGGAACCATTACAATTCATACTACCTGGATTTTACTCACGTTTTCAAGCGTTTTTTTCCATCCACAAGGTGGGTATCAAATTTCAAGACAAACTTATCTAGAGCTCAAAAAACACAAGGTGTCCCCAGCAGACATCTGGGTTACATATTTAATGCCCAAACATTCAAGGGAAGGGGGAATAAGTCAAGCTAACTCTTCTGATTTTGTGTAACCAAAATAACCAATTGATGGACTGATTGCCCCAGTTGTTTTGGATTTCCACATACACAGCCACGTGCCAGTGCTCACGCACCATCTTCAAATTCAAAGCAACATCCAGGACCATGCTATATCATTGGTAGCAATCTAAGTTGTGAAGAATCTTGTTTCTTTGAAAGTTGCCTCCCTTCCCCATTTACTCAAGGTAAACATCGGTTACAGGTGAATAATCATCAACTTACCCGGAATATGAATTACCTTAGTCAGAATTTTGGCTTTCTTACATTTCTGCCTTCTGTCAGTAGTATGTTACATTTATTATGTTTTGTTAATTCCACAGTAGGGCGGGTTGAGAAAAAAAGAAGAAACACCCACATTAATATTTTCAGCCATCCTCCTAAATGTTTAAGGCATACCAATATTTGGATTAAATAAGTTGTTGGTTTCTATGTTTTTTATTCATCCGTGTTTTTACTTAATTTCTTGAAAATTAATACTGTTTCAACTATCAAAAAAAAGCCAATTATTATCCATTTCCCTAAATAAATACTTTAAAAATAATTTCAGTAGTCTTTACTTGTCTTTGCTTAAAAAAGGCAATGCACATCTATTGTGGAATATACAAATACATATATTGGCTCATCCCTGATGCTTTTATGGTTTTGCAATTCCTATACTACTCTGGGAAATGAGATCTTAATAAATTACATGGATATTTAGCTAAAACCTAGTTTGTCAATGTAAATTATAAAATCTTCTCTAGTAGATATCCTTTAATAATTATTATAGATCTAGAATTGCATAGTTATAGCCTGTATAAGTCAGATAAAAGACTAGTCTTTCATTATTTTCTAGTTTAGGATAATTGAGGAGCTATTGCTATTTTTAACTACTTTATGTCAATCCGTTTTATAGAAACTCATTCTGGCTAGTTCTTGTGTGGAGCAGTCTCCTCTTCTTGTATTTATTCTTTCCTTTTTGCTGATATTCGGGGCATGCTGAGCCCCTTTCTAATCTGTCTACATGATCTCTCTTAGCTGCCTTCATCAACCCTCTTGGCTTTGTCACCTATTTAAAATACAGCTAATCTAGATTCCTCTCCTACATTTCATACCTGCACATTTAGCTGTGTACAGGATATCAGCATTTAGAGTTCTAATGCATACTTCAAAGTTTAATAGTTAAAAGTACCTTAAAAAGGAAATCTTCTTTACCAGAAACTGATTTCCATGTATCTTAGTTAATGGCAGTACAGTCTACCCATCCTATTGATCAAAGACAGTATCTTCTCTCTTACTTCCCATATGCAATCACTAGGTCTTGTTTAATTTGCTTTCAAAATATGCTTTACATCACTTTATTTCTTTCCATCCTCAATGTTTCTAGCCTAACTTAGATCACTGCTTCTCTCCCTGGGTGACAGTGGTCCCTGGAATGGAGTGGACAGCATTTGGAGTCATTCTAGCCTCACCTCTCATCCTCCTCCTCTCAAACTTTAATCTGTAACATATTATACATCTTGTAACTCCTTGAGTATTTTATTCCCTATTTCTTTGGAGCATCCAGATAGGCTGTACTCTTTGTCTAGTACATATAGCATATCTACACATATGTAGCATGTACACATATGTTATGTTATATATAACATATTAGTGATATACACAGAATATGCTATATATAAAGTTTATACACATATTATATATAGCATATATGCTACATATAGGTATATATACCATGCACATACACACAATTTGTTCTAAGATACTCTTCATCACTAGCACTGTGATAATCACCAAAACTGGATTGAGTGTTCCTCCCATATAATCCCAAAACATCTGTGGCTTTCTAATCAGAGCTTGTTACTTGTATTATAATTATAAACTTGTGTGATTATGTCTTCCAATGGCATCAAAAATTTATATCTTTTTATCACTGTGTCTTCAACAGAGTAGATACTTAGGAAACATTTTCTAAATGAGAAGGTTTGTGCATCAGTGACTCTGTACTCAAGTTTTAGGTAAAAACGTGATAAGGCAAGGGTTATGACCTTATTTAAACCAGGTATTATGGTGAAGCAGAAGATACTTGTAGCGAGGGTTATAATTATTATTATTTCGCCTGTGAAGATGTGGAACGTATCTTCATCTCCAAAAGCTGAGAATTATGAACACTGTTCCAACAAGCAGAAATGTTCAAGGACGGGCTAGGGTCCATGGCGTGCCATTTCTTAATTTTCTCATGTTTGGGGATGACAGCTCGGCTCAAGCTGAACACTGCCAAACAACTCCCAAGGACTGCACTGAGAACACTCGGATTGCCAGAAAGTTGTTTTCCAAGAGAACGGTTATTAGGACAACAAACTCATGTAAATAAGAAGTGGGAAAACCATGGCAGGTCATCTAATCTCTCCGATGAGAATACTCTCCCCAGTGCTGGCCCCGAAGTTCCACAGGGTGAATTTCAAGGACAACCAGTGATGTGAGTCCTACCTTTACCCTTGGGAAGCTGTTGTGCAAACCAAAAGTTTTCATTGCTTTCACTTGGATAAAATATTTTTAAATATGCCTTTCCCCCCAATGTGTGCTTTTTTCTTTTTTTATTAAGTGAGAAGCAGGGAGGCAGGCAGACAGACTCCCGCATGCACCCTGACTGGGGTTCCACCGGGCATGCTCCTTACCCGGCAATGCTCTGCCCGTTTGTTGTTGCAGCTCTATTGCTTGGCAACCAAGCTATTCTAGCACCTGAGGCAAGGCCATGGAGCCATCCTCAGCGCCCAGCCATCCTGCTTCCCATGGCAGAGGGGAGCAGGGAGAGGAAGAGAGAGAGAGAGAAGAGAGGGAAGGGAGGGGTGGAGAAGCAGCTGATCGCTTTTCCTCTGTGTTCCCTCATTGGGAATCCAACACAGGACTTTCACACATCAGGCGGATGCTCTACCAATGAGCCAATCAGCCAGGGCCCAATGTGTGCATTTTACTCCAGCTCACTTATGCTTCTATCTGTTTAGGTTTCATAAATAAAAATAAATGGAGCAGTAGTTTTCATTCAACAATGAGTTGAGTTATGAGCAGCCAGTTTACTCTTCCCATTTAAAGGTATACCTAAGAGTGATAATAAATTTTTTCTAGTGCAGATTTAAGAGGTTTTTATTTCATTTTAGTAATGTTTAAAAGGGTAGATAAGTCAGAATTTGTCATTTCAGTAGCTTAAATCTTAGCAAACTTCAAGGAATTCTTTAGGTTTATTTGCTGTGATGCAAAAAAATTAATGGAGTATTGCTGAGCTAAAGGAGCTATCTTCTGGAGCTGGAAAAGTTTGGATGACATAGAATGCTATGAAATTGATTTCTGTTTATTGGTTTATCACTTTTATTTTTCCATGACAGTCATGCCCATTTCTTTTCAATATGCCGCCCTTTTATATAATTGAAAATATCTCCGGTTCAATGGATAACACATTAATGGCCTTTTATCTGTAGCATTTGCAAAATATTAGTCTTGTGTGTACCAATTACTTGAATTTTGGCCACATTTTATACTATTGTATTATTTTTTACTGAACATTTTTCTGGAAATGACTTGCTTTTTTTACTTACATGTTTTTAAAGTAATATTTATGTCATAAATTTAATCACTTAGTTTTACTCTTAATATAAGAAATGCCTACAATTTAAAATATTACTGCATAGTTCTTAAAATATCTTGTATCCCACATTTTGGAAAAACTGATCTAACATATTCCATTATACATCTATAGATAAGTTCCTTCTTTCATAAAATACTTTTCTAGAGCTATTTTCTGAGTTTCTTTCCAGTTAAAAATTTATATTTTATATATTGTATTTTAAATTTGTTATACTTCTATTCTCCTCTTGTGAGTATAAATTTATTTAATTTAAACAAATGTAGAAGAATTGTAAATATGATTTGTAAAAAATTAAAAGATAAGTTTTATTCCTCTAATATGTTTCTAATCAAGGTGTTATTTAGCCTAGTTTAATGATCATATAAAAATTAATAAAATCTAAACAGTAAGCGGTGCTGCTTAAAATATTCTGCTCTATTGACACACACTAATTATTGACTGGGTATGATGCACTTATTTTTTATATAACATTTTCAAAAGTTGACTTAACTCAGAGAATTTCTAAATTAGATATTGATTCAGGTAAAACCTAATATTTAGGTTTAACTGCTTTCTTTGTTTACTACATTTCGGTACATCTGAAAGCACTCTCACTTCAAAATTATCGAGGAAACAAATAGTTTTTAACAACAAATAAACAGAAATTGACAAAACTTTGAGCCTTGTGAAAAGCTGCTACAGTTGTCCTCCAACTGGATTCATCACCATCTATTATTTTGTTTATGATCTTTTAGCCGATTCCCAAGCCATGTGAATCTGTTCTCGTCCAAAGCAATTATAATTAATTTGCAAGTGAAAGTTCATGATCCACTGTTTCAAATGTTTCACTGGAGCCCAAATAAATGACGTTGATTCCATCCTCTTCATCCAATTAGTTTGGTAACTATCAAACAAGCCTATTATCGTGATCTGTTCATTGTGGAACACGCTGCTTAGTGTTCAAGGTCTCATTGCCTTCTAACCACTTACAGACTGTCCTTCAATATTTTCTTTTCTACTTCACTCTATATCAATCTGTTGATTGGTTGAATGAAACACTTTATTTATTTGGGCATGTTTACAAAGAAGGAAACTTAAAGAAAAATAACTTGTAGAATCTCTCTAATGTCCTTTATCAAACTACACAGCCTTTAAATGAGGTGCTTTGGGATCTTAGGGCTTTTCTTTGTTAGACTATATTTTAAACTTTATATAAAATCCTTTGCATGAAAAGTAATAAGGTGGTTTACATTATTAATTTGTGGGTACTTGCATTTTCAAAGGAAAATAAATCTAAGCTTATTAGAGAAGAGTGTATTGGCTCAGAGGGTTCATACAGAAAGGCAATGAGTTTCATCATGGATCAGATAGAAAATGAAGAAATTGTAAGGCAAAGTGAAGTATTGGGGAGGATCTAAGAATGTCTATATGAGGCATACTAAAAATAATTCATAATATTTATAATATATGAACAAAACATTTCAATTTTAAAATTTTTTGAATGATTGTAATATAATAATGATTGTAAAAGTAAAAATTTACAACCTTTAAGATTTCCTATTGTGCCAACAGTCCATTCATGGCAATTATTGGTAAGATCTGCAATAAGCAATAGTTTTAATGATATCAATTACCAATTGCACTGGTTCCAATTTCTATGATAGTGAAATTGTTTGATTATACATAGGTAATCCTAAATTGCAGAAAAGCTTGTTATTTTCATGTTTTTCCTGGAAATCTGTTGACATTTGCTGATTGTATAGCAAATATATTTTTCTTAAATAACACAAAAGGAAATTCACAATGCAGCAATTGTTTCAATCTTCAAAATTATTAATGTCTGAGAAATTGTGGATTTTTGTATTGTACTTCCTTTCTGTTCAAAGTAATTTCAATACTGTTTGTGAAAAGTTAATTTAAAAAGCATTTTCAAATTGAGTATCCATGTTTAAAACACTTTTGCAAATTTCTTGCTTTCTTAGCTAGCGAAACTATTATTTTCAAAGTGAAAAAATATATATACTTTGCCTTTATCTGATCCAATTCACTAATGAAGCATTTCTATTTATAATTGAGGAAAACTCTTATTTTTGAAATCTGATAAATATCTGATAAATTTCCAGCCTAAGATTTGGCCACTAAAGGGCCTAACAATATAAAGTCTAAGTACATATTAGTAACTTGATCCTGTCAATTACACATAAGGGTAGGAAGCAGATGTTTGAAGACAATCAAAGAAAAGAGACAATGCCTTGGATAGTTTTCCAATCAAATAGCTAATTTTGAAGAATTGTATGAAATTATAAATGAGAAACAGTAATACATTTTTGTAAATTTTAACACATATTATTTAAAGGCTAACTAGAGAGGAATCTTGCAATAGTGTGGAAGAAACTGAAAATAATGTTTTTAGTAGAAAAAAGAATAGTTGCAGCATTTTCTATTTGAAGGGTTGTATCCTTTTCAAACTTGCTTGTTGACAGTGTGTTTATTTCCTTCAAGATTTAAATAGTAAACACACACAAAAGGATGACTACAAACCTCAAAATTTTAATACTTACTTTCAACATATAATGAGAAGTCCACAGTATTTTTAAAGCCTCCTTCTAATATTTCAGTTGAACCCATGTAATGATTAAACGCTTCCCCCTGAAAGCATTAAATTTTATTCTGTAGTCACATGGATGAGCACACTATATTAGTCACATGACAAGACAATAACAAAACTATTGACAATGATGATGAATGGGGCAGCACAGGAGGACCTAAAGCAGGCAAATAGCCCTTCTGTGCTTGGGCCCCTCCATCTCATGAACCTAGAGGCACTCAATCAATGTTTGTTCAGTGAATACACTACATTCAGAAAGCTTAAGTTTTTATATTGTTTCCCACTTGGAAGAAAATCCATGTTTGCATTTTTTAATAACAAAACCTTTAGACTCACCAAAATGAAAACCTGTCACTTAGGTAAGATACAAGCCTGCTTTAAATTCATTAGAAAAAGAAATTTAACTGTTTCAACATAAAAAATAAAACAGCTAAACTGAAAATCAAATTCTATCTCTTTGTACTTCTTCAAAGCAGATTGTATTATTTTAATTTAATTATACATTTAGGTTATAGTTTATTGAAGGAAATATATCCCCTATTGGTTCAATTATGATAGGGGAACTATCTTATCTGTTCTCTATAGAGTCCTTGGTATCTGGAACAGTACTTGGTCTACAGAAAACCAACCAGGATTGAAGCAGAGAGACAGAACCAGTAGGAGATCTATTGAAAGAGATTTGTTGCAAGGAATTGGCTTATGCAATATTGAGGACTGGCAAGGAATGCCCCAAATCCATAGAACAGGCATTAGGGGGCAGGTTGGGGGCATGGTCAGGGGTTGGTGACTGCTATCCACATGCAGAATTTCTTTTTATTAGGGAAGTTTTTGTTTTACAGGTATTCAACTGATTAAATCATGCCCACTCAGGTGATACAGTATAAGTTCTCTTCCCTAAATGCAAATAACTGTTTATTGACCTTAATCACATCTGGAAACTACCTCATAGAAACATCTAGACCAGTGCTTGGTTGAGTAACTGGGGACTGCAGCCTGACCAAGTTGACAAAGCAGAGAAACTTGAAAAAATGGAATATGTGGCCTCTTTGCGGGAATACCTTCCTGGGAGCAGAGAAACCATCACTGAGGGTTTCAACAGAAATAGATTGGTCATATTATAGGTAGCACTTATCACATGCTCTAAAATCTATTTGATTTTAAACTTTTTATGTGTATGATTATTTTCAATCCTTTTAAGAGTTCTCTATTGCCTTCATTTTACAGAGTAGAAACTTTAGTTTAAAAAAAAAATAACATTCAAAGTTAACCAGCAAGTGAGGTTTCAAAACTAAAATATATTACTTCAAAAGCCTGAACTCTTAAAAACTATAATCCAGAGCTGTTAAGGAGCTGGGACCTTCAGAGCACATTTTCCTTTTGCTAGGGAAGTGGAGAAAGTCCCCCCCTTTCTACAGGCTTGTCTACACCCTCCAATGGGAGAGCATTTGGATTTGTCCTCCCAAATCATAGAGGTTGTGCCCTACTGAGCTCAGCTCCACATGGGGGAAGGGAGAGCTGCTCTGAGCTGGAACAATGGGACATGTCTCTCTCAGAGACTATTGTCTAGGACCAGAGCAAAGTGTTTGTCCCTCTCCTGTGGGCTCAGCCAGCACCACCCCAACAGGAGACTCTTTTGATCCGACCTCCCAAGCCCCACTGGCTCTGCCTTGCTGAGCTCGTTCCTGTAGAAGGAACCGCTGGCTGCACCCAATCTGAACCTGCACTGCACTCCTCCTGGGTATTCTTGCAGAGACTGAGTGGTATGGCTCTGCAGTAAGGGCCACTTTCTCCTCATTCCGCTCCTGACCATGCAGCACCCAAGTAGAGGAACCACTAGCCCTGTCCTACTGAACTTGGTTGCACCACCCTATTTAGCTTTCAACCTGCGGAAGGGTTTGTGGGTCACAGCCAGCCTGGGTCCACTCTACAGTCTTTTTTTAGAAGGCTATGGGGGAAGGCCAGGCAAACTCAGGGGAGACAGAGTAGCTAACAGGTGGACTGGGACCTCAGGGGTTCTTGGACCTTTTATAGGTTTGCTTCCAGCTCTAAGCTGCAGGAAACTGAACCTTGTATACTTACTGGCCCCTCCCATGCACACTCAGGTCCAACAGACACAGCCACAAACAGTGAATAGTGTGGTAGCTTCAGACAGGTAGCCCAAGGCTGGTTACATAAAATGTCTGACATTGACTTGTACCTGAACACCACCCAAGTGGACCCAGAACTAATACAACCCATGGTGGGCTTCAGGCCACAGCAGAGCTCTATATAGCTAGCCACACAAGTAGCACACCCAAGGGGGATTCTGGAAGGCATCAGACTCTGCTGGGAACAGCTCCATTTTGGGGGGCAGCCTCTGCACCACAACTTATACACAGAGATGAAGATGTATCCTTATAGTCAGCCAGCCTAGAAGGTTAACTCCACCCATGAAAATGCCAACAGCAGTCAAGACTCAACTACAGTAGGCAGGTGCATATTACCCACAAGAAACATTCCTGGAGCAACAAGTTCAGGTGATTTAGAAGATTGTGCCTATCAAGACACCTATAACATAAAGCCATCACAATAAGTTTTGGAGTCATAACAATTCTACCCTAACAGAGACAAGTATGGGAGACAAAGAAATATGCTCCAAATGAAAGAACAAGAGAAATCCCCAGAAAAAGAATTAAGTGAAATGGAAGCTATCAAGATACCAAATGGTTATAAGGATACTCAAAAACCTTAGGGAAAGAATGGATAACTCAGTGAGAACTTGAACAGAGAGATAGTAAGCACTAGAAAGAACATAAAAATCATAAAAATAAGAACCAGCAGAAATGAAGACAATAATATCTGAAATAAAGAATATGTTAGAAGGAATTAACAGCAGTTTAGTTGAAACAGAAGATCAAATCAGTGACTTACAGGCACCCAAGCAGAGCAACAAAAAGAAAAGAAAAATTTTAAAAATAAGGAAAGTCTAAGGGACCTCTGGGACTACATCAAATGTAACAATATTTGCACAATAAGGGCACCAGAAGAAGAGAGTGAGCAAGGTATAGAGAACCTGTTTGTAGAAATAATGGCTGAAAACTTCCTTAATCTGGTGAAGGAAAAAGTCATACAAGTTCAGGAAGCACAGGGAACTCCAATCAAGATGAACCAGCTATCCTACTTTTAGGAATATACCCCAAGGACACCATAGAACGGCTCGAAAAGGAGAAATGCACCCGCATGTTTGTGGCAGCATTGTTCACAATAGCGAAGATCTGGAAACAGCCCAAGTGTCCATCAGAGGATGAGTGGATTAAAAAGCTTTGGTACATATATACTATGGAATACTACTCAGCCATAAGAAATGATGACATCGGCTCATTTACAATAACATGGATGGACCTTGACAACATTATACGGAGTGAAATAAGTAAATCAGAAAAAAAAAAAAAAAAAACTAAGATGAATCCATACATAGAAGGGACATAAAACTGAGATTCAGAGACATGAACAAGAATGTGATGGCAACAGGGGCGGGAGGTTGTGGGAGGGGGGAGGGGGTGAAGAAGGAGAGAGGGGTTAGGGGAGGGGAGGGGCACAAAGAAAACCAGATAGAAGGTGACAGAAGACAATTTAACTTTGGGGGAGGGGTATACAGCACAATCAAATGTCAAAATAATCTAGAGATATTTTCTCTCAACATATGTACCCTGATTTATCAATGTCACTGCATTAAATTTAATAATAAAAAAAAAGATGAACCTAAAGAGGCCCATACTAAGACACATCATAATTAAAATGACAAAGGTTAAAGACAAAGAGAGAATCTTAAAAGCAGCAAGAGAAAGACAGTTACTTACCTACAAGGAAGCTCCCATAAGACTGTCAGTTTATTTCTTAGCAGAAACACTTCAGGCCAAAAAGATTGTAATGAAATATTCAAAGTCAAGAAAAGCAAGGACCTACTGAGACTATTCTATCATTTAGGATTGAAGGTGAAATAAAGAGTTTCCTAGAGGAAAAAATGTAAAAGGAGTTCATTATCACAAACCAGTACTGCAAGAAATATTAAGGCTCTGCTTTATGAAGAAGAAAAAAACAGAAATGGAGAGAAAGAAACATAAGTATAAGGAATAAAATGGCAATAATAACCTTAAATGTAAATGGATTAAGTGCTCTAATAAAAAGGTATAGGGTAGTGGAATGGATAAGAACACACGACGATCTGGAAAAGATTCACCTCAAAACAGAAGATACACAGAGACTGAAAGTGAAGGGATGAATAAATATATTGCATGCAAATAGAAATAAAACAAAAGCTACGATAGCAACAAGAGACAAAGAATATCACTACATAATACTAAATATAATAGATCCAACCACAGGATATAACCCTTGTAAACATATATGCACCTGACATAGATAGTCCTAAATATATTTATATAAAGAATATGTTGGTGGACATTAAGTGAGAGATTGACAGCAATACAGCAAAGGGTCACTTGTTCTGCTATAGTCCCCTGGTCAAGGCACATATGAGAAAGCAATCTATGAACAACTAAGGTGCTGCAACAAAGAATTGATGTTTCTCACCTCTCTTCCTTCCTGTCTGTCTGTCCCTATCTATTCCTCTCTCTCTCTCTATCTCTCTGTCTCTTTCATTAAAAAATAAAGAAAGAAAGAAAAAAAAACATTCAAATGCATGGAGGCTAAATAAAACATATTATTACTCAATGAAATGGTTAACAATGAGATCAAGGAAGAAATCAAAGGTTACTTGGGGAAAATTGTTGTGTGTTTATTTTAATACACAACAATCCAAAATCTAACATGTCAAGAGGGCAAATATGCTAAGATATGGTACATGAGCCAGGGTTTGATGTGGCTGTTCTGTTACTGTATTGATACCTCCGTGAAAGAGATGGTGTCTGTCATTAGAAGAATTCTGTCTCTGATATGCATGCATGTTTGTGGCCTAGTATTGCATAGGTAATAATGTACCTTCACTGGACACAGTGAAAGCATTCCTAAGAGAAAAGTTCACAGTATTGCAGGCCTACCTCAAGTAGCAAGAAAAATCTCAAATACACAATCTAATTCTAAACCTAAAAGAACAAAAAGTCCAGAAGAAGTAGGAAGGAAATAATAAAGATTAGAGTGGAAATAAATAACCTAGAGACCAAATACACACACACACACACACACTGGGTCTTTGGAAAGATAAATAAGATTGACAAACCATTAACCAGACTCATCAAGAAAAAAAAGGAAAGAGAAGATCCAAATAAATCAGAAACAGAAGAGGAGAAGTAACAACTGACACCACAGAAACACAAAGAAGAGTAAGAAAATACTATGAACAACTATAAACCAAGAAATTGGACAACCTGGCCAAAATGAATAAATTCCTAGAAACATAATTTTCTAAAACTGAATCAGGAAGAATCAGAAAATCTGAATAGACCAATTACAACTAATGAAATTGAATCAGTAATAAAAAAACTCTAGCAAACCAAAGTCCTGAACCAGATGGCTTCACAGATGAATTTTACTAAATATTCAAAGAACTATCACCTATCCTTCTCAAACTATTCTAAAAAATACAAGAGGAGGAAAGATTTCCAAGCTCATTTTATGAGGCCAGCATTGTCTTTATTCCAAAACCAGACAAAGACACTACAAAAAAGGAAATTATAGGCCAATATCCCTGATGCACATAGATTCTAAAATTCTCAAAAAATATATTAGCAAATCAGATCCAGTAATATATTATAAAGACTAGACAATATAATCAAGTGGGATTTATTCCAGGAATGCAAGGTTGATAAAATATCCACAAATCAATATATGTGATAAATCACATAACAAAATAAAGGATAAAAAAATCACACAATTATATTAATAGATTTAGGAAAAGCATTTGATAAAACCTAGCCCCTTGCCTGACTAGGCGGTGGCATAGTGGATAGAGCATTGGACTTGGATGCCGGGGACCCAGGTTCGAGGTCACCAGCTTGAGCGCGGGTTCATCTGGTTTGAGCAAAAGCTCACCAGCTTGGACCCAAGGTCAGTAGCTTGAGCAAGGGGTTACTCAGTCTGCTGAAGTCAAGGCACATATGAGAAAGCAATCAATGAACAACTAAGGTGTCACAATGCACAGTGAGAAACTAATGATTGATGATTCTCATATCTCCGTTCCTGTCTGTCTGTCCCTGTCTATCCCTCTCTCTAACTCTCTCTCTGTCTCTGTAAAAAAAAAACAAAAAAAAAAACCAAAACAAAAAACCTAGCCCCATTTTTGATAAAAATTCTCAGCACAGTAGGTATAAAAGGATCATATAATTAAACATAATACAGGCCATATATGACAAACCCACAGCAAATATCATACTCAGTGAGTAAAAACTAAAAATATTTTCCTGAAGATCAGGAACAAGACAAGGATGTCTGCTTTCACTATTCTTTTTCAACATGTTTATGGAAGTACTAACCACAGCAATCACACAAGAAGAAATAAAAGGCATCCAAATTGGAAAGGAGGAAGTCAAACTATCATTATTCACAGATGACGTGAAACTATATATAAAAACTCTAGCCCTGGCCGGTTTGCTCAGTAGTAGAGCATAGGCCTGGTGTGCAGGAGTCCTGGGTTTGATTCCCAGACAGAGCACACAGGAGAAGCGCCCATCTGCTTCTCCACCCCTCCCCCTCTCCTTCCTCTCTGTCTCTCTCTTCCTCTCCCGCAGCCAAGGCTCCATTGGAGCAAAGTTTGCCCGAGTGCTGAGGATGGATCTGTGGCCTCTGCCTCAGGCACTAGAATGGCTCTGATTGTGGCAGAGCGACGCCCCAGATGGGCAGAGCATCACCCCCTGGTGGGCATGCCAGGTGGTTCCCAGTCGGGCGCATGCGGGAGTCTGTCTGACTGCCTCCCCGTTTCCAACTTCAGAAAAATACAAAAACCCAAACAAACAAACTCTAAGGACTCCACCAAAAAGCTGCTAGATCTAATAAGTAAATTTGGCAATGTAGCATGATATAAAATTAATATTCAGAAATTGGTGGCATTCAATAATTAACTATCAGATAGAGAAACTAAAAAAACAATTCTATTCACTATTGCTACAAAAAATAAAAATAAAAAGCTACCTAGAAATAAAGTTAACTAAAAGGTAAAATACCTGTACTCAAAAAATTATAATATACTGAAGAAAGAAACTGAGCAAGATGCAAATAAGTGGGAGCATATACTGTGTTCATGGATAGGTAAAATTAACATCATTAAAATGTCCATACTACCTAAAGCAATCTACCAATTCAATGCATTTCCTATAAAATAATAATGGCATCTTACAGATCTAGAACAAATATTCTAAAAATTTATATGGAATCACAAAAGATTCCAAATAGCTTTGGAAATCTTAAGACAGAATAATAGAGTTGGAGGTACCATACTACTTGATATCAAACTATCCTACAAGGCCATAGTAATCAAAACAGCATGGTACTGGTACAAGAACAGGCATATAGATCAATGGAACATAAACCTACACCTTTATGATCAATTAATATTTCACAAAGGAGGTAAGAACATACAATGGGGTAAAGATAGTATCTTCAATAAAATTGGAAAAAGATGTGGTACATATATACTATGGAATATTACTCAGCCATAAGAAATGATGACATAGGATAATTTACAGCAACATGGATTGACCTTGATAACATTATACTGAGTGAAATAAGTAAATCAGAAAAAACTAAGAACTGTATGATTCCATACATAGGTGGGACATAAAAATGAGATGCAGGGACATGGACAAGAGTGTGGTGGTTACCAGGTGGAGGGGAAGGGAAGATAGAAAAGGAGTGAGGGGAGGGGAGAGTCATAAAGAAAACCAAATAAAAGGGGATGGAGGGCAATTTGACTCTGGGTGATGGGTATACAACATAATCAAATGTCAAAATGATCTGAAGATGTTTTCTCTGAATCTATGTACTCTAATTGATCAATGTCACCCCATTAAAATTAATTGTTTAAATAAAATTTTAAAAGAATTGGACAGATGCATGCAAAAAAATGAAACTAGACCTCCAGCTTACACCATACACAAGAATAAGCGCAAATGGATTCAAGACTTAAGTGTAAGTCATGAAACCATAAAATCCTAAAAAAACACAGGCAGTAAAATCTCAGACATTTTGCATAGCCATATTTTGCCAATATATCTTCTTGGGCAAGAGATATAAAGGAAAAAGTAGACAACATCAAACTAACAAGGTTTTGCACAGCAAAAGAAACCATAAACAAAATGGAAAAGGAACCCACTGAACGGGAGAACATATTTGCCAATGAGACATCTGATAAGGGGTTAATTTCCAAAATATATAAAGAATTTATACAACTGAACACTAAGAAAAGAAACAACCCAATTAAAAAAAGGGGCAAAGGACATGAATAGATACTTCTTTAAAGAGGACATACAGGCCCTGGCAGATTGGCTCAGCGGTAGAGCGTCTGCCTGGCGTGTGGGGGACCTGGGTTCGATTCCCGGCCAGGGCACATAGGAGAGGCACCCATTTGCCTCTCCACTCCCCCCCCCTCCTTCCTCTCTGTCTCTCTCTTCCCCTCCCGCAGCCAAGGCTCCGTTGGAGCAAAGATGGCCCGGGCGCTGGGGATGGCTCCTTGGCCTCTGCCCCAGGCGCTAGAGTGGCTCTGGTCGCGGCAGAGCGACGCCCCAGAGGGGCAGAGCATCGCCCCCTGATGGGCAGAGCATCCCCCCCCTGATGGGCAGAGCTTCGCCCCTGGTGGGCGAGCCGGGTGGATCCCGGTCGGGCGCATGCGGCAGTCTGTCTGACTGTCTCTCCCCGTTTCCAGCTTAAAAAAAAAACTTAAAAAAATAAAAATAAAGAGGACATACAGGGGGCCAAAAGACATATGAAAAAATGCTCAGTGTTGTTAAGCATGAGAGAGATGCGAACAAAAACCACCATATCACCTGACTCCTATCTGAACGACTATCATCAATAAATCAACAAACAAGTGCTAGCAAGAATGTAGAGAAAAGGGAACCCTCATGCTGTATTAGAGCAAATGAAGACTGGTGAAGCCACTGTGTTTTTTAATATCCTCAAAAAATTAAAAATGGAACTACCTTTTGACCCAGTGATCCCACTTCTGGGAATATGTTAAAAAATATGAAAACACTAATTCAAAAGAATATATCCTATTTTTATTTCAGTATTATGTATAATAACCAAGAACTGGAAACAGCCCAAATGTCTGTCAGTAGGTGAGTGGATAAAAAAGCTGTGGTTCATTTACACAGTGGAATACTACTCAGCTGTAAAAAATAAAAGGGGAATCTTACCTTTTGCAACAGCATGGATACACCTAGAGAGCGTTATGCTAAGTGAAATAAGCCAGTCAGAGAAAGACAAGTACCATATGATCTTACTCATACGTGGAATCTAATGAACAATAAAACTGATGAACAAAATAGAAAGAGACATAGATATACAGAACAGAAGGGAGGGGGAGGGAGTTCGGCTAGGATAGATGAAAACATATTATATATATGTATATATATGTAAAACACACATAGACACAGAACAGTGTGGTGATAGCCAGAGGGAAAGAGATGTGGGGGGAGGTGAAGGTGGATGTGGGCAAGGGGGGGCGGGGGGAGAAAGAGACTTTGCTCGTGTGTAGATGAGGTTTGGTTGATTTGTACACTTGGTAACCTATCCGGTTTTGTGAACCAATGTTATACTGATAAATTCAATTCAAAAAGGATTACAATAAACTGTAGCATATGTCACAAGATTATGAAACCTATAAAGGGCTATTTTTCTGGTAAATAAGCCCAAACTGCAAGTTTATTTGCCTTTCATTTTTCATCTTAATTATTTTATATACTAAAGGAGATGTGTCTGTTTTTTAAAAAAAAAAGAAAGCAAAAGAAAATAAAGGATTTAAAAAAAACTATAATCGAAGTCTGGTGTTATAAAACAGTAATTGGCATATTAAGAAAGGAAAAAATCAATGTGTGAATTTGTTATTTTAGCAAAGAATTTCAGTATGCTTGTTCCTATGTCGCCCTTGCTATCAATGTGTTCATCTATGGTTCTCTTCAACATTCCGAGAAAGTGCTGAAAGAGAGTATAGGGTGGTGGAGATAAAGATTGCAAAGACATTTGTTATCATTTGTGTCTTATTACAACAGAGTATTTTAAAAGCCACTCAAGTGCTTTTTTAGCCAACAACAGTAGGAAAAACAAACTTTTCTCATGCGCAACTGTCAAGCTTATGCTAAAATTATTGTTTATTTTATTTAACTTTATTCAATGTCTGGGTTTGGTTTTTAGAAATTTGCACAACTGAAAAGTAAAAACACGATTTTATCTTTTTAGCATGTGATAAGTGATTTCTTCATGACAGTTTTTTATTCTACTTTAATCTCATTCTGCCTTACTCCTTAGTTTTCTTATTTTTATACCAAGGTCCCAACTACCATTATATACAAACCTATCTTAAACATAGTATGGTCTTCCAATTCACATAGAAATAATAATGAAAGAGATAAAAATTAATTTACTTATACATAATCAAATACAATCATATTTATCACAAAATTTAATAAGTATTCTACAGTCTAAATGTAAGAGTTGGGACTTAGTGATTTGATTTGTAAATTTTATAATGCATCTCAACCTGTTCATTATTCCATTGTAAGCTTAAAAGTTATCATGGTACAATGATATCTTAAGAAATAAATTTGGTCATTTGTTTCAGCATTTTCATAACAAAAATTAACCCTTTAGATAACATCAAACTTTTTTATTTTTCAATTTAGTACTAGGGATACAATGCTGGCTCTCAATTCTGTGAGTGTCCAACAGACAAAACTGGGAGAGAACTTGAAGCAAACCCTAAAGACAGTCCAAGAGAAGAAAGTCTTCCCAAAAGAAAGAAAAATGAAAACAGATGCAGTGTCACCCTCCATTATGTTAGCTCGTGCACGGTTCTTTCTAAAGAACAGACATTCAGTCTGCTTTGAATTATTTGTCACTTGGCTTCTTTATATTTCCATGCCCTATTTTGCATTTTGTTCACTACTCATTGTATTACACAATCTATGTTCTGAAAAAATAACACTAATATATATTCTTACCAAGGGCTGAAATATGTGTGTAGCCAAGTTTAGAAGCTGGACAAACTTTGTTTTTGGCTTTGCAACCAAACTTGACCATTTTGGGGGTCTGAGCTCACTCACTCTTGGTCTAGATGTAAAAGTCCAATGAATTGGACTTTAAAAGGCTTATAAAATATTCAAAAAGCTCCTTGCACATCAAATAGCTCTTAAGACAGAACATTTTGATGAGTTTAGTGTAAATGAATCAGAAGCATATGGATTAAATTTACCTTAAAATACTCCTGGGTTTAAGAATTAAGAGAAAATGTGCTTGGCAAGACACGTTTCGGGTTTTGCCTAACCCAGAACATTGGAAAAGTAGTTCAAGATGTTTGACGAACCCAAAACATGGCTGGGTTCACCCATCCCTAATCCCCTGTGGTAATAGCAAAGGACAGGCAGAGGCAGATTTTAGGTGCATAAATCTAGTTCAGGTTTTTATCATGGTCGTCCCAAACTATTGGATCACTTGAAAATGCCCTGCCTCATCTAAATCAAATTCGTGCTATGTGCTTTCGATAATCTCTGTTTAAGGACTGTTGAATGTGTGTTTTATATGGAGGGTGTGGTTCCACATAATTACAGAAGATTTTATATACTCACTTGATAAAAAAAGAGAAATCATAAGGCTTATGCTTACCTAGAGAATATTAAAAGATGCATAGAGAGTTCAATATTAATCTCAATGACTTAAATTAAAAAAGATTTTAAAAAGTTATTTCTACTTCTGAAATTAACAATAAAAAGGCCAAGAAAGACTCAAGGTTTTAAAAAGAAGCAACGTGTACAATAAATAATCAATATTGTGGTTTTATTTTATCTTTTGAACATGAATTCATTCCTTCACAAGAGATGGGAAGCATATATGAGCAAGTTATTAAATTATCTGAGCATAGCTTTCTACTATAAGTAGCTGTTCATTCCTGACAGGGAATTTCTAATAATGCCTGCATTATTTTCCATTTTGATTTATAACTAATTCTTTATGTGTAAGTAAGCAAATGTGAAGGAAAAAAATAATTATTTATATGTCATCTTGCTTCTCTTCTAATAAAGAAATAACCAGAAGACACAGATCATTGACTGACATTAACATAAAAAATATGATTCTTACATATTGGTGGCTCAAAGAATTTCAAGTTACAGCATAAAATGCTCATATTATAAAACTTGGCTCACCATATAGGAATGCTAACAACCTCAGTTAAGATGGTGTGTTAAAGACAACAACAAAAATGCAATGTATATATGAGTTTTTATAACAAATAATATATAAATGCAAGATATATTCTTGATCACTGCATTACTAAATATGAATGCTACTTTACCAGGTCAGACTTGGGAATTAAATTTCCACAAGAAGAATATTTATGATGTTATAGAGTAATGATAGGCTATTTCTGCAATGGGATAATCAATTATAATGGGGATATAAAGAGTTATATTTATACATATATATATACAAAGAAGCTATATATTTTTTAATTGGTTCTGTTATTTGCTTACTCAAATAGTAGATTTTACAAACAAGTAATATTTATTTTCAAACAGGAACTGAAAACTAATTGATTTGTAAAATAAAAGTGCTTATATTAAAAATGTATGTATGTGGAAAAGACATCTATTTTTTAATTACTACAAATATTACTACAATACTTTAAAATAATTTAGCTTTTCATCAATACTAATTTTCTGAATCCTGATACACCAAAAATCCCAAAGGAATGTCATAAATTGCTGCACTAAAGACTTATACTTTAATTTTAGCCCTTTGTTCATAGCCTTTGAATTCTTTTATTTACCATATATGACCCATTTACCATTATTTAATTTGATTTTCCTAAAAATATTTACTGAGCACCTAGTATGTTCCAGACAGTACTGGGTGCAAGAGACAAATAAAAATTATTTGTTCAGCATTGCTTTCCTGTAGAAAGTTTATAATATATTGGGCAAATTAGGGTATATAAAAGATGTTATTAAATGGAGGCAGAGATATCAAATCAGCATAGAAAACATCCCACCAATGAAGCAGACACAATGTCAGCAGGAGATGTCAGAAATGGCTCTGAAAAATGAAAAAAAAAAAAAGTTGAGAATATATTGTGGAATAGTTTAACAATGGACGCCATCATGAATCTTCTAAATTATGTTTAGTTTCTTTTGTTTAAAAGGTAAGAAACTATGTTACATATTTTTAATCCACTTAAATATAATATGCATGTTGTATCATTTGGAAATGACTACACAAAAGCTATACATAAGGGGTTACACTGTGATAAATGATATGATTACAAATAAGTATAGAATGCTTAATGTGTAACAGAGCAGCCTAGGGCAGAGTCTAGGTCTTCACAGAATATAAATTCAAACTTGGGTATGAGGAAGTCGGACAATTAGTTTTAAAAACATTAGGCTGCTGATGTATAATAAATAAAAGGAATGTATTTAGCCTGCTTCCAGCTAAGTTGATAGAGATAAATAGACAGTGTTAACCAGATGTGTGAAGAGTCCATGGAGCCAAATTACCAGGAGGATTTGCTAACAAGGGAAGTTTTCTGATATCACAACTTCTGGGAGTAGGGCCCATCTATTCCAATTGTTAGCAAGATTTTCAAATGATTCTTAAGCACAATAAATTTTGAAAACCACTATTCTAAATTTTATCAGGAATCTTTCTGAAAAGATGACAGGGAGAGTTCTGGCAGGTAGCCAGTGAGCAGATATCTAAGAGCATCATTGTCTAAGATGCAAAAAAGGCTCTAATGCAAACACAGTAATTCATAAAGTTAGGAGAGCATACATTTTATAACATGGGTATTTCATATTAGAGCCATTTATTAGCTGTATATTGATATTTATTATAAATTGATAGTCGAATTTTACTTGTGCAGCAGGCATTGTATTTCTATCTTGGTACTCTTGTGTGTCAGCTACACACACGTCTTAACATGGCAATACACCTGGCAATCGACACAGTTTACCAGGAAACAAGGGCGAATGTGAAAGAGCTCAGATACAGAAGAACATTCCCCAAATCACTGACACTTGAGGCCAATGGTATCAAACCCTTTTTAAATTCTCCCATCAAAAGTTATCTTTTTCTGGTTTGCTAATCCTAATTTTCTAGTTTGGATTATGTTTCAGTTATACGAATAATATATTTATAGCTATAGGCATTCTTTAACTGTATCAGATAAATTTGACAGAGCCAACATTATGTTTTTATTTTTACCTGTTTCTTATTTCTTTATAGTTTCAGTGATAAAATAAAACCATTTGGGGAAGTGAAATAGAAAAAGGGACAGCGTATCAACAGCTAGAGAGTGAGGCAGATGCAGAATAATAACGAAGATGTAGAAACCCCAAGAGAGACGCAGAGAGCGGGAATGCAAAGGGGCTCATCTCTGGGAACTGATAGAAAGGTAGCATCTCTCCTGTTCCACTGGTCCCACCCAGGTCATCTCCACTTTCAGAATTTCCTACTTAAAAAGAAATAAGAGGGGGGGGGACCTTCAGGCATTAATGTGCTCAACTTCCCTCTGCCCATAATTTCAGCACCACCGGCACACTTACCTGCACCCATCCAAGGTGCGCCTTCTCTTGAGACAAAGAGGTGATCCTGCTGTCTGAGGCTGCTTCCATTCCCCCTCCCCGGAATTCCTTACATCATATAGCTGCCCACACTCTCCAGGCACCTCCCTAAATCTTTCTTCTTTGTACAGTGAAGCTTCCATCAAAACGTCCTGACATTGACCTTCATGTAGTCACCTTCCATTCTCTCTTCAACTCACTTGTAATCGAACCCCACCTCCACTGTGCCCCTAAAATTGCTCTTATAAGGTCACCAATGGAGAAAAAACATGTTTTTAACTTATGTGTATCTTTAATTTTAGTTCATTCATTTTAGCTCTGAAAAATTATAGATAATAAAATTATATGATAATAATTTTGTTGATCACTATTAGTTTGAGGCAAAATGCAGTTCTCTATTCCTTTCTAGCATGACATCTGGCCAAGTTGTTTAAAATTGATGTTTTCATACAATGCTAGACCACAAGCATGCAAGCATGTCAGAGGCAGAAATGCTTTTAATGACAGACATCACCTCATGCATTGAGGAATCATTAACACAGTAGCAGAAAAGCAGCTTCAAACCCTGGTTTATACACCATATCTTAGCATCTTTGCCCTATTGATATGTTAGACACTAACCCCCAAAGCAACAGGCTGTCGGAAGGCGACTTGACTTGGGGTGCTAAACACAAAATACAGTGTACCCATGATGCGTTGTAGAATTGTGCACCTGCACCTGAATAATTTTGATAACCAATGCCACCACAATAAGTTGAATAAAAAGAAAAAAAAAAAAACACAAATAGTTTGAGACCTGAAATTGCTACAACCTTTTATAGTTAAGAATTAAAAAAAAATTTCACAAAACTAAGCAGTTTCTTGGTGTTTTGAGTGTTAGGTTTTATCTGCTATAAAATATATTTTGGTTTTACATGAGTTTTAATGACATTTCCATGGGTACTTTAGCAATCAGATTTTTTTTAAAAAAGAATTTTTAAATAATTACAAAAGTTAACTGTTTTATAGAGTTGTAATTTATCTGAATTTATTCACATTAAAAGAAAGAATGTATCCTGACCAGGTGGTGGCACAGTGGATAGAGCGTCGGACTGGGATGCGGAGGACCCAGGTTCGAGACCCTGAGGTCGCCAGCTTGAGCGCAGGCTCACCAGCTTGGACCCAAAGTTGGTGGCTTGAGCAAGGGGTTACACGGTCTGCTGAAGGCCTGTGGTCAGGGCACATATGAGAAAGCAATCAATGAACAACTAAGGTGTCGCAACAAAAAAACTGATGATTGATGCTTCTCATCTCTCTCCGTTCCTGTCTGTCTGTCCCTGTCTATCCCTCTCTCTGACTCTCTTTCTGTCCCTGTAAAAAAAGAAAAAAAAAGGAAAAAAAAGGAAGAATGAGTAAGTGACCAGGCTCTGTGTCTGGGTCACCATTATTGATCGGTGTAAGCCATCAAGAAAATGGTTATTTCAAGCTGTTTTTTTGTTTTTTTGGGTTTTTTTGGTTGCTGGAAAAACCACTTGAAAATGAATATGCCTACCTCATAACAAACATCTGGCTTTCCAAAGATAGACATGGAAGAGATAGCTCTCTATTAAAAAGTAATAATACTCAATTATCCAAGAGTTTATTTTCACAATTCTTGACCAATTTTGCCTCTTTAAGTCTCATTATTCCTTCTGCTGTTCATATGTAGGTTAACAGCTATATCTTTTTATGAGGAGTGAGAATGCATGGAAGTTTAATGTAGAGATGACAATTAATACTTTATTATAACAAATAAAAGACATTTGACTCTATATTTATTTATTATATATCACTCATAATTGCCTTATTCAATTTTCATGAAACATCCTTTTACATGAAGGCTCTCCTTCTTTAATGGTTAATTTATTTACTTTTGAGAGAAGAAGGGAGAGAGCAGGAGAGAGACACGAATACCTGTTCCTGCATGTGCCCTCACTGGAGATTGAACTGGCATCCTCTGTATTTTAGGATGATGCTCCAACCAACCAAGCTATCCAGCCAGGGCTACATGAAAGATCTATTTTTTTTTAGCCTTTCTCTCTCTATAGACACTGGCAAAATATATAATAGTCATAGAAACTATACTCATAATATTAATTATTATTATTACTATTTGTTCCAACCAGTTATTAGGGTTACAAGTTTTAGCTCATAAGTATTAAATTGTTGAGCAGTTAATAAGTGCCTGGTACATCCGGTGCACTTTACATACATTATTGCACTATCTTATTTAACCTGGGGCCCAGATATAATGTGTGATTATAAATATCCTCATTTTCAGATGAGGAAATGGAGGTAGAGCGACAAGGCACGCTGCCTAGGCTCACAGGGGTAGTAAATGGCAGGGCTAGGATTTCAACCCACGCCATCTCTTTCCGGAGCGTGCATTCTTAAAGAATCTTTTCTGAAAATTAGAATTTCTGGGATCCATAGCAGGTCCTGCCAAGTAGCTTACAAGGAAAAAGATCCTTATGACACCATTTAAACGCAGTGTTGTGTGTTTAATATTTGCAGACAGACCGAGGAGGGAGAGACTCTGAGGGGAAAGGAATGGGATGGCTCTCCGAAGGTGGGGAGACCTTGGACGGGGCCCAAGAAGAAAAAAAAAGAAACTTTTTAGGACAAAGTGAGAAAGGGCATTCCAAGCACAGGAAACAACAATGGAAAGGGAGGGGGTGAGAGAAGGCATAGCCCTTTCAGAAACCATAACATTTCCAGAACGCCAACTTCTCAGAGAGGAGAAATAGAATAGTATGCAGAAGCCAGGTCAGAGAGGGTCTTACACACAATGATGTGTGTTTTTTTCTAAAGGCAATTGCCATGGCAAGCTTTTAGAAAAGAAATTGATATGAAATAATATGCCCTTTAGGAAAATCATGCAGGCAGGAAGTTTACATTTTGATTCAAAGAATATGAGAAGAGACACAGGGAGAGCAGGGCAGAAAGACTTCCACTGCTTCAGGCAAAAAATGATGCTGAAAAGAGACGGTCATGGCAGGAAGGGGAAGTAAAAGTGCGTGTCACAAAAAACACGAGGCGTATTATAAACTGAAGTGGTCTGAAGTGGGGTGGGGGTAAGGAGAACAAGAGTCACAGTGACTCACATTTTTCTGACAAAGAGCACGAACTCTTAATGGTGACAACCAGGGAGGCTGCCATTGGGAAGGCAGACAGCTGTGTCCTTGAAATTCTGAAAGGGAGCCGTGGATCCATGGTGCATGCATTACCGAGAGGCTGAAGTGCATCAGTATAGAAAGTGACTTAATGAATTCTTACCTTCTAATATTACTCTTCAATACTCTCCTTCCTTGCTTGACCAGCCAGTGGTGCAGTGGATAGAGTGTTGGCCTGGGACAGTTGGGACCCAGGTTCAAAGCCTCAAAATCACCAGCTTAAGCACAAGGTTGCCAGCTTGAGCATGGGATCATAGACATGACCCCATGGTCACTGGTTTGAGCCCAAACATTGCTGGCTTGGGCCCAAGGTTGCTGGCTTGAACAAGGGGTTACTGGCTCTGCTGTAGCCCCTGGGTCAAGGCACATATGGGAAAGCAATCCATAAGCAACTAAGATGCCACAATGAAGAGTTTGTTTCTCATCTCTCTCCCTTCTTCTGTCCCTGTCATTTGTTTGTCTGTCTCTGTCACACACACACACACACCCTCCTTCCTTGATCTTATAGCAGTTTTAATATGATAAATAGATGATAGATAGATAGAACTTTACATTAACTATAGAGGTAACATTCAAAGTGAAACCTGAAATTTTTTATAATGTTGCCTGCTGAGCCAGGTGGAAAACATGGGACAAGTTTACTCTGAATAGACCGATGAGGGTGTGCAAAGGCCCTGAGGCAAAGAAGAGATTGCCTCTTCCAGAATCTGAAAGGTAGACCAGGTGCTAGCAGGATCCCTTCCCTTAGATCACAGGTCCCTTCAGCAGAGTGACTATGTCTTCCTCAATGTTAGGGCTTGTGGTTCCTGTCATCCCTTCAGGCTGGAGCGGTGGGGGAGGGAAAGAAATTCATGTTCTGAGTAATGGAAGGAAAGGGGGATTGCTAGACATAAAGCTGGCCAATGTCTCCGTTTCCATCAAGCCTAGCACTTATTCTGACTAGACAGGAAGGAGGCTCCAAACCCTTCTCTCACATCGGGGTCAGCATTTCACACTAGTTTTTTTACAATCAGTCATTTCAGTAGGTGATTACCAGTACATTTTAATATAATGGAATGGGACAGAAAGTAAGAGAGTACATGAAGTTGTAGTGCACACAGTAAGGATGTTGATTTAAGCTGTTTCGGTGTGCTTGTTTTACCCAGACACAGAGACCCAGATATCTACTCAGGTACCTATGTATTCATTTCCAGTACAAAATGCTCTTATTATCTGAATCATGAACAAAAGTTTGAAAGGCACTCAACTTAGGTATAAATTGCTTTCTCGGTAAATGGGCTGAGAAAATAACTTCAGTAAAAGGTATGTGCTTAAACATCCCACCATAATCCATCAAAGACATCAAGGTGAAGAAAGAGCATAATATACAACAGAAAGCACGGTGCACAGTTCTTCCTGACGCCTGCTTGCTTGCCTCCACCCTGGGAGCCTCTTAGAATTCCTCCCATCAGGTGCACTCAGAGGCATTCGTTACCGATGGCTTCTCTGCCAGTCTGTCCTAGACTTTGTGCTGGGTCTGCTTAATGCACAGAGGTACTCCCAGAATTGTTCTAGAACAGCCCACTCTGTTCCCTGAGGTACTCTTTCTGGTGCCTGAACAAAAGCGAAGAGTAAGCTATTTGGAATGCGCCCAGGTAATAAAAGAAACCTGAGTTTAATTTGTAATAAAGTATGTGAACTAGAGCATGCTGCCAAACCAAACATATCTTTGTTTCTCCACCATAAATGTAGAAACAGCATAAATCTATATGATTTTTAATAATTCGATGGAGATTACATTTTACTCAGGAATGGAAATCCAATATAAAACAAATAAAATAATAGTATTAATAAATTCTAAAGAGTTTATGGGTCTCAGATCAGAGTTATACAAAGCTCAAGGTGACATTTATTTACTTCATATTTTAGTGAACAGTTTTGATTTATTATCTCAAACACAATTGAAAACAGGCTTCCATAAAAAGCTATAGAATAATTCCACATAAAGGTGAGGTAACCCCTCGTGGCTTAACTATAAAGGTTCTTATTGAATCAAATATTCTCGGTATCCTTTTAGTTTCTAATATACATAAAACACATTCATTACTACTACAACAGGGTCACAATTGTATTATTTGACATGAGGGGTTTTGAATTAGATCATCTTGAAAGGAAATTCTGGACCCATAATTTTACTATTTTGGTCATAGATATAAACTACACAAATGTTTTTTAAAACTAATATGCCCATTTGGGGGATTTGCCTCAATTGGCCAATGAGGTAACTGGCATTTAGAAATGCTAAATGATTTGCCCCAGGATACCAAATGTGGAACGTTCTACAAAGAATGTTCTTGTGTATAATTTTCCAGATTCAAAGGAGTGGATTTAAATAGAAAATTTAATGGAATTTCAAAGACTTGCTTTACAAACTTTTAAAAGATAATAATCTTTAAACTAATATTTGGGAATATAAAAACATGCCATAATCTCTCCATGATTTAGCAAAAATATCCTTAGGCCGTTTTCTCGTTTCATATTAAAATATCATATTAATATATGAACATTTTAACAATACTTACCGAAGGCTGACTAGTGAATATATAAGTGAGGCTGTAAGAGAATTTGGAGTAATCTCACTTCAAATGAAATAAAGTTTATTAGGCTTTAAGAGAACCTAAAAGACCCTTGAACTACCACAAGGAAGAGAAAGAAGTGCAGATAATAACATAAAGAGCATTAGTAAAATATAACTTACAGTCCTAGCCTGGTTCCAATGGCACAATGGACTCTCCGGAATTTTTGTCTTTGTTGTCATTGAAACTTGTTTTCTCCCCTGTATTTTAATCTCCATTAAGAAATGAAACTTTAAGTCTCAGATGTTTCCTTGTCCAAAGGACAACATTGCTGGTGCTGGAACTTTGCTAAAAGTCATGAAGTATACATATTTGAGGAGCTACCATAGAAAATTGGAGTGTTTTATTATTCTGGGAGAAATTTAAAAATGGTAGTTTATCTGGTAAATTTAAAAAAGCAAACTAGGCAATAGTTTAAAATTTAGAGTCAGTATTTTCTAAAGAAAAATATTACTTTGAGTGGAGATCATGTATTCAGTGGTAGAAATATGTTTGAAAAGCAGAAGAGAGACAGAGAGACTAATTTTTAATGCTCATAATAGTGACTTTTTGGTATGGCTTCTGTAATTTCAACAATAGGAAATATTACTTATTTTATAGCACACTGAAAGAGATTAATTGGTCATAAAACAGTTGAGAAGATCTAGAAATGTCTATCTTTTCAATAGACAACTAATTTTTTCTTATATCAGGGACTTCAGATGATATCTTAGAAATAACTTTAAAGTTTTGTGGTTTTAATTATATTCTTTATATAACCCCAGGTATATCAATAGTCTTCCCTGTTGAACTGATCAACTGTAAAGTATGAATAGTGTTACTGAAGTATATTATATATAAAATGTCTGTTAAATGTATACTTTTAAACAATGAGTGTGGGCCTGACCAGTGGTGGCACAGTGGATAGAGCATTGACCTGAGATGCTGACATCCCAGATTCGAAATCCCTGTGGGCTCACCAGCTTGAACACAGGGTTGCTGGCTTCAGTGTAGGATCATCAACATGATCCCGTGGTCGCTGGTTTGAGCTCAAAGGTCGCTGGCTTGAACCCAAAGGTCTCTGGTTTGAAGCCCAAGGTCACTGGCTTGAGCAGGGGGTCACTGGCTCATCTGGAGCCCCCCAGTCAAGGCACATATGAGAAAGCAATCAATGAACAACTAAGATGCCCCAACTATCAATTGTCTCTCATCTGTCTCTCTCCCCCACCTCGCAGAAACAACAACATATTAAAAACAATGAGAATGTAAAATAAATATGTCATTTTGGTTAAAAATAATCAATGCTATTTAAAGTCTTTGATCTTAATGTATTCTTCTACTTATTCTTCTTCAGATGCTTAAAATATATTTCTCATTTTTATTTATTTATTTTTTAAAAAAACAGAAAAAAGACACTTTATTCTGTTCTGGAAAAAAAGTATAAAATATTAATTTACAAAAGGCTTTTTAGAAGCACATCTTCAAAAATAATCTTTTTGTCCTTACTAAATTTGATTTTTTTTCTTCTAGTAAAAACCCACTACAAATTTTTAAATCTCTATAATAGTGAGTATTTTAGTATTATCTATAATTTCAATAATATGAATTATAAATTATTTTAAAGCACACAGGAAGAGAGTATCTGAGAAGAGCTGAGAGGAGATTGAAACATATATCTTTATTTCTTAATACAGATAACTTATTTGTGAGTGCACCGGTCCACGGTCCATCACTTTAACTGAGACACCTTTCTATGCCGCACTCAGATTTTGTGTGCACGTGTCACGACCATAACAACTGGCAAACACAGTGTGGCTCTCTGCTCTAAAGGACTGTGGCTCTAGCTCCCCCTTCTGTGTTTGTTGGCATCTCCCTCTCCTTCCCCGTGCCATCAAGATGAGGTCCTCACGGACTAGATTCTTGCTCCTACCAGGGACAGTGGCTCTTCTGGACTCTGTCTACTGTCCCCAATGTTAATGCCTTGCAGACTCATGCTTGCAGACACACCAGAAATAATGTTTTACCAGCTATCTGGGCATCTACTACCCCAGTCAAGTGGACACTACAAATTAAGACCCACAGTGTGGAAAGGGAAGTGCAGATCCCTGGGATATAAAATGAGAAGCAGTGACACGAGGTGACATGCCTTCTAGCAGAGCCCACCACAGCAGGAGTGATAGGCCTTCAAGAGTGTATCAGGAAGGTTTTCTTGAACTTCAGGTGTGCAGTCGGTAGCCTTAGGGAACCCAAGGAAGTCATACATATTCAGTACAAATATGGGAATCAACAGAAATTGTGTGTGTGTGTGTGTGTGTGTGTGTGTATTTTTTTCTTCTTCCTGTACTCTTTTGAAGCCAGAAACGGGGAGAGACAGTCAGACAGACTCCCGCATGCACCCGACTGGGATCCACCCGGCACGCCCACCAGGGGGCGACGCTCTGCCCACCAGGGGGCGATGCTCTGCCCCTCTGAGGCGTCGCTCTGTTGCGACCAGAGCCACTCCAGCGCCCGGGCCATCTCTGCTCCAGTGGAGCCTCGGCTGCAGGAGGGGAAGAGAGAGACAGAGAGGAAGAAGAGGGGGAGGGGTGGAGAAGCAGATGGGCGCTTCTCCTGTGTGCCCTGGCCGGGAATCAAACCCGGGACCTCTGCATGCCAGGCCGACACTCTACCACTGAGCCAACCGGCCAGGGCCAGAAATTATATATTTTTTATGACTAAGTTTCACATAACATCCTGGGAAGAAAGGATGCACCAATGATTGTAGTGAGAGAAAAGAATTTATAAACTAAAGATGACCTAAAATTTGTAGAGTCTTCAGGCAGATATGTATGCGTGGCTTGATATGTAGCCTTTGAATTAATTTACCACCTTAATATAACTTTTTATATGATAAATATTGGAAAAGAGAGACTACTTTTCAACTAATTTCTCAGAGAAATAATGTATTTATTTGTTCATTACAGTGTTTCAGATGATTTTCAGTTCTAAAATACTACTGTATTATTCATCTAATGTTGCCTTACATTTTTACACTTAAGATGTTACATTTACATTGGAGCTCAGATGCTTCTGGCTTTTGTTAGGACATTACCATAAAATTGCAACCATTTTAGGGGGTAAAGATTTTTTTTTGGCAAGATTTGTTTTAAAATGGGCAATGTACTTTAATTAAAATTAAAATTCCCTTTGAGTATGCAATATTTATACTACTTATTTGTTACATTCTATAAAACGTCTGAGTTTCTGGTGATAAAAATTCTTGCCAGAAAGACTGTTATTTCCTGGAAATGGTTCCTTATGTTTAAAGTAAATGAATTTAGAATAGTTTCCAGAACAGTCATCATCTAAGCAAGGAGCTCTGAGTGCTTCCATTGGGAACCGCAGTCAGTGACAGTCTGCACAGCTAAGAGTAGGTCCGTCTAAAGAAGCCACATTGTCTGTTTACACACCATAATGTCTCAGTTCTATGCTGTACTAGGCCTATGCTAACATTTCCTAAAGGAGAGAGAACCCTGGGTTGACTATGTCAATATTTACTCAAATGATTATGACCTGACTCAGCTCTCCCTAAATAGCATATGAGTCATTGTTATATATTCAAATTTGATTATTATTTTACTCATTGTTTAAAACTGGGTATTGTGCCTGATTCTTTGGGCCCAAAAGTCAATGAGCTATGAAACCTCAGGAAGTCCTCTCCATTTCCCTCCTCAGTGCAGCTTGATGTATCTCCTTCCCACCACACGCACTTCCCAAGGACAAGCCCCATCCTGTCCAGCCTGGACCACTGCTGAAATGCTCTCATTCATCTTGATATACCCTCTCTCGGTACAGGTCTTAAACCCGTCTTCATAACACAGAGTCAGCCCTTGCAATGCTAATGTGATGGTGCCCCTTCTGACTTTCAGCTTTAATGGTTTCTCATTGTCTTTAGGAGGAAGACCTAACCCGGTATGGTAGCCAGTACATCCTCCTTGACTGATGGCCTCCGAAACCTCTGCAGCCTCTCTCTCCATTTTATCTGTGGTCTAACCCCTCTTCCCTCAGTCAGGTTCATTAACACTTCCTTCCACCTCTTACTTCCACTTGGGCTGTGCTTCTTAGCTCACACCGAACTCTCTAGGAAGTCTTTCTCCCCGACCCTGTTGTTACCTGCATAGCACTCTAAGTTTTCTTCAAAAAAAAAAATATAACGCATAATAATCATTCACTCAGTTACTTGACTTATATCCAATTCCCTTACTAGACTGTAATGTCACTGATCATTCTGCACCACTGCTTCCTTGCAGAGAGCTTGCAGAGTGGCTACCACCTGAAATGCAATGGAAGGAAGGAAAGATGGAAGGAAGGAGGGTAGGAGGGACAGAGCGATCTTACTTGCCCAGAATTTATGATGTTTTGTTTTGATTCTGTTTTTAGGGTAGATGCTGAAACATAGATATGTTTACTTTAAGTGGGTCAACTGGTATTGGCAAATCAGACTCTATATCCAACATTGAAGATGAACTAATTTTCTTAGCTTATTTCCTCAGGTTTCATACAGGACTAAGACACACGCCATTGCTGTTTTACATTATAATCTATCAGTGGATTTGTGTCTCTCTTCTGTACAGGGGCTTGAGAGCCTAGACTGATGATCAACACGGTCATAAATGACACTACCTTTCCCTGCCTGACAAATCAACTGACAAACACAAAAGTCAAGCAGAAAGAGGTCAAAATATCACCCTTTTTAATTAATAAAAATTATGTAAGAGAATATGGTCTAGGCCTGTGGCCCAGATGGGTCTTTGAATATTTACTACTTAGTTACACGAACCAACCCAAAACAGGCAGTGCTGGGCTGACCTGGAAACAAAGCTGGTAGAGAAGCTTACCACTCAGCCAGTAGCAAACGGGAATCCGTGTTCACCACAACCAGCGATATGAGGGGAGAAAGAGCTGAAACACTCTGCCAGTTCCCCTCATCCATCAGGTGACCCCCCCTCCCTGCCCAGTGAGGACAGAGGTGTGCATCTGTGTCTGTGTCAACATTCCCTCTTGTTATACGGTCATCGGTCATATTAGATTAGAGGCCCACCCTATTCCATTCTAATGTCATCTTAATTACAGAATCACTTTCCAACTCAGAGTTATCAATAACTGTATTTTTCCACACAATGGTATCCTCTGTTCCATCAAGATCATTTCTTTTAACTATAGTCCAATGTTGTTTTCAGAATTCTCTTCCAAGCCACTGACACCCATTCTGCAAATTTTGATGGGTAAGCAATTATCATTTCAACCACGTCACGAATGCTCCCTGCGTTGTAGCAATTGTAACACATTACCCAATTTCACAGCTGTTCAGTGTTGGCGGAAAAGTCCATCTTGGAACCAACAAAATATGGTAAATATAAACTCTATTACACACTCTGTATTAGTTTTTCCTACTGTTGCTATAACAAACTGTCACAGTCCTAGTGGCTTAAAGCAACATGAATTTATTTCAGAATTATGTAGATCAGAGTTCCAACAGCAGTCTCATGGGGTTATAATCAAGGTTTCTGTACAATGAACTATTTTCTGTAAGCTCCAAGGGAGAATCCATTCCCTTGCCTTTTCCAGCTCCCAGAGGGCGCCCACATCTCTTGGGTTGGTTTTAGCACCTTTTCTCCGCCTTCAAGGTCAGCAACACAGCACCTCTCTGATCCTGACCACATGAGAAAGGTTCTTCACTTTTAAGGACCCAAGTGATGACGTTGGATCCCCCTGCATGATTTGACTAACCTTCCCATCTCAAAGTCCTTCATCTAATCACATCTGCAAAGTCCCTTTTTCCATGCATAGAAACATTTGGACATCTTTACTGGGACCATTATTTTGCCTGTCATAGACCCTATTCACACTTTGTTTTTTGTTAACTTGCCTTTATGCTTTAAAAATAAAAGTGTAACAAGTGTGTCTATGATCTATATTCTCAGTGGCTGGACCCAAGTAGATGCACAGTGGGTTTGTTAAATATTGAAATAATAGAAAGAATGGTAGATTTCTTTATTTTCATCTGATAAAAAAAGAAGGGACATCTTAAAAGGGTGTGAGTTATGAGTAAGATTGACACATTTCATAAATGACAGGAAGCTTGGTGCAGTTTGAGTTTAGGTTGTCCATTAGTTAGAGAGCCATTGGATGTGAGTCTAGGTATTATCCGGATCCTGAGAAATCTATATATGTTGCTTAGATGCTCACAGTGTATTCTGTACCCAATAAGCTCTACTGAAAAATCAAAAGCAGGAAAGACAGAGGATTAATTTTTTTTTTTAAAAAAAGCAGTTTAGTGATGGTAAAAGAAAAAAAATGGGTTGAGAAACAGACAAAAGTCAGAAAGTTTATGGTCCATGGACCGAATTCTATGGGGACTTCAAAGACAGCATTTGTCCCATTGCCAACACTCTAAAACTTTCCAGGTTTTTTTAGAATATTTAAAATCACTTTAGAGTTTTATTCTGCTCATTATTCAGCATTTGATTATATATAACTCTCTAGGATGCCTGTTTGATGATTAGTATATATATTCATACACACACACACACACACACACTCCAAGCAAGCTTAATTAATTAATTAATTTTTGAAGCTTTTTTTTTTTTTTTAACTTTTTGAATGCCAACTCAGAGGGCATTCACCTGAATCCACCTGAATTTAAAGTCATGTAACAGAAGAGGCAGAATAAATGAGGCAGGAGAAGGACTTGCCTTGCCATGGCTTCCTTTAATACGAGGACCTGCAGGTCAGGGACTGTGGGTGGCATGACAGGCCACAAGGAAACAGGGACTTGGAGCCACTGGGGTGGAGTCCAGTCGTGAGTCCTGCTTTGTGAGCAGGAGGAGAGCTGGCTAGCTTACGGAACTGTGAGATCATCAGTGAATAGGTGCTGTTTTAAGCCACTAAATTTATGGCGATTTGTTATGGCAGAAGTAGAAACCTAATACAGACATTTTAAGTGTTAATAAGATAATTAAATAACCTTAAACATTTTCTATTTATACTTACTATTAACATGAGCTTTTCTATCTCTTCTTAAACTACCTCTTTCTAACTCTTCATCAAACCAACTATTAGACTAGACTCTTCAAGGACAGATTTGGAAATATCTGTCTACTGTCACCAGATTAAATCTTAATAAACTTTGGCTCTAACCAGACCAGCATCCCATGGCCTCAAATTCTATCTTAATCCAGACACTGTACTCAGAAAAAAGAGTTACCAAGCACTTAAAAATCCTGGATTTGCTCCTAAATTTTTTAATAGAGTTACTTTTCATTGTGTGTCCTGCCTACTTCTGCTTCTTGTAAAAGAGAGAAACAAGTCGAAGTGTATTTGAGAGGTTAGGGTTCTTCAACCCACTGTGAGTTGACTTATTGACACTACACAGTGATATTTCCCTGTTTAGTTGCACTATAGGTATTCTCTCTATGTCTCAAGACTAGAAGAAAATACAGAGGCTAATCTGTAGCATCCTAGACCATGTGAAGATCAAAGTATGGTCTCCAAGAACCAAGAAGGTGTGGGGCAAGTACCAATGCTACGGGTACGGCCAGGGAAATCAGGACAGATACTCACTGCTGCGTTCGTAGGTCTTCACCGTGCTTATAAGTGTAGTTTCTTGTTCAGTGTCTCCCAGTGTAATGACAACATGATCAGTCCATCCACTCAGGAGTAAATAATGGGGGAAATATCCTGCTCACAAAAATTAGGGGATATTTCAAAATGAATATGATGTGATTAAAAACGAGAAGCATGTAATTTTTTTTATTAAACAAGAACATCAGAGAAGCAAACCACAAGTGAAAGTTGTTTGATTATGCAAATGAGATGCAAAATTAACTTTTATTTCATTGGTGGAAATGCACTAGACAAAAGGCTGGGAGTACTGGGAGTATCTGCATGTTCCCCGATCCCCTAATTTTGTGAGCAGTGTAAAGATTAGTCCTTCCCTAATCAAGAGAAATTTAGGTCACATGTTCCAAAAGTTAAAACCTGGGTCAATAACCCTTTATAACTTCTTCCCTTCCTAGGAAGCTCTTTTCTTCCTTCTGAACACATGCTGCATTCTCTTTTGTTTCAGATGTATGTCTGAATATTCCTTGATGGATACAGTCCCTTGTTTACACTGATTCCTCTTGGTATCCAATGTATACTCAATCTCCTTTTAAATGTACATTTTACCTCTGTTTATTATTACTCTCTTGTAAACGTGAATTGTTTTTTTCTAATGTATAAGTTAGTTTACATTTGAGTACAAGGGACTCCATCCCCTGGGTATATCCAAGTAATTCCTGGATCTGGAGGAGACTTGGAGATGTGTTTTGATGAGCAGGAAATTGAACCCTGGGCTTGCGGAGGTTCACCTCAGCTCTCCCTGAGTGTGTGTGTTGAGGAAATAACAAAGATTTTGGTCCAAAATTCTCAGTGAACTTCTGTCCTGCTCCGTGTTTGCCTGAAGCCATCATTCTTGAGATTTATACTGCACCTTTTTTAAAAAAAAAAAAAAAAAAAACAGTTAATTTTTTTAACAGGGCACACAAGAGAGGCACCCATCTGCTTCTCCACCCCTCCCCCTCTCCTTCCTCTCTGTCTCTCTCTTCCCCTCCCGCAGCCAAGGCTCCATTGGAGCAAAGATGGCCCGGGTGCTGAGGATGGCTCTGGTGCCTCTGTCTCAGGTGCTAGAATGGCTCTGGATGCAACAGAGCAACCGCCCAGATGGGCAGAGCATACCCCCTGGTGGGCGTGCTGGATGGATCCCGGTCGGGCGCATGCGGGAGTCTGTCTGACTGCCTCCTTGTATCCAACTTCAGAAAAATACAATAAAATAAAATAAAATAAAATAATAAAAGACCTATGATTGGAGAAAAATAGAAGAGACCATTGGTGTGAAATGCTTCATGGTACAGGGTTCCAAACCAAAGCCAGTTTGGGAAATGAGGCATGCCCTCCCCCCTTTTTGGGAAGTCAGATAGCAGACCAGGATTTGGAAGAAGTTGGAGTGGTCCCATGAAGAGGATGGACTGATCCCTTGTCCAACCTGGTCCAGCCCAGGGGCCCTTTTCCTTCCGGTCCTAGGACACGAAGAGGGCAATCGGCCCAGCGGGGCTCCTACAGCCTCGGGCATAGACCCTCCCGAACATTCCACGTTCAGTACAAACAATATTTTGCTACAATATGCTTTAAAAAATCAAAATTAATCTTAAAAAAATCAACGATGAATAAGTTGTTACATTTGAAAAGACATCATGGCTACTTTGTCATCCCAGCAGCGGAGCGGCTAACGCCTCTGTTAAGTGCAGGTTGGAAGAGGGGGTGGAGAACCCTTCTGTTCACCAGCGCCACCCACTGCCTGGTTGGCATTGTTTCAGGTGCAAAGGACAGCAGCGGTCTGAACCTCACAGTCTGGTTTTCATGAAGCCCCCCTGAAGGCTTTACACAATGGAGGGGGGAATAGGAAACAAGTCAGATGAGCGAAATGCATTGGATGCTAGTGGTAAGTTCTCAGGAGAAGAACAGAGTGGGAGAGAGGAATGAGAAGAATGGTGCACGTTTTGATCAGACAGCCCAGGCAGGCTGCTCTGAGCACGTGATCTCGGAGGGAGGGCCTGGGGGCAGGGAGGAAGCAGCCACGTAGGACACAGGACACAGGCTTCCCAGGCCCCAGCAAGGGCAGGGCAGGACTTGTGGTGGGTGTGTGCCCGTTCCAGGAACAGCAAGCAGGCAGGAAGGCTGAGGCATGTACAGAACTTAGAAGGGACAGCATGGTTGAAGTGAGACATAGGTCCAGGAAAGGGGGATCATGTAGGGTCTGAAGCCATTATAGGAACTGGCTTTTATATACTATGAGTGAGATGAAAAACCCTTAGGGGACTGATCAGGGAAATAACATAGTCTGACTTTCTTCCCAAAACGTATTGTGCAAATCAAACCGGTACCTGTCACAGTCTTATCTGTCTGTCCTTATTTCATTCTCTCGGATAGAAGGGGATGGGGACATGAGGTGGGTCGTTCTGGTGGATCAGAGGTTATACTCCAGGGTTGTGAGTCCAGGGTTCACATTCAGCTGCACAAGGAGGTTTGGGTAAAGTAGGGGTGAGAGTTCACAAGCCCACCCCAATATTATATTAATGGGGTCACCAAGAGCTGCATCAATAATTCATCACTTTTAATATATAGGTAGATGTAGGTGTGCTTATAGATGTGGATATGGTGGTATTTAATAGAAATACATTTTTGCAATTGCAAAATAATATAACAGAAGATTTTTTTTAGTTTTTCTTTCATCTGTTTATTGACTATTTAGAGGGATATTTGTATCTTTCTTAATCAGACATCAGATTAATGTGATGCACAAAACTTAAGAAGAGAGATCCGTGTGTGTGTGTGTTTCTATTATTAAGATCTGGCACAGAATTCTAGGATATTCTTTGCTTCAAGTATAAACCACTTTGCTATCCATTACTTTAATTTCTTTCAAGTTTTCTTATTTAATTTATTTTTGGAATTTGTGAAACAAGAAGTATTTCGCATGTTGGAAGGCTGCCTTGTTTATGAATCTTGCTGCGACAGATAGTCATCAAGATTGGTAGCGCACAGCTGCTGACCGCGCAGAAAGAGGGAGGCCAGCCTCCCGGTGCCAAATTCGACCCTCTGTTATGTGAAGACACAGGCAGTTTTTACTGAAATCTACAAGAGCTTTCCCCCAACGCTGACTTCTATCAAAAGGCATCTGAAGGCAGAATCTGACCTCAGTATTTGTTTTATTTGCTTGGAAGACAGTAAAATCGTGAAATGAAATGAGAAGTGCCACTTGCCAAGCTGGTGCTCAGCCAGTCAGCGTCAGCTTGGCCGCAGCAGCGGCCTCGGTTGGCACCCCGCCAGGCTGCTCAGTGCCCTAGCCTGACCATGTGGCCTTTTTCTTCCTGGGAGCTCACTGTTTTGAATGTCACTTCTGGTTCGAAAATTAAACATGGCTTTTATTTATTTATTTATTTATTTATTTTTCATAATCTAGGTCAGAATCTCAGAGAAGATATGAAAGATATAAAAAAACAACAATAACAAAAGACAGATCAATGCAGAACTTAAACTGTTGCTAATAAAGACCTACCCACTTCCTTTCTCTTCTAAAATAAGAGCAATAAAGATGGCATAGCCCACAAAAAGGTGATTAATATCATTAATGAAATTATAGCTGTCAATGAGTTAATAACATTTAATAATAACTCAGCATAACTTTAGCCATATGTAAACAATTAAGCGTCTCTGGGTAACCCTCATCTTGGCGCCTAGAAAACATTTTCTATAACCTGTTAGATATGTTTCTTTCCCTATTCGTAGGCCATAGTTTAAAAAGAAGACTTGCTTGGAATTTGGTTTTTGCCGTTCTTTCAACTCTCACAAGCCCAAGCACCCCACCATAAAATTACTCTTTAACATTACTCAGCATCTTTACCTCTCCGTATATAACCGTGATGATTTTACTATTCACAACTGGAAAATGTCATTTAGTACTTTTTATCACATGTATTTTTGGCTTTATGTCTTTGAGGCAAGACTAGTAAAGAACAACAGAGAGTTACAATTTTAACCAATCAGCTTATTTTTCTAGATAGTGGACTGGCACAAGTCTGTTTCCAGCACCTTCTAAATGATAACATGTGGTTTTGTACTGATCTCCATTGTAAACCTATTCTGAATATATCCAGATAGATCTTTATAATCTCTGAGTGATGTTCTGGGTGGTAAGACACAACCATACTGTGATATAGCATTTTCTACAAGGATAGATATTTGCCAACTGTCACCTCTGTTGAGAGGTCACACGACCATCTTCTGCTCTATAATTCTTTCTCACATAATGAGAGAAGGCATTTCAATAAAAAGATTACTTTGGACCAACAAAATCTTCTATTGGAAAAATCAAGATACTAACTGGGTCACCTTACAGGCCTTCAAATTTCAAGAAGAGAAAGCTGGCATTGTCACAGTCAGCTCTGACCACAGGCTGCCGAGTCCCCTCCCGAGGTAACCGAGGATCATGCAGAACTTGCCCCCAATGGCAGTTGTTGTTGCAGTCACAATAGGAGTCAGAGGATGCTTTTCACACATATTAGATAGCAGGACTCGGGGAACAAGGTCCAGGCATGAACCAGAGTCTGAGATTCACAGAAAAAGGAAGTCTGCCCACACGGACAAAGAGAGTGGGGGTTCGTATAGACAGAGATGTGTCCCTAAAATTCATATAGTGAAGCTCTAACTTCCAGTGTAACTGTAATTAAAAAAAAAAAAAAACTCTTTAAGGGGTAATTAAGGAGCCCTGGCCGGTTGGCTCAGCGGTAAAGCGTCGGCCTAGTGTGCGGAGGACCAGGGTTCGATTCCCGGCCAGGGCACACAGGAGAAGCACCCATTTGCTTCTCCACCCCTCCGCCGCGCTTTCCTCTCTGTCTCTCTCTTCCCCTCCCGCAGCCAAGGCTCCATTGGAGCAAAAATGGCCCGGGCGCTGGGGATGGCTCTGTGGCCTCTGCCTCAGGCGCTAGAGTGGTTCTGGTCGCAACATGGCGACGCCCAGGATGGGCAGAGCATCGCCCCCTGGTGGGCAGAGCGTCGCCCCTGGTGGGCGTGCCGGGTGGATCCTGGTCGGGCGCATGTGGGAGTCTGTCTGACTGTCTCTCCCTGTTTCCAGCTTCAGAAAGATGCAAAAAAAAAAAAAAAATGCAAAAAAAAAAAAAAAGAGGGTAATTAAGGTTAAGTGAGGCCAATAAGTGGGTCCTAATTCAATATGACTAGCATCCTTATATATGAAGAGAGAGACGGCAAAGAGGCAGGTGCATGGGGGACAGACCATGCGAGGACACAGCAAGGAAGTATATGTCTGCAAGCCAAGAGAGAGGCGTCAGAAGAAACCAAACCTGCAGACTCCGTGATCCTGGACTTTCAGCCTCCGAAAAAATGATAAAATGAATTTGTATGGTTTTAGCTGCCTCATCTGTGTGTTCGGTTGTGCCAAGTTGGCAGGCTGATACAGAGGCCTCTGCTCATCCTTTAGTTTTATGTTATTTTTTTATTGAACTAGTAAATCAGTAGGCTCTTAACTTTTCAGACAGTAAAGAGCATGCCCACAAATATATGGCCTCATTCAATCTATTTATGTTAATACGTAACAGAAGCCACACAAGTTAGTCATCCACCTGAGAATGTGCTAGCACTCTCATCCTTTCCCCTCTTACTGCCTAGATGACAACCCTGCTCCCCTATCCCATATCCAACCCAGCTCTTTTCTTCTTTAACTGAAGGCCAGGAAAGATGCTGCACAGATGTGCTTTTTTTACAAAAAGGTTGAGCCTGAGATTAATTTTTTCAGTGTTCAAGGTTAGGTCGGTTTTAGGCACTTTGTCCGGTTGCTAGACCATCCAAAGGCTTCTTCTCCTCTTCTTCCTTCAGAATCTGAATTCTTCCTTTGCCAACTAACTTCCTCCCATCTGCCACGCCCCTACCAGCAGCAGAATGTATACAGTGCAGAAAACGCATGCACCAGAGGCAGAGGGAGAGAAGACTGAACTATAGCAACTGTGGGGAGGGGAGAGAGGAGAGGGGCCAGAAAAAGTAATGTTCCTGTCAAACAGGTACAGAGATTTATCTCCTCTGGAAAGAATAAGTCTAAACCTCATACCCTTGATGTAGTCCTGAGAAGTCGCTAACCAACCTGTGCCAACCTGGGTTTTGTATCAGTTGGATCGGCTGGACTCTGCCCCATGAACATGAAGAAAAGCAAGGAAAAACTCTTCTGCATGACTCCACATGTGTGCTTGACTGGCTAACAGTACAGCCATGGCCCCTTTGACATAGGCAGGAGTAGTCCCTTCCTTCTCTGGTTTATGTACAGCACATTTCCATAGTCTAAGATGGTGGCCACCTTGACCTGTGCCATCATGAGTCTGTATTCTGGCTGGGCCTCTTCGAAGTTACAAGCAGGCCAGTTTCTGTCCCCAAAACTTCAAGAAGTCTATTTTCCAAGTGACCCTTATTTCAGACTCAGCCCCTCTTGGGTCACAGAAGTCCATAGGGTGGGCACACAGCCCCATTTCTCCAACAAAAACAAGGGAAAAAAGGGAGAGCCATAATCTTTTCTAAAAAGTTGAAAAATAAGCAAACAAAAGAGAAAAGGGCTTTGCTTTGCTTGTCTTTCCAGGCACGGGATCTATGGTGTGGATAAAGATAGCGAAACTTCGTGATAATTAGAACCAGGGTCTACTGCTGATCAAGGAAACAGGCCAAGAAGAACAGAATAAAAACTTCACCCATTTCAGGCAAGAAGAGTAAGTGCAGAATTATCTGTGTCATCATCCAGGGAGGGCTTGACACCAGATTTAATTGGAAGTAAACAGAGGGCTGTAGAGGGAGGGCGGGCTGACTGGTCGAAGGGGGGGCCTTTGATCAGATTTTATTAGGTCATCTTCTGGAGAAAGGAACTAAAATTTATAATCGGACACAGAGTTTCTCTCCTGAGACTGGGCCAAAATAGTATCTAATATATATTTATTATAACAGAAACTTCCCCATATCTAAGTTTCTCTAGTTTTAAAATGAGGCAAACGATCTTTTTCTATCTGATACCTATTAAATTCCTTTGAAGAAAAATAAAAGGAAATAGAAGACATTATTAACATGAAAAGACCATTTGTTGTTGATTTTCTTTATGACATGATTGCTAAAAATCTCCTCTACCTGTATGCCTTTAGGCAGAGAATTTTACCTAGTTTTTCTAAGTAACATTTTCATGTGCAAAGCAAAAGAAAACAACACATTTTAATCAATAAGCCACTCACATTTTAGTTCAAATAAAAAAAAACTTGATGCATTTACTAAAAAAGTAATTAATGTCAAGATAGCAGTTCTAGGTAGATTACCTTAAATTTTGAGTAACTACTAGAAAACTAGAGTTTGAATTTATTTATTTATTTATTGAATAATAACCCAAATAAATGCAAAGGCTTTATTAGTTTTCAATGAAACAATTGTTTTTTGAAACTATTAAGAAATTCAGATCACTTGAATGTGAACAAACAGAACAGAATGTTTTCAGTCTGCAAAGAATGGGACCTTTCTAAGTGACTAATTAGGTTTCCTTTTTAAGCCAGGGGGATCCGCTCAGTCAGGCCACTGCTTCAGAACAAGCACAGGAACTCACATTATACAAGGTCATAGTCAGTAGACAGAGTTTCCAAGTACATCAGGTCATATTTCCTTTAGACGTATAGGAAATGAAGAAAAGTCAGAATGCTGGTACCCCACAGGTCAACAAACAACTATGCCAATTACTCCCCAGGGTAGTTCAGCACAATTGAAAGAGTCCGCCTAGATAATTATTAGTGACACAAGCATTTGCTTCAGTCAAGTTGACTTAAGTATCTAACTGAAATAGTCACTAAGCTCTATGGGCAAATAACCTCCCTTTATTTGTCTTCCTATCAGGAGGGGTTTATGTAGCATCTTTAATCGGTTAATACAATCAATTTGTATGTATTTCATAGTTTCTTTTAAATGTAGGTAAATCAAATTTACATAAAAATAAAATCATAGATATTTACATTTTACTTCAACTAATAATTCCAGACATAGTGCCACAGTGTTGAGCCATCAGTAAGATCTTATTTGCTTTCTTCTTTGTATGTAAGTCATTTTCTGAAACTGGTACTAAGAATCAACTAAAAGTCAAGTACTTTGAAAAATAATAAAGTATTGGAATAAGATACACTGTAAACTAGCAAGTCATAGTGAATGGTTTTAAAAGCTGTGAGCAAATTTTAATTTTGTAAAAGGAGTCATTAGATATTTAAAGGGTATGTAGTGGTAAGGTGTTCCAACTAGATTTCTACAGACTAAGTGATAGATATTTTATATAAATAAACCTATGAAAAACACTTCTCCAAGTTTTTTTTTTTTTTTTGTAGCTGGGTTTTTATATATCAAATTGGTATGCAAAATTGAGCTATAGTTATGCATTTGGTCAAATGATATTTATGAAATTAACTACATGCTCACTTGTAGTTTTATTCAGTGCAAGAAAGGTTTATTATAATTTTTTCTGAAGTGACAGTACATTGACTTATTACATATTTTTCTCACACTCTGTTTCAAAAGGATATCATGCTTTCGGTTAGTTTTCCTTTATTGCTCTAACAAATTAGTGCAAACATAGGGGCTGAAAACAGAACGTATTAATTATCACATGGTCCCCTAGGGCCGAAATCTGGGTTGTCTCCCCCGGTTTCTCTGCTTGGGCTCCCACAAGGACGTCATCAAGTGGTCAGCTCATTGGCCTCATATGAAGAGGCTCTGAAAAAAGTAGGCTTTTTATCTCAGAGCCAGCGGCATGCTGGGGTCTCCGAATTCCTCTTCTGCATGTCACATTGACTGCCTCCCTCCTCTGTGTGGACAGGTTCCTATGAGACCCGGAGGGCACCCAGGTGATTCACAATAATCTCTCTACTTTAAAGTCAGTTTATTGGTAACCTTAACTACATCTCCAAAGTCTCTTTCATAACAGTGTCTGGATATTGACAGACTACCCATGGGACAGGAATCTTGGGGGGCGTCTTTAGCATTCTACTCACACACTGACTAATGGTCTCATCCCAAAGAGGCTCGAGTATAGCCAAACTAAGCATCTGGGAAAACAAATAGTCAACTATTCCACAGTTTTTTAAGAAATAAACTTGGGCTCTGCCTTGCTCCCCTAAAGAATCTCAACTAATTTGGAAAACCAAACATCTTTAAAAGCTGTGGAATATAAGAAGAAAGTAAACTAAACTTAGAAATAAAAAGAGAAACAAAATATATCAATGCCAAATATAAATATTTTGACCTTTAATAAAGCTGATATTTTAAAACAAACTTTTGTTTATGGTTTACATTGTGCTGTGGCCATTAATATTGATTATAGGAGAATGTTTGTTTGTCATTTAAAAGTATGTCGAATTCCTGACATCACAATAGATTTTTGCATTCAAATGTAAAATTCTTTTCTGGAAGGGCTCTTAAATGGGAACATACATACTAACTATAGAT
This sequence comes from Saccopteryx bilineata, assembly GCF_036850765.1. Lineage (NCBI taxonomy): Eukaryota > Metazoa > Chordata > Mammalia > Chiroptera > Emballonuridae > Saccopteryx > Saccopteryx bilineata. The sequence goes on along the minus strand of NC_089490.1, from coordinate 248,491,034 downwards.
TTTTTGCTTGTATTTAGTCTTTCACTTTATGTAGGTGAAACACTAAAATAAGTCAGTATTAAGTTTACCAGAAGAAACTTAAACTACAACTACTGCTAGCAGTAGATGTATCTGGACATTAATTGCTGGGACCCACAAAAGTCCTACAAAATGTCTTTTCCATTGGTCTGAAGAGGCTGCCCAGAGAGAGTTGTTCCCAAATGGATGAGGCTGACATGTGAAATGGGCTTCTCTTCAAGTCAGAGTAGGGATGTTGAGCTTTATGTGGCACTTGTCATTCAAAAATAAAACATCCCACTTCTGGGAAGTTTTCTAGGGGAAATAACACTTGAAAGATCTAGTCACATGCCTTTTTATCAACAAGAAAGCTAGGGAAATATATTTCTCTGTGTTCTCCAGGATGAAAAGGAAAGGCAATGAGCACTAGTAATTTCTATACAGAAGTGCTATTAATTTTTATTGTATTTTTAATTAATTTATTGGGGTGACATTGCTTAATAACATTATATATGTCTCAGGTGCAAAATTTTATAACACATCATTTGTATATTGCATGGTTTGCTCACTACCCAAAGTCTAGTTTTCTGCTATATTATGTTGATTTTTCAGCTGGTCACTTTTCTGAATTCTCTTAGAAATTCTAGTTTCATTCATTGATAATCTTGGTTTTTTTTAGTGCAGCTGATATTATCTAAAAATGATATCAGTTTTGTCTATTTCTTTTGCATTCTTTATCTTTTTCTCCTTATATGACTTAACTGGCCCTGGTAAATGTGTACTTTATCTTGTTCCTGAATTTAATAGACATGCTTCTAAGAGTTTCACCAAAAAGTGTGGCTTTTACTGTATGTTATTAGTTGCTACCTTTTATAAAGCTAAATTCCCTCTGGTGCTTAGTTTTTTAAGAGTTTTGTTAAGAATATCAAATTTTTCAAAGTCTCAATCTGATGCAATCATATGTTTTTTTCAGGTAATCTTCAAATGTGGTGAATTATATCAATAAATATTTTATAATTCTGAATCACCCATGTGCTGTTGGAGCTAGTCTATTAGGTAATGTATGTGTGCAAGTGTGTGTATGAGTCTCTGTATAAGTGTTAACAGATGGTTGAAATTAATTTAACATTTTAGTTAGGATTTTTGTTAAATTAAACTGGCTAATAATCTGTTTTTATGGCTTTGATATCAAGGGTACACTGTCCTACTAAATGGAATTTTGTAGTTCTCCTTTCTTTTCTTACCTAGAAAAGAAGATATCTGTAACAGGTAAATTTACTCCAGAATTTCACCAAAATTTGCCTATAACACCATTTATCAGCCTAAAAAATTAATCAGTAACTATTAGCTACTGATTCAAATCTTGTATGTTGTTTTGTCCATTCAGGTTTTTTACACGTTTATTAATTTTTAGTAATTTACGTGTTTCCAATAACTTGTTGATTTTATCTAGATTTTTAGAAGTATAAACAGAAAGTTGTTGATAATGTTCTCTTTTTAAAATTTCTATACGACTTTGCTTTATGCAACCCATTTTATTCCTAATATATTTTTTTTAGTCTTGCAGAGTTTTATTTCTTATTATTTAAAAAAAATAGGCTTTGGTTTTGTTAATTTTCCTTTTATTAATTTGTTAGTTTTCAAGTTTATTAACTTGTAATTTTTATTCATTTTATTTTCTTTTTCTATATAATTATATTTATTTTCAACCCCACCTTAAGTTGATTGTCTAGCTGACTTAATATCAGTATTTCTTGTCTCCTAAAAAAAGAAATTTAAGTAAATAATTTTACTATGAAGTAAAATTTACTATGAAGTGATATAAAGTCTCTATAATTGTTATGATTGTTATAATTTTCTATTTAATTCATGCATTATTAAGAAGTCTGTTTTTAAAGTTTTGAATGTATGGATAATTTTGTCACTATCTTATCATTTATTTTATTATTGCATTTCATTTTTAAGCACCATGTTTAGTAAATGTAATCTATGCAATGTTACTATTTCAAATTTGTTGAGATTACCTTTATGGCTTAAACCATCAAGTTTTATAGTTTTAAAAAACATGTTGATCAATTTTAGTAATGTACATATTTCTAGAAAACTGTCAGTTTCTTCTACGTTTTCAAGTGGATAAACATATTTTTTATGTGTGCTCTACAAAAAGCTCTGTGTATCCATTAGCTCAGAGTTTCCAATTACATTACTAAGCAATTTATGTTGATAATTATTTTTTCTCGCTGATGCTGTGAGATTGTTATCTCTTGGAATGACTACATTGTTTTAATGAATTGTTTGAAATTCTGTCAAATTTTGCTTAACACATTTCCAGGTTCTGCAATACTTACATCTTCTTACTGGATTAGTTTATTTGTGCACAAAGACCTTCCCCCTTTGTCCTTTTTTAGTGTTCTTCCGCGTTAAATTTGATTTTTTTCCTGATATTAATATTGTCCTCCAATTCTTAAAAAATTAGTACTTTAAATCATGGTCTGGAGACCCCTGTGGGTCCCTAAGATGCTTTCAGAGGTTCTTCAAGAGCAAACTCTTTACTTAATACTAAGACACTCTTCATCGTTTCTCTCTTCAGTGTCTTGTGAGTAATCACGAGCTTTCTGGAGACTACGTGACATGTAATAGGTCAACAGATTGAATGAAGACACAGATACGACGATCCAGCTGTCTTCTATTAGCCAGACATGAAAGATTTGCAAAAAATGTAAATTAATGCAACTCTTCACACTAGTTTATTTTTTGTTTTAGCAAATGTAGTCATTTAAAGAAAATAGGTTTATTATTTTAAAAGGCACTAACAAATATTTCTTTTAGTTTTTCTTTCTTTATTTTTAATAAGGTTAATATCAACGAATATAACCCATATACTCAAAAGCTTTTCTGGGGTTTCAATAATTTTTAAGAGTGTAGACAGTTCTGAGACCAAAAACAATCAGGGACTTATGCTTTATTCCAAACATCTTCATTGGCAATGTTTCTCTATTAAGTCTTTATGGAATGATTCTTAGAAACAGCATGTCACTTGAAAATTTTTTTTAAAAAAATTCAATCTCTCTTTTAGTTAGCAACTTGATTAAATTACATATATTTTGATTATGATGCAGTCAGCTTATTTTTCCTGCTTGTGCTCTATTTTTCATATCATTTTCCATATCATTTTTCATATCATTCCTTTACCTTACCCCAATATTTTACTCTTTTCCCAGTCTATTGAGTTAACCCAAATTTTTTCTCTACCAATTTATTTCTAAGTAGATTATCACTCATAGTCTTATCATAAAAGGCCAAGATGTGATCATATTCTTCATATAAAAGATCATATTCTTCATATTCAAGATTATGTCTTTAAATCAGTGTCCTTATTTTTTCACTTAAAAGAAATGTGGAGAATCTTGCACTATTTTACTTCTCAGCATCTTCAGATTGCTACCCAATTTCCCAAAACACATATCCAGCATTCCTGTAGCTCTACTTTGAGGGTAGAATTTTTAACACATCTTCATTCTTACATCCTTTTTCAAAAGTCATGATTGTTTTCCAATGAATTTTTTTTTTTTTGCTTTGAGAGAAACTATTTTCTCCCTTTACACCTTTAATGGCTTCTTATTTACTATGCAAACAAACAAACAAAAAACCTTAGATGAATTTAGGCTAACATTTAAGCAGTATTAATCCACTATTCTTCTATTTAGAATGCACACTTACACTGAACAGCATTATAGGGCATTTCCTTGACATGCTCCATCATTTACCATCTCTGTGCTGTTTCTGTTCTCTCCTTGTGCCAAAATTCCCTCCTCAGCCTTTGTATTTCCACAACTAGCTCGAACCATGGTCTGGTTCCCATGTTCCTCCCACCTCAAAGACCTCCCTGGGAAGCCCATATGGAAGCAATTCCCAGGCACCGAATGCTTAAGCAGTTCAGATCATTCAAAATGCAGGTATCTTATGCTGCATTAATTTTAATTATTTGAAGTTTTATCCTATTTTCCCAATTATATTGTAAGTTCTTTGAAGGCAGAAATTATTTAAAACTATTGTTGAATCTCCCACTTCACCAAACACAAGATTATTCAGAAAAAGTTCTGAAAATTAATAATTTTCAGGAATATCGCAGTCAAAACCACCTGGCAGAGAGTTAAGCAATTACTTTTTGGCTTTCTGATACGAGACCGTAATACCTTCCTGGTGTAGGAAAATATTCTTAGCACACGGCAGGTACCCTCAGTTTGGGCACATCAGGAATTATTCTGTCATGGGCTGAGGAGAGGAGAGTTGCAGTTGGATGTCTCGTACAGTCATGCTCTGCACGCGCAGCTTCAGCTGAACTTCAAGGAACAACAGAAAGAGTTGTTCTGGCTACTACCATGCCTCCCTCTCCACTGCCATCTGCCAAATCATCTCAGGGCCCTACTAGAAAAGAGCTAAAGAAATCACTACCTTCCCAACCCATTAGCAACATCAGTCCATGGACATGGATTCTAAAGCATTTTAAAACATTTTCCTGCCTGACCAGGTTGTGGCGCAGTGGATAGAGCGTCGATCTGGGATGCTGAGGTCTAAGGTTCAAAACCCCAAGGTTGCTGGCTTGAGTACTGGTTCATCTGGCTTGCACGTGGGCTCATAGACATGACCCCATGGCCACTGGCTTGAGCCTAAGGTCACTGGCTTGAGCGTGGGCTCATAGACATGACCTCATGGCCACTGGCTTGAACCTAAGGTCACTGGCTTGAGCAAGGGGTCATTGGCTCAGCTGGAGCCTCCCCTGACCCCTGTCAAGGCATGTATGAGAGAGCAATGAACAACTAAAGTGCCACACTTATGAGTTGATGCTTCTCATCTCTCTCCCTTCCCACTGTCTGTCTGCCCCCCTCTAAAAAAAATCTAATTATATTAAATAATTTTATCAATAACCACAATGCACATCAGAAAAAAGAAAGGTAGATTATTGAAATACAGTGGGCCTACCTTATACAGGATGGCATTTGCTGACAATGATTTTACTTATCCTGAGTCCCTCCATGTTCTCAAAGACATGTGCTACCATCTAATCTACAGGATATATTTGTGTATGCAAAATGTGACTTACAATTGATTTCCTTAATCCACTCTTCCAAATATAGAAGTCATCTGCTCTCTTCAGTTTAGCTCAACAAAAAATTATCAAGACTGTGCTATTTTCCAGATAGTATATTAGGCAATAAGTATGTGGAGATGAATAAAACACAATCTCTGTCCCCAGTGCTCTGGAGGCAGAGGAGGTAATAAACACCTAAGCAGATAATGTGGTAAGGTCTCTAATAAGAGGCTTAAGGACGCATACTGGTTTCAAGAAAGGCATCCATGATGAGCTCACCCTTGGCTGAATTCTTGAAGGTGGGTATAAGTTAAGCAGATGACTGTTAGTAATGCATTTCAGACAGATGTATCAAGTACTGCATTCTGTGGTCAGCTTTTTAGAAACACTACAAGGTTGTAGGGCGTACGAAGAATTGGGGCCAGCTGGTTAGGTGGCAAAGAGAATCCTACACTGCATTATGATTTTAGCTGAGAGCTAAGCTATGTTTACTATCTCCCCAACTCTGTCATGTGGGAATACTAGAATCCTAAAGAACAAAGCAGATTCTAATATATATATTAGATATATATATTCTAATTAATCACCCTTTCAGAAATTCACACGAGAATTTTAAAGGTTATGAAAAGTCCTGGAGTCAAGACGCTGGCTTCATGTTAACCCAGCATTTCCCAGACTTATTTGGCCTCTAATCATTTTTTCACAGAATAACTGTTAACATCCCGTTATGACTCAAGTGTTTCACAAATCAGTTTGGGCAATACTGGATATAAGCAATGGAGCGGTTCCTGGGCTCATCACTTTACACATATGTTGATAAATTTGGACTTTATTTGGCATTCAGCAGGGAACCGTCAACACTGGTCCAACAGGAGGACTCCTGATTGGAGCCACGACTTGGGAATGTAACGCAACAATGATGTAAGGATGGACCGAGGGGAGGCGGGCGGCGGGCTGGAACGCCACAGAGGAGCATTCGTTCTTGGAACTGTTCAAAACACAAAACTATAAACATATGTTTTGGAAATGTTTTTAGATTGAATGAATTCTATGATAATATACTAGGAAAATTTCTTTGAAAATCCCTAACAGATGCCAGCAAGAGCACTATCCACTTTACCATCAGTTCACGCGTGCTGGGTATCTCAGGGGGCACGACGCACAGAGAGACTGGAACCACCAGAAACAAATTGCAGCAGGCTTGCCTGGTTGTCATCCTGGAGGAAAAGAAAAATGATCAAGATAAAATAATTAACTGCAGGTGGATTCAATTACTGTAGTCAGTCACTACTCAGTGATTTATTAAGCACCCACAGGGTGCACAGAACTCCACTAGGTTCTTGTGAACACTTATAAAGATATCAATAATAGAGATATTTTCTACCACAATAATATGCAATTGGCATTGGAATTTGAGTAAAAACAGGGCTCCCTGTGGCTCACCAATGTTGACTCACGCAGAGGAGGGCAACCACAGTGAGCTGTCACCAAACAATCGTGCTCAGTGTCCAAAAACAAAACCAAACAGCCTTTTTAGGCATCTCATCATCTGAGAAGTTATTGAAGTAGATAATGTACAAAGTTTTAACAATTCCTAAGTCTATAATTTGTTAAAAATCTGGGGATAGCTCAGAGAGCCTGGGGCACAAACAAATCTAGTACCTCGGAATTGGGCTAGCAGATAATTTTAATATTTGTTTGGTCAATTAGAAAATACATATCAAACACAAATGCACATCTGGCACTGAACCAGGCACTGAGGATAGAGCAGTGAACAAAATCTTATCAGGTCGTTGTCCTTGTGGAGGTTGAATTCTGTTAATAGAGAGAGATCTTAAACAAGAATAGTTACTGATATATATATAAACAAGATATAGATATAGACATAGACATAGATATCAGTGTGATGATTAAAAATGGTGAGAAATGAGGCAGAGTAGAAAAAGTAGGGACTTCCAAAAAGTTGGGAGAACTTGAAAAAAAATGTTTCAGGCAGAAGAATTAGCAGGTGCAAAGGCCATGAGGTACGACATCTACCTGTGGCTAGATTGGAAGGAAAGAGAGAAAGAACAGTATAAATGAGGAGAAAAACAGCAAGATGTAGATAATTTAGGGATGGTGCAATGAGTCTAACTTTTCTCTGAGTGGGATAGACACATTTAAGAGTTTTAAGGTGAGGGCAGATGGGATCTGACAGGATTTTAAAAGATCACTGTGGCTGCTGGATTAGAAAAAGACTGGAGGGAGGGCTGAAAAGGCAAAATAGGCAAACTAGTCAGGAGGCTTTCACAGTAATACAAGTGGAGTAGATGAGTTTAAGTTAACTACTAATAAGCTTTGGGAGGGTTAGTACGGTATAAGAAAGCAGACAAAGCACCAGGACACTGAAAATAGATTCAAGGCAGTGATTATTGATGGATTGTAGGATTTGGGACAGATGTGATATGAGTACTGAAAAAGAAAGAGTCAAGAAACCAAATAGATTGTATATGCTAGTGAGACCAAAAATGTATTAATATTTGAGTACAAGAGGGAGTAAAATTGCAAAGTAATGGATAATAATGATGAATAGGATGATCAAAACAGATATGTTGGTGAATTAGCATTTTTCAATAGTGGAAAAGTTTCAGGGTTTTAAGACCACAGTGAGATGGGAGGAGAAGATAATTTGAGAGGGAAGGTCAAAGAGTTGAACAGCCAGAATATTTAAAGGACACTATGTATTCATGGATATTGAAATTACAAAGAGTTTTTCCCCAAGAGTTTAGAATAGAAGGAAATTAAAAACTGAGAAGCTTGGGCATAAAAGGAGGAAGAGTAGAGCAATAGGAATTTCAAGGTGAGAGTACTTGATGTTAATCATAATTTTAGCTATTCATTGAGTTGTAAAAGAGCTCAGCCAGGGCTGTTATTAAAATTAAGGTAATGATTTAGTTGGTCTTGGGTAAGACTGAGATTCTGCAATTACCATATTGAAAGTGGACTTAATGAGAGAGAGAGACAGAGAGAGAGAGTTTGGACCAAGATTTCAGTGAACAGAAAACCAAATAACCTTCAAGAAAAACACTTAATTCCTTGTTTCCTTCCATTTTCTTTTCAAATACACAGGAACAAATTAGACTTTCATTCAGATGTGAACAGAGGAAAGGCACGTATCCAAAATATTAAAGCTCAGTGTTGAGCAAATAAGTTTGTAAAGTTTATGTTATTTGGTTTGCTCACTTTTATTGCTAAAAATGGCTGCTGCCCACATGAATGGCACTGTCAGGTGATACTGCTAACTACCTTCCTGCTTGGGAAGGGGCATTGTTATGCTAATGTACTGGAGGAGGGGTTTCATGCCAAAAAGTTTTAAGAAAGAAGAAGGAAGGAGGAGGCCATATTTTGCAAAATGAGAGAAGCAGCCAAGATGGCAGGGTGCTGAGGGAGAAGCCAGTTTGTGCAGAGAGGAGAAGGGAGGAAATGTGCAGATGGGGAAACAGAGGTGAGGGCTCTTGTGAGCTCTACTGAGACTGGTGGGGGGCCGTTGATTCTAGGAAAACCTGGAGGTGTCAGTATCTTTGTGAATGCTTAATGAGTGGGTTTTGGAGCCCTGTGTGTTTGTGTTTACTCGCAAGCCAGGGGCAAAGCTAGAATAAAAGGAATGGCCCGCCATTTTTTGGCTCCGCAGTTTCTTTACCATCTGTCGGAATCTAACGGGAACCTGCATGTGCCTGGCCATGATGGCGGCAGCAGCCCCTGGCTTTTACACTCAGCCATGAGCTAGTTATTACTGATGCCTTGTACATAACTACACGGTTTTAATATATGTCTAAAATGCAGTGCTTTGCACACTAATATTTCATTTAAGGAGTCAAACCAGAAAGGGAGAATATAATCTCTTTCCCAGAAGGAGTTACTGATGTTCTTTGCTGGCATTTTAAAGAGAGACCTTGGAAAAATGCCATGTTGCCTTGTCTGTTTGTTTAAAGAAAATACACCTCAGGGAAATGGGATTGTGGGCCAATGTGGTTCATAATGATTAAGAAAAAATTATTCTGATGCAAATTAAAACCCATTTCCTAAAGGATATTAAACTCAACATATTTAAGGTAGGTATTCAAAAGAAATGCATAAACCAGTCCATCTTCTAAAGTTTTGAAGCCAGCCACTCCACAGGGCTTTTAAAGATAGGAAGAAGATCCTATTAACCTGTAATGTGCTTCCCTTGTTACAGTCAATAGAAGCAATAGATTTGGACTCCAGTGAATTCTCTTTAGCTGCCTCTGCTGCTAGCTAGGAGAAGAAGAACCAGATAAAAATAAGGTTAAATCTTAATGAAAAATTGCAGGTCTTAGAGATTATGAATCGGATTGATGAGTTTTTCTTTCCTGAAGGACAACATGCAGATTAAAGAGCTTTTAACTGTTCTTGATGCAATCAAAAGGTTATGGTCCTCTGCTAAAAATTCAGTTTCAGCCACAGTTTACGTAAGTTGTTCACATTACTCACTCAGTAATGATGTACTGGGCCCCACTGTTTGTGGTCTGTTTCTCATTTGTTTGGTATTACATTCCAAGACTGCAATGACTCAGAAATGTTCCTTATTTTTTTACAGTAAGAAGAAATCGCATGCTTCGCCTGAAGCATCTCGTTTAATCACTTGTCTGTGGTCTCCCCACAATCTATCCAAACAGGTGTATATAAGTGAAGACTTCCACATACTGAGTGAGAAAAACCACATATCACTAACCAGAAAGTGCCTAAACTTAGCTTCTTGCACTCATTTGACATTAGCAGTGTCAACACTAAGAGCTAAGAAGGGCTCCTGGTGGCTAACTGGGTTTAAATTTTACAAAAGCAGAGCCTAGCAGCATTTCTGCACATGGGTCTCTCATGCAAGCTGCACTCCACTGAGAACCCTGCACTGAACTGCCTGCCTGCCCTGTGTTTCTGCCATCTGAGCCAGTCCATATAAAGGAGTTCCTGGAGTCCTATTTCAACCAATAGGACTGTGGCTGTCCCTGGAGTTGCATAGCTCTGACCAATCAGAGTATCTCTATTCTGACCAATCAGGACAGTGACTTTTGGACCAATCAAACTGCAAGGATTTGGTACCCTCATTTGCATGATAACAAACCAATCAGAGACCAGAAGCAGGGACTTCTATCCATATGAGCCAGCTCTCCTCTGGCTGAGAGAGAGCACTGAAGAGTGAAGATTACCTTTCCTTGGTTGCAGCTGAAACACAGAAGATGTGTTGTAGAAATAGAACAGAGCTGCTTAGCTGATGAGAGGCCTGGCCCTGGGGCTGCTGTCTTCAGGCATCACAATGGGGCAGTTCCACAGCCCTGCTATATCACTGTTTGCACTGAATCAAGTTTCCTTCTTCATTGCACCCTAAGCTGAGGATTCCTGTTGGCATTGAATGGGTGCCCAGAACAACTGGTTGACAACAGAAAATGTCAGCCCTTTGCAAAACTGTACAATATTTGCCCTTATCAGAGTATCGCTGCTGAGTAATAACAAGTATGCTTTTTAGGATACAGGAAAACTTTACAGGATAAACCATTATCAAATATTTATGACACCTCTCAAGTATGTATGAGGAAATGAGAAAGGTGTCCCCAAATCGATACAATATGCAAGAACTGTGAGAATTTTGTTCTACGTGGACATGGAAGATAAAAGTAGGGGCAACAGGTAAAACAAAAACAAACACATAAACAAACAAATCTCAAAAAGAGTAGATCCCTGAAGACCTCTAGGCAGAAAGAGAAGTGAAGGGGCAGATAAGGAATTAGTCTCCAATATCTGTTTCCTGCAAACCCAGCTGTCTGAGATTCTAGCAGGAGTTAATAAGTATTCATTAAATTAACAACAACAATGAAAAGCAATCTCTTGTGATGTAAAAATTCCCATGTTTAATCACCATAATCAGTTCAGTTGACTGATTTTTTTTCTGTCTTCTGCAGAAAGTTATAGCTCCTTCTCCCACCAGCCAGAAACCAGAAATAAACGGACATCTTTAGTGGAAGGTAATCTCTTCCAAAGAAAAGTGTTTAAATGAGTACTCATTAATAACATTGAGTATAAATATAAAGTACCATATAGCAGAATTTTCTTATTATATAAGAAGATTGTCACTCCAAAGGGTCCTAAGGATATAAAATACAGGATGATAGAATTTTGATCATGGAAGGAAATTTGGACAGAATAAAAGCACAAAGGAAAGATTTGGGTAATCATTCTGGTGCACATAAACAGAGTAGCAACAGGTGCCTGGGATGACAGACTATCTGAGAGCTGCCCCACCTCAACCCCTGGCCCCAGGTATGGCCCTGAAAATGATCTTTCAAAGAACCTCAGAAAAACTTGGAGGAAGAGAGTTTCAAGGCCTGATAGAAGTTCAAGTAAGCCAATTAGAAGTCAAAGCAAAGGAATCCAGTGCTAGTCTCTTAATTACTTGAAATTCCTTAAACAGGGACTTTTAATATGAAAAGGATACTTTATAAAGCCATATTTTTATATTCAGTGTCCACATAAAATAAGTTGCTTGATGTAAGACTCCATTTCTTGCTCACTCAGAGTTACTTTTTAAGAAGTTCCAGTTGCAAAGGGAAAGGGAAACAGTAACAGTAATTTATTGGATTAAAGAAGTATTTTTCCCCCTCGGAGGTATAACTGTTGCAGCATAATCTCTAAGCATATCACAACCTTGATTATTTTGCACATTGTAGCCAAAGGGTTCTTTCTTGTATTTGTGTGGTGCCAAGATTTCTAGCGATGGCATGGCTTTCTTCCCTGATGTAGGAGAGAAAGTACCTACCCCCAAAAGAAGAAAATCTTTTATATAGAGAGACAAAAAACAGCAGTAACTATTGCATTTACCCATCGCCTGAGCTTCCCAGACTTGCCACACTGTTCTTGAATTAGTTAATGAACTCTTATGGATTTCTGATATAACTTCTCTAAAGCTCAGTCGACTGCTCTGTAAATGAAAGCTACATATTACGAACTCCAAAAATCACATCCAGCTCAACATTTTATGATTCTGTTCCCACAAATCCAGTTGTTGCGACCCGATTATCTTCCAGGAATTGAAAAAGCAACATTGGAGTAAATCAGTAATGTTCAAGGTGGTCCATAACCGTCTTCTGATAAAACAAACAAACCAGATATGATATATTCCAGTTGAGGCAGATGTAAGGTCTCTGTGAGTTCTTGAAGGTCAGTTTTTTGTGTTTGTTTTTTGTTGTTGTTATTGTTTGTTTGTTTTTGTGACTCAGCTATGACTGTGCTCAATTCCACAAGTTCTTTACTGTGAAAGTTGTCAAGATCTATGCATTTAACTCCCCCAATCTAAGTCATTTTTATCTGTCTCTACTCGAGTGTCTCTCTGCCTCTTGTCACATCACTGCCTGCTCAAAAGATGAGCTGCTGGCTGACATCTGGGAGGGAAGAACCAAGTAAAAAGAGCCTTCCTGTCACCATCCTTTTTTTTAAAGTGCTTTCTTTTTCTTTTGATAAAAAGAAAGTACTTTTCCATATCCTGCCACATTATGCTTTAAAACAGTTTTATGTATCTTGAGAGCTGCATCTGTATCTTGCTCCTATAGTTTGGTTATCAACCACAGCAGAGTAAAATACTAAAAATCAGTGGACTTGGAATGGAGACATCTAGTTTTTTACTGGACAGTCCTTGGAAAGTGCTCAGAATCTCTGAGCTTCTGTTTCCCTACCTTTAATGTTAGTATGTCAGGAGTTCAGTATTTGACCTAAATACTTCTTCCCCTTCTTCAAAGGTCCTTTAATGCTCCTCACCGTTGGACTCACCTCTGAAGCATTTCCATTTATGTTTGATTGACGCATAAACATCTTAATTATATGAGTAAATAAAGATAGAATCATAGAATTTTAGAGTCAGATGATTTCTGGCAATGATACAATCCAACTCATATATTTCATGGAGAAAGTAAGAAAGTTCAGAGAAATTAAATGACTTCTTATATAAATAGTGACATGGTTGGAAACAAAAACTAGGTCTCAACCTCCGGTATCTTTAATTTCTGATGTCAGCGTTACTGTTTTCATAACCCTATAGAACCTCGTTCTCTTGTATGCCATATTCTATCTGAGGGAAGAGGAACAAGAAGCATCCTCTATCAAATATCAGTTGATGGGGAAGATGGAACAGGAGAAAGAAGTGGGGGACGCTAGTACTCTGGATGGCAGAGGTCAATGAGAGGTAGAGTGAATGCCCTCTCAGGTTCTGCCCAGTGCCCAGCATCTAAACGCCCTTAGACAGCTTCAGAGAGAGCACGTAATAGAGACCCTCAACAGAAGAGAAGGAGCCTTTCTTCAGAAGAAAGCCACATGAGGAGTCCTACTACTAAGGGGACGGCCTCACAGACTTCAAACAGCAATCGCTCTGACAACTTCTGGACAGGAAGGATTGGGCTAAGCCTGGGGCGTGTAAGAGAAAAGAGCTGAGACGCAGCCTCAAAGGACTGCCCGGTGAGGTGGGCAGGTAAGTCAGTGAGGACCATGCAGGACCTGCTGTGTTCTGCAGGGTGCAAGGCCATTTGCAGGTGGGGCACCCCGGACGGTCTTCTGAGAGGAGGGGAATTCTACAGTAAGCATCAAGAGGGGGGGACAGTGTCTGGGGGAGCAAGAGAGTAAGGAACGGCCAGCATCCTGGGGTGCTACTGGCCAGGGACCAGGTTTGGGGGCTCCTGGCCAGGGGCTGGGTCCTGGGGTGCCACTGGCAGAGGGCCAGATCTTGGGGTGCTGCTGGCCCAGGGCAGGGTCCTGGGGGGCTCCTAGCCAGGGGTGGGGTCCTGAGGTGCCGCCAGCCAAGGGTGGAGTCCTGGGGTGCTACTAGCCAGGGGCTGGGTTTGGGGGAGCTCCTGGCCAGGGTCACGAGGAGAACCACGGGAGGCCGCAGGGGCTGATCCGGGCTTCCAGGCTGCGTCCTGCAGGTCCCCTCTTCGGGAAATCGCTCTGACAGCTGTGCCCCGGAGAGCTGGTTATGGACCAGGACCAGACCGCGATACAGAGCTGGAGCTGCGTGCAGGCTCAGAAACACCTAGCCAGAGAGGAGGCTGCATTGAGGCCCCCCCATCTGGAGAAAGATGTCAATAGAATGCAGCCAACAGGAATGATAGCCACAGCAGAGAAAGAGGAAAAGAGCTGCTTTTCCCCTACATGTTCGGTATCTCTAACCTCAGACACCACAGGAATAGTGGGGAGTCACGGTGTACACATGAGCCGCACCGAAACCGAACCCTGGTGACAGATCCTCAGGTGACGCAAGGCCCTGCATCTGTTCTGAGCACACCCCACGACCAGCGTCTGTTCGGGAGCACACCCCCGACCTGCGTCTGTTCCTGAGGACAAACCCCTACCTGCGTCTGTTCCTGAGAACACACCCCCACCTGTGTCTGTTCGGGAACACACACCCCCACCTGCGTCTATTCCTGAGCACAACCCCACCTGCGTCTGTTCGGGAGCACAACCCCACCTGCGTCTGTTCCTGAGCACACCCCTCACCTGCGTCTGTTCCTGAGCACACGCCACACCTACGTCTGTTCCTGAGCACAACCCACACCTGCGTCTGTTCCTGAGCACACAAACCCACCTGCGTCTGTTCCTGAGCACACACCCCCACCTGCGTCTGTTCCTGAGCACACACCCCCACCTGCGTCTGTTTGGGAAAGCACACCCCCACCTGCATCTGTTCCTGAGCACCCCCCCCACCTGCGTCTGTTCCTGAGCACACAACCCCACCTGCGTCTGTTCCTGAGCACACACCCACACCTGCATCTGTTCCTGAGCACACACCCCCACCTGCGTCTGTTCCTGAGCACACCCGCCACCTAGGTCTGTTCGGGAGCACACCCCCAACCTGCGTCTCTTCCTGAGTACACACCCCACCTGCGTCTGTTCCTGAGCACACCCCCACCTGCGTCTGTTCCTGAGCACAAACGCCCGCCTGCGTCTGTTCGGGAGGACACCCCCCACCTGCATCAGTTCCTGAGCACACACCGCCATCTGCGTCTGTTCGGGAACACACACCCCACCTGCGTCTGTTCCTGAGCACGCACCCCCACCTGCGTCTGTTCCGGAGAACACACCCCCACCTGCGTCTGTTCCTGAGCACCCCCCCAACATGCGTCTGTTCCTGAGCACACCCCCCACCTAGGTCTGTTCGGGAGCACCCCCCCCAGCTGCGTCTGTTCCTGAGCACACACCCCCACCTGCGTCTGTTCCTGAGCACACACGCCCACCTGCGTCTGTTCGGAAGCACCCCCCCCACCTGCGCTGTTCCTGAGCACACACCCCCACGTGCGTCTGTTCGGGAGCACACCCCCCACCTGCGTCTTTTCCTAAGAACACACCACATGCGTCTGTTCCTGAGCACACACCCCCACCTGCATCTGTTCCTGAGCACACACCCCCACCTGCGTCTGTTCCTGAGCACACACGCCCACCTGTGTTTATTCGGAAGCACCCCCCCCACCTGAGTCTGTTCCTGAGCACACACCCCCACCTGCGTCTGTTCCTGAGGACACCCCCCACCTGCGTCTGTTCCTGAGCACACAAGCCCACCTGCGTCTGTTTGGGAGCACCCCCCCACCTGCGTCTGTTCCTGAGCACACACCCCCACCTGCGTCTGTTCCTGAGCACAAACCCCACCTGCGTCTGTTCCTGAGTACACACCCCCACCTGCGTCTGTTCCTGAGCACACACCCCACCTGCATCTGTTCGGGAGCACACACCCCCACCTGCGTCTGTTCCTGAGCACACACCCCCACCTGCGTCTGTTCCTGAGCACACCCCCACCTGCGTCTGTTCCTGAGCAGACACCCCACCCGCATCTGTTCCTGAGCACAACCCCCACCTGCGTCTGTTCCTGAGCACACCCCCACCTGCGTCTATTCGGGAGCACACCCCCCACCTGCGTCTATTCCTGAGCACACACCCCCACCTGCGTCTGTTCGGGGCACACAACTTCACCTGCGTCTGTTCCTGAGCACACATCCCCACCTGCGTCTGTTCAGGAGAACACCCCCAACCTGCGTCTGTTTGGGAGAATTCACCCCCACCTGCGTCTTTTCGGGAGCACAACCCCCACCTGCGTCTGTTCGGGAGCACACACCCCCACCTGCGTCTGTTCCGGAGCACACACCACCACCTGCGTCTGTTCGGCAGCACACCCCCCCACCTGCATCTGTTCCTGAGCACACCCCCCACCTGCATCTTTTTGGGAGCACCCAGCCCCATCTGCGTCTGTTCCTGAGCACACACCCCCACCTGCGTCTGTTCCTGAGCACACACTCCCACCTGCGTCTGTTCCTGAGCACACCCCCCACCTGAGTCTGTTCCTGAGCACACACCCCCACCTGCGTCTGTTCGGGAGAACACACCCCCACCTGTGTATGTTCCTGAGCAAAACCCCCACCTGCATCTGTTTCTTAGCACACCCCACCTGCGTCTCTTCCTGAGCACACACCCGCACCTGCGTCTGTCCTAAGCACACACCCCCACCTGCGTCTGTTCCTAAGCACACCCCCCACCTAGGTCTGTTCAGGAGCACACCCCCCACCTGCTTCTGTTCCTGAGCACACACCTCCACCTGCGTCTGTTCCTGAGCACACACGCCAACCTGCGTCTGTTCGGAAGCACCCCCCTACCTGCGTCTGTTCCTTAGCACACACCCCCACCTGCGTCTGTTCGGGAGCACACCCCCCACCTGCGTCTGTTACTAAGCACACACCCCACCTGCGTCTGTTCCTGAACACACACCCCCACCTGCGTCTGTTCCTGAGCACAAACCCCACCTGCGTCTGTTCCTGAGCACACACCCCCACCTGCGTATGTTCCTGAACACACACCCCACCTGCGTCTGTTTGGGAGCACACACCCCCACCTGCGTCTGTTCCTGAGCACACACGCCCACCTGCGTCTATTCGGAACCACCCTCCCCCCACCAGCGTCTGTTCCTGAGCACACACCCCCATCTGCGTCTGTTCGGGAACACAGACCCCACCTGCGTCTGTTCCTGAGCACACACCCCCACCTGCGTCTGTTCCTGAGCACACACGCCCACCTGCGTCTATTCGGAACCACCCGCCCCCCACCAGCGTCTGTTCCTGAGCACACACCCCCATCTGCGTCTGTTCGGGAACACAGACCCCACCTGCGTCTGTTCCTGAGCACACACCCCCACCTGCGTATGTTCCTGAGCACACACCCCTCCTGCGTCTGTTCCTGAGCACACACCCCCACCTGCGTTTGTTCGGGAGCACCCCCGCACCTGCGTCTGTTCGGGAGCAACCCCCCCAACCTGCGTCTGTTCCTGAGCACACCCCCCACCTGCGTCTGTTCGGGAGCACCCACACCCATCTGCGTCTGTTCGGGAGCACCCACACCCATCTGCATCTGTTCGGGAACACACCCCCCCACTTGCGTCTGTTCATGAGCACAAACCCCCACGTGCGTCTGTTCCTGAGCACAAACCACACCTGCCTCTGTTCCTGAGCACACACCCCCACCAGCGTTTGTTCCTGAGCACACCCCCTACCTGCGTCTTTTCGTGAGCACACCCCCACCTGCGTCTGTTCCTGAGCACACCCCCCACCTGCGTCTCTTCGGGAGCACCCCCCACCTGCGTCTGTTTCTGAGCACACACCCCCACCTGTGTCTGTTCCTGAGCAAACAACCCCACCTGCGTCTGTTCGGGAGCACACACCCCCACCTGCGTCTGTTCGGGAGCACACACCCCCACCTGCGTCTGACGGGAGCAAACCCCCCACCTGCGTCTGTTCTTGAGCACACACCCCCACCTGCGTCTGTTCGGGAGCACACACCCCCACCTGCATCTGTTCGGGAGCACACACCCCACCTGCGTCTGTTCCTGAACACACACCCCCCAACTGCGTCTGTTCGTGAGCACACACCCCACCTGCGTCTGTTCCTGAGCACACACCCCCACCTGCGTCTGTTCCTGAGCACACCCCCCGACCAGCGTCTGTTCGGGAGCACACCCCCGACCTGCGTCTGTTCCTGAGGACAAACCCCTACCTGCGTCTGTTCCTGAGAACACACCCCCACCTGTGTCTGTTCGGGAACACACACCCCCACCTGCGTCTATTCCTGAGCACAACCCCACCTGCGTCTGTTCGGGAGCACAACCCCACCTGCGTCTGTTCCTGAGCACACCCCTCACCTGCGTCTGTTCCTGAGCACACAAACCCACCTGCGTCTGTTCCTGAGCACACCCGCCACCTAGGTCTGTTCGGGAGCACACCCCCCACCTGCGTCTCTTCCTGAGCACACAAACCCACCTGCGTCTGTTCCTGAGCACACACCCCCACCTGCGTCTGTTGCTGAGCACACCCCCCCACCTGCGTCTGTTTAGGAGAACACACCCCCACCTGCGTATGTTCCTGAGCACCCCCCCCACCTGCGTCTGTTCCTGAGCACACAACCCCACCTGCGTCTGTTCCTGAGCACACACCCCCACCTGCATCTGTTCCTGAGCACACA
Source organism: Saccopteryx bilineata (assembly GCF_036850765.1). Classification (NCBI taxonomy): domain Eukaryota; kingdom Metazoa; phylum Chordata; class Mammalia; order Chiroptera; family Emballonuridae; genus Saccopteryx; species Saccopteryx bilineata. The sequence continues at coordinate 248,472,415 of NC_089490.1, read as the reverse complement.
CCCCCACCTGCGTCTGTTCCTGAGCACACCCGCCACCTAGGTCTGTTCGGGAGCACACCCCCCACCTTCGTCTCTTCCTGAGTACACACCCCACCTGCGTCTGTTCCTGAGCACACCCCCACCTGAGTCTGTTCCTGAGCACAAACGCCCGCCTGCGTCTGTTCAGGAGGACACCCCCCACCTGCATCAGTTCCTGAGCACACACCGCCATCTGCGTCTGTTCGGGAACACACACCCCACCTGCGTCTGTTCCTGAGCACGCACCCCCACCTGCGTCTGTTCCTGAGCACACAACCCCACCTGCGTCTATTCCGGAGAACACACCCCCACCTGCGTCTGTTCCTGAGCACCCCCCCAACATGCGTCTGTTCCTGAGCACACACCCCCACCTGCGTCTGTTCCTGAGCACACCCCCCACCTAGGTCTGTTCGGGAGCACCCCCCCCCCAGCTGCGTCTGTTCCTGAGCACACACCCCCACCTGCGTCTGTTCCTGAGCACACACGCCCACCTGCGTCTGTTCGGAAGCACCCCCCCCACCTGCGCTGTTCCTGAGCACACACCCCCACGTGCGTCTGTTCGGGAGCACCCCCCCCCCACCTGCGTCTTTTCCTAAGAACACACCACATGCGTCTGTTCCTGAGCACACACCCCCACCTGCATCTGTTCCTGAGCACACACCCCCACCTGCGTCTGTTCCTGAGCACACACGCCCACCTGTGTTTATTCGGAAGCACCCCCCCCACCTGAGTATGTTCCTGAGCACACACCCCCACCTGCGTCTGTTCCTGAGGACACCCCCCACCTGCGTCTGTTCCTGAGCACACAAGCCCACCTGCGTCTGTTTGGGAGCACCCCCCCACCTGCGTCTGTTCCTGAGCACACACCCCCACCTGCGTCTGTTCCTGAGCACAAACCCCACCTGCGTCTGTTCCTGAGCACACCCCCACCTGCGTCTGTTCGGGAGCACACACACCCACCTGCGTCTGTTCCTGAGCACACACCCCCACCTGCGTCTGTTCCTGAGCACACCCCCACCTGCATCTGTTCGGGAGCACACACACCCACCTGCGTCTGTTCCTGAGCACACACCCCCACCTGCGTCTGTTCCTGAGCACACCCCCACCTGCGTCTGTTCCTGAGCAGACACCCCACCCGCATCTGTTCCTGAGCACAACCCCCACCTGCGTCTGTTCCTGAGCACACCCCCACCTGCGTCTATTCGGGAGCACACCCCCCACCTGCGTCTATTCCTGAGCACACACCCCCACCTGCGTCTGTTCGAGGCACACACCTTCACCTGCGTCTGTTCCTGAGCACACACCCCCACCTGCGTCTGTTCAGGAGAACACCCCCCACCTGCGTCTGTTTGGGAGAATTCACCCCCACCTGCGTCTTTTCGGGAGCACAACCCCCACCTGCATCTGACGGAAGCAAAGCCCCCACCTGCGTCTGTTCCTGAGCACACACCCCCACCTGCGTCTGTTCGGGAGCACACCCCCGCACCTGCGTCTGTTCGGGAGCACACCCCCCACCTGCGTCTTTTCGGGAGCACACACCTTCACCTGCGTCTGACAGGAGCAAACCCCCCACCTGCGTCTGTTCCTGAGCACACACCACCACCTGCGTCTGTTCGGCAGCACACCCCCCCACCTGAGTCTGTACCTGAGCACACAACCCCACCTGCGTCTGTTCGGGAGCACCCCCCCACCTGCATCTGTTCCTGAGCACACCCCCCACCTGCATCTTTTTGGGAGCACCCAGCCCCATCTGCGTCTGTTCCTGAGCACACCCCCCCCACCTGCGTCTGTTCGGGAGCACACACCCCCACCTGCGTCTGATCCTGAGCACACCCCCCAACTGTGTCTGTTCCTGAGCACACACCCCCACCTGCATCTGATCCTGAGCACACCCCCCACCTGCGTCTGTTCCTGAGCACACACTCCCACCTGCGTCTGTTCCTGAGCACACCCCCCACCTGAGTCTGTTCCTGAGCACACACCCCCACCTGCGTCTGTTCGGGAGAACACACCCCCACCTGTGTATGTTCCTGAGCAAAACCCCCACCTGCATCTGTTTCTTAGCACACCCCACCTGCGTCTCTTCCTGAGCACACACCCGCATTTGCGTCTGTCCTAAGCACACACCTCCACCTGCGTCTGTTCCTGAGCACACACGCCAACCTGCGTCTGTTCGGAAGCACCCCGCTACCTGCGTCTGTTCCTTAGCACACACCCCCACCTGCGTCTGTTCGGGAGCACACCCCCCACCTGCGTCTGTTACTAAGCACACACCCCACCTGCGTCTGTTCCTGAACACACACCCCCACCTGCGTCTGTTCCTGAGCACAAACCCCACCTGCGTCTGTTCCTGAGCACACACGCCCACCTGCGTCTATTCGGAACCACCCTCCCCCCACCAGCGTCTGTTCCTGAGCACACACCCCCATCTGCGTCTGTTCGGGAACACAGACCCCACCTGCGTCTGTTCCTGAGCACACACCCCCACCTGCGTCTGTTCCTGAGCACACACGCCCACCTGCGTCTATTCGGAACCACCCTCCCCCCACCAGCGTCTGTTCCTGAGCACACACCCCCATCTGCGTCTGTTCGGGAACACAGACCCCACCTGCGTCTGTTCCTGAGCACACACCCCCACCTGCGTATGTTCCTGAGCACACACACCCATCTGCGTCTGTTCGGGAGCACCCACACCCATCTGCATCTGTTCGGGAACACACCCCGCCACTTGCGTCTGTTCCTGAGCACACACCCCCACCTGCGTCTGTTCCTGAGCACACACGCCCACCTGCGTCTATTCGGAACCACCCTCCCCCCACCAGCGTCTGTTCCTGAGCACACACCCCCACCTGCGTTTGTTCGGGAGCACCCCCGCACCTGCGTCTGTTCGGGAGCAACCCCCCCAACCTGCGTCTGTTCCTGAGCACACCCCCCACCTGCGTCTGTTCTGGAGCACCCACACCCATCTGCGTCTGTTCGGGAGCACCCACACCCATCTGCATCTATTCGGGAACACACCCTGCCACTTGCGTCTGTTCCTGAGCACAAACCCCCACGTGCGTCTGTTCCTGAGCACAAACCACACCTGCCTCTGTTCCTGAGCACACACCCCCACCTGCGTTTGTTCCTGAGCACACACCCGACCTGCGTCTTTTCGTGAGCACACCCCCACCTGCGTCTGTTCCTGAGCACACCCCCCACCTGCGTCTGTTCCTGAGCACACTCCAATCTTCGTCTATTCCTGAGAAAACCCCGGAGCTGCGTCTGTTCCTAAGCACACCCCCCACCTGCGTCTGTTCCTGAGCACACCCCCACCTGCCTCTGTTCCAGAGCACACCCCCCACCTGCGTCTGTTCTTGAGCACACTCCAACCTGTGTCTGTTCTGAGCACACACACCCCACCTGAGTCTGTTCCTGAGCACATACCCCACCTGCGACTGTTCCTGAACACACCCCCACCTCGTCTGTTCGGGAGCACCCCCGCACCTGCGTCTGTTCCTGAGCACACAACCCGACCTGCGTCTGTTCGGGAGCACACCCCCCACCTGTGTCTGTTTGGGAGAATTCACCCCCACCTGCGTCTTTTCGGGAGCACAAGACCCACCTGCGTCTGTTCGGGAGCACACACCCCCACCTGCGTCTGTTCGGGAGCACACACCCCCACCTGCGTCTGACGGGAGCAAACCCCCCACCTGCGTCTGTTCGGGAGCACACACCCCCACCTGCGTCTGTTCGGGAGCACACACCCCCACCTGCATCTGTTCGGGAGCACACACCCCACCTGCGTCTGTTCCTGAACACACCCCCCCCAACTGCGTCTGTTCCTGAGCACACACCCCACCTGCGTCTGTTCCTGAGCACACCCCCCCACCTGCGTCTGTTCCTGAGCACACACGCCCACCTGCGTCTATTCGGAACCACCCTCCCCCCACCTGCGTCTGTTCCTGAGCACACACCCCCATCTGCGTCTGTTCGGGAACACAGACCCCACCTGCGTCTGTTCCTGAGCACACACCCCCACCTGCGTATGTTCCTGAGCACACACCCCTCCTGCGTCTGTTCCTGAGCACACCTCCCACCTAGGTCTGTTCGGGAGCACACCCCCCCACCTGCGTCTCTTCGGGAGCACCCCCCACCTGCGTCTGTTTCTGAGCACACACCCCCACCTGTGTCTGTTCCTGAGCAAACAACCCCACCTGCGTCTGTTCGGGATCACACCCCCCACCTGCGTCTGTTCGGGAGCGCACACCTCCACCTGCGTCTGTTCGGGAGCATATACCCCCACCTGCGTCTGTTTCTGAGCACACACCCCCACCCGCATATGTTCCTGAGCACACCCCGCACCTGCGTCTGTTCCTCAGCACACACCCCCCACCTGCGTCTGTTCGGGAGCACACCCCCCAACTGCGTATGTTCCTGAGCACACACACCCACCTGCGTCTGTTTCTGAGCACACACCCCCAGCTGCGTCTGTTCCTGAGCACACCCCCCACCTAGGTCTGTTCAGAAGCACACCCCCCACCTGCGTCTCTTCCTGAGCACACACCCCCACCTGCGCCTTTTCCTGAGCATATCCCCCACCTAGGTCTGTTCGGGAGCAAACCCCCCCACCTGCGTCTGTTCCTGAGCACACACGCCCACCTGCGTCTGTTCGGAAGCACCCCCCCTACCTGCGTCTGTTCCTTAGCACACACCCCCACCTGCGTCTGTTCGGGAGCAAACCCCCCACCTGCGTCTGTTCCTAAGCACACACCCCACCTGCGTCTGTTTCTGAGCACACACCCCCACCTGCGTCTGTTCCTGAGCACAAACCCCACCTGCGTCTGTTCCGGAGCATACACCCCACCTGCGCCTGTTCCTGAGCACACCCCCCACCTACGTATGTTCCTGAGCACACACCCCCACCTGCGTCTGTTCCTGAGCACACCCCCCATCTGCGCCTGTTCCTGAGCACACCCCCCACCTGCGTCTGTTCCTGAGCACACACCCCCACCTGCGTCTGTTCCTGAGCACACACCCCACCTGCTTCTGTTCCTGAGCGCACACGCCCATCTGCGACTGTTCGGGAACACAGACCCCACCTGCGTCTGTTCCTGAGCACACACCCCCACCTGCGTCCGTTCCTGAGCACACCCCCCACCTGCGTCTGTTCCTGAGCTCACCCCCCACCTGCGTCTGTTCCTGAGCACACCCCCACCTGCGTCTGTTCTTGCGCACACACCCCACCTGCGTCTGTTCCTGAGCATATACCCCCACCTGCGTCTGTTCCTGAGTACACTCCCCACCTGCGTCTGTTCCTGAGCACACACCCCCACCTGCGTCGGTTTTGGAGCACACCCCCCACCTGTGTCTGTTCCTGAGCACACCCCCCACCTGCGTCTGTTCCTGAGCTCACCCCCCACCTGCGTCTGTTCCTGAGCACACACCCCCACCTGCGTCTGTTCTTGAGCACACACCCCCACCTGCGTCTGTTCCTGAGCATACACCCCCACCTGCGTCTGTTCCTGAGTACACTCCCCACCTGCGTCTGTTCCTGAGCACACACCCCCACCTGCGTTGGTTTTAGAGCACACCCCCCACCTGCGTCTGTTCCTGAGCACACCCCCCACCTGCGTCTGTTCCTGAGCACACCCCCTACCTGCGTCTGTTCCTGAGCACACCCCCTACCTGGGTCTGTTCCTGAGCACACACCCCCACTTGTATCTGTTCGGGAGCACACCCCCCACCTGCGTCTGTTCCTGAGCACACACCCCCACCTGCGTCTGTTCCTGAGCACACCCCCTACCTGCGTCTGTTCCTGAGCACACACTTCCACCTACGTCTGTTCCTGAGCACACCCCCACCTGCCTCTGTTCCAGAGCACACCCCCCACCTGAGTCTGTTCCTGAGCACATACCCCACCTGCGACTGTTCCTGAACACACCCCCACCTCGTCTGTTCGGGAGCACCCCCGCACCTGCGTCTGTTCCTGAGCACACAACCCGACCTGCGTCTGTTCGGGAGCACACCCCCCACCTGTGTCTGTTTGGGAGAATTCACCCCCACCTGCGTCTTTTCGGGAGCACAAGCCCCACCTGCGTCTGTTCGGGAGCACACACCCCCACCTGCGTCTGACGGGAGCAAACCCCCCACCTGCGTCTGTTCTTGAGCACACACCCCCACCTGCGTCTGTTCGGGAGCACACACCCCCACCTGCATCTGTTCGGGAGCACACACCCCACCTGCGTCTGTTCCTGAACACACCCCCCCCCAACTGCGTCTGTTCCTGAGCACACACCCCACCTGCGTCTATTCGGAACCACCCTCCCCCCACCTGCGTCTGTTCCTGAGCACACACCCCCATCTGCGTCTGTTCGGGAACACAGACCCCACCTGCGTCTGTTCCTGAGCACACACCCCCACCTGCGTATGTTCCTGAGCACACACCCCTCCTGCGTCTGTTCCTGAGCACACCTCCCACCTAGTTCTGTTCGGGAGCACACCCCCCACCTGCGTCTCTTCGGGAGCACCCCCCACCTGCGTCTGTTTCTGAGCACACACCCCCACCTGTGTCTGTTCCTGAGCAAACAACCCCACCTGCGTCTGTTCGGGATCACACCCCCCACCTGCGTCTGTTCGGGAGCGCACACCTCCACCTGCGTCTGTTCGGGAGCATATACCCCCACCTGCGTCTGTTTCTGAGCACACACCCCCACCCGCATATGTTCCTGAGCACACCCCGCACCTGCGTCTGTTCCTCAGCACACACCCCCCACCTGCGTCTGTTCGGGAGCACACCCCCCAACTGCGTATGTTCCTGAGCACACACACCCACCTGCGTCTGTTCGAAAGCACCCCCCCCACCTGCGTCTGTTTCTGAGCACACACCCCCAGCTGCGTCTGTTCCTGAGCACACCCCCCACCTAGGTCTGTTCAGAAGCACACCCCCCACCTGCGTCTCTTCCTGAGCACACACCCCCACCTGCGCCTTTTCCTGAGCATACCCCCCACCTAGGTCTGTTCGGGAGCAAACCCCCCACCTGCGTCTGTTCCTGAGCACACACGCCCACCTGCGTCTGTTCGGAAGCACCCCCCCTACCTGCGTCTGTTCCTTAGCACACACCCCCACCTGCGTCTGTTCCTAAGCACACACCCCACCTGCGTCTGTTTCTGAGCACACACCCCCACCTGCGTCTGTTCCTGAGCACAAACCCCACCTGCGTCTGTTCCGGAACACACACCCCACCTGCGCCTGTTCCTGAGCACACCCCCCACCTACGTATGTTCCTGAGCACACACCCCCACCTGCGTCTGTTCCTGAGCACATCCCCCATCTGCGCCTGTTCCTGAGCACACCCCCCACCTGCGTCTGTTCCTGAGCACACACCCCCACCTGCGTCTGTTCCTGAGCACACACCCCACCTGCTTCTGTTCCTGAGCGCACACGCCCATCTGCGACTGTTCGGGAACACAGACCCCACCTGCGTCTGTTCCTGAACACACCCCCCCACCTGCGTCTGTTCCTGAGCACACACCCCACCTGCGTCTGTTCCTGAGTACACCCCCCCACCTGCGTCTGTTCCTGAGCACACCCCCCCACCTGCGTCTGTTCCTGAGCACACACCCCACCTGCGTCTGTTTCTGAGCACACACCCCCACCTGCGTCTGTTCCTGAGCACAAACCCCACCTGCGTCTGTTCCGGAGCATACACCCCACCTGCGCCTGTTCCTGAGCACACCCCCCACCTACGTATGTTCCTGAGCACACACCCCCACCTGCGTCTGTTCCTGAGCACACCCCCCATCTGCGCCTGTTCCTGAGCACACCCCCCACCTGCGTCTGTTCCTGAGCGCACATGCCCATCTGCGACTGTTCGGGAACACAGACCCCACCTGCGTCTGTTCCTGAACACACCCCCCCACCTGCGTCTGTTCCTGAGCACACACACCACCTGCGTCTGTTCCTGAGCACACCCCCCCCACCTGCGTCTGTTCCTGAGCACACCCCCCCACCTGCGTATGTTCCTGAGCACACACCCCAACCTGCGTCTGTTCCTGAGCACACCCCCCACCTGCGTCTGTTCCTGAGCACACACGCCCACCTGCTTCTGTTCGGAAGCACCCCCCCCCCACCTGCGTCTGTTCCTGAGCACACAACCCCACCTGCGTCTGTTCGGGATCACACCCCCCACCTGCGTCTGTTCGGGAGCACACACCTCCACCTGCGTCTGTTCGGGAGCATACACCCCACCTGCGTCTGTTCGGGAGCACACACCCCCACCTGCGTCTGTTCCTGAGCACACACACCAACCTGTGTCAGTTCCTGAGCACACCCCCCACCTGCGTCTGTTCCTGAGCACACCCCCACCTGTGTCTGTTCCTGAGCGCACACCCCCACCTGCGTCTGTTCGGGAGCACACCCCCACCTGCGTCTGTTCCTGAGCACACACCCCCACCTGCGTCTGTTTGGGAGCACACCCCCCACCTGCGTCTGTTCCTGAGCACACACCCCCACCTGCGTCTGTTCCTGAGGACACCCCCCACCTGCGTCTGTTCCTGAGCACACACCCCACCTGCGTCTGTTCCTGAGCACACACCCCCACCTGCGTCTGTTCCTGAGCACACACCCCCACCTGCGTCTGTTCCTGAGCACACACCCCCACCTGCGTCTGTTCCTGAGTACACTCCCCACCTGCGTCTGTTCCTGAGCACACACCCCCACCTGCGTCGGTTTTGGAGCACACCCCCCACCTGTGTCTGTTCCTGAGCACACCCCCCACCTGCGTCTGTTCCTGAGCTCACCCCCCACCTGCGTCTGTTCCTGAGCACACCCCCCCACCTGCGTCTGTTCTTGAGCACACACCCCCACCTGCGTCTGTTCCTGAGCATACACCCCCACCTGCGTCTGTTCCTGAGTACACTCCCCACCTGCGTCTGTTCCTGAGCACACACCCCCACCTGCGTTGGTTTTAGAGCACACCCCCCACCTGCGTCTGTTCCTGAGCACACCCCCCACCTGCGTCTGTTCCTGAGCACACCCCCTACCTGCGTCTGTTCCTGAGCACACCCCCTACCTGCGTCTGTTCCTGAGCACACACCCCCACTTGCGTCCTTTCGGGAGCACACCCCCCACCTGCGTCTGTTCCTGAGCACACACCCCCACCTGCGTCTGTTCCTGAGCACACCCCCTACCTGCGTCTGTTCCTGAGCACACACTTCCACCTACGTCTGTTCCTGAGCACACCCCCACCTGCGTCTGTTCCTGAGCACACCCCCTACCTGCGTCTGTTCCTGAGCACACACTTCCACCTACGTCTGTTCCTGAGCACACCCCCACCTGCGTCTGTTCCTGAGCACACCCCCCACCTGCGTATGTTCGGGAGCACACGACCTCAGCAAGTCGGCGTATTAGGCCTGGATCCGTTATAAGCACGCTGCCATTTATTCGCTGTCCCGGGACAGCCTGGTGTCGGGCTTTCAAGGATAAAATATTGAATATGGAGTGGATTCCGGAGCAGAGGGGTCCTTGTTGGAGTCCCAGGACAGAGATGCTTGGGATGTTCACAGTGAGGAATCTGAGCAACCCGAGTCAAGACCAGAGCCCAGAACAGGAGAGAAAATGGCTGGGAGAGGGTAATCTATGGAGAGGAGAGGTAGGGAGGACAGAAGGGGGGAAAGTGTGCACCCCCTGGTGTCCATCAGCTTATTCATCATCCCATACCGCCCAAGCAGAGATGGGGCAGACCAGCCCTGACCCTGGAGCTAATACATGTGACAGGAGACACACAACAAGCCAGCACGAGGGGGACGCTGTGAACATCGTTTTAAAAATAGTTCATGTTAGGTGTGCTGACATCCCAGGAGAGATAGATACGTAGGAATGGAGATGATCTTGTGAGTCGCCTAGGTAAGCTTCCTATTAACTCAGGGTTGGGTCCAACACCCACCTCCCTTTCTTGGAGACTATTAGATCAAACCAGACCTGCTGCAGAGCAGACCCCAATATCCAACCAAACTCCTCAGTCCTTGAAGAACTTGGTCAAACTGAACTGCACCTGCTAAAATGAGCTTCAACAATTCCTTGGCTTATTTCCTTCCTTCCTTCCTTCCTTCCTTCCTTCCTTCCTTCCTTCCTTCCTTCCTCTTTCTTTCTTTCTTTCTTTCTTTCTTTCTTTCTTTCTTTCTTTCTTTTTTTCTTTCTTGGGTTGGCCAACCTGTAGTTTTACCAATAAAGACATTTCAATGAAAAATTAACCAATACCCTACCCTCTCCATCATTTCACAAAGGAGTGGACATTCAAATACCAAATAAAAGTAGAAAAATTAATTTCTCAGAAGAACGGACAATCTTTAAATAAAACACATCTAATGTTATTAAAAGCTCGTTGGGTTTCTCTTTTCACCACTGCCTGGAAGACCCTCACCCTGGACCTGCACGCTGGGACCATGCTGGAAGCAGGAGAAAGGCTGAGACACATCTACCTTGCCCACAGGGGTGGGGGGGGTACCAGCAGGGGGCAGCAGCTCAGGGTGCTAGATGAGATCAGGACCAGACTGCGAGGAGGAGCATCATTGGCCAAAGGCAAACGGAATCGTTCTTTTTCCGTGGCCAAGTTTTCTGCCAATTGAAAACGCGCCAGTTTGTTATTAGATTCAGGTGTTCCCGTGGTGGACCACCTTCTACTTTCTTCATCCACCCGCCTTCTTTATCCTGAGATTGGGCTATGATTCATGAAGCGTCTGGCATCGACAGCCGGGTTTGCTTTCTGACAAGTGCTTGGAAACTTCCTGCATGTTTCTGGTTTGTTAGCAGGTGGCCTGGGCTACCAACAAGGAACTCTGGGTCTTGGATTCTCCCCAGGGTTGACCCGGGTCCCAGAATTGGAATCAGCCCTGAGAGGCATTACAGAGCCTCATGGGCACTTCCATGTTCATGCAGGGCAGAGACCCCCTCACACACCCTCCTCACCCCCCACCCTCACCCCACCCCTAACCCCTTCCCGGGAACAAAGCTCCATCCAAACAGCTCATGTGTGGCCAGAAGGGAATTATAATACTACATAGCAGTCGGATCCTTTTCTTCCCAGTTGTGTTTACAATTCACTGAGGAGATGAAAAAAGGAGAAACAGGTGAAAAATGGGGGCCAAGTAGATGGCCGTTCCAAGTATTTATTTCCCAACTCGGGAGGTAGCAGAGCACTCGGCAAACAACATTGCAGCATTTCCCGGGCCTCCTCATCTGGATTGCCCAAACTGAGGAAGGCCACGCCCATTCAGAAAACATTCACTGGATCTTCTGAGTTGGAACCCGGCCCTAAAGAGGGGTAGCAAACTAAAGCTAGAAAAGAAAATTACAAATGCATGACGTTGTCGGGAGCTGGAAAAGCCGTCTCGTTTTTATTCGACCACACAATAAAAGTCACAGGAGTTGTGTGTCCTTAAATAGCCCTCTGCTGGCAGGGTGACACCGTGAAGTGGCTGTTTTTGCTTCTAGATGTACTAAAGATTAGATAAGAAAGCAAACAGTCCCTTGTGGGACACTCTGATCCTTTAACTGCCAAAGTTAAGCTCCCAGACTAGATCAAATGTGGAAAGAATTCTAGGGTCTCGACAACTGCTTCGCAGAAGCAGAGATGTGATTTAGAAACCAGAATGCTGGAAGAGAGGTGAGTATTGGGATCAATGTCTGGTGGATGGCTGTGGAGAGAAGGGCCTCAGCCTGTGGTTTGGAACCAAGTTGCCATTCATAGGCCATTTTCTTCTGTCGCTGTTTGTATTTGTTTCTTAATCCAAGTCATAAACTATGTAAGTCATCATGATCTATGAACTCTGTGAGCCACCGGAAACCAACAGGGTTTAGCAGGAGTGAGTAGGTTTCTGGTTGCAGCTTTCCCTGCTAAGCTGTGAGGACGTCCATCTAACTTTCCTGTGTCCTGGTTCTCTCATCTGTGAGAAGGAATCACTAAAAGTGATTCCAATGCTTGAAATAATCCACTTTCGGACCTGGATCTCAGCCGGAGCATTTTAGGCATCAGTAAACAGCTATATGCAAATGCCCATTTAATGGTCATCACCGCGGCCGTGTTGGACCAGGGAAGTCCAGTCTGTCCTGTGAGAAGAACACAGTGAAAGGAACATTGTCCATCAACAAGTATATTTACTCTGTCCTGTAAACTAGCTCACTTGGGGAAGAGCAACACATATAAATATTTCTAGACCATGATAGGGTAACACGATAGAATATATAGGAATATTTGTGGGAGATACAGCAAAGGCACTAAAGAAACAAGGGTATGGCCTTCATCCACATGAGAAAAGAACTGTTTGCTCTACAGGAGGTCACCAGTGGCTCCTTGTAAATCCTTAGCTGCCCTGATTTGTTTAAACATATCCAATTTACATATTTGGAGATACATCATTTTTATTCAAGGACTGCTTTATTTATTCAAGATACAATTCTTGAAAGAAGAGCATGTGATAGGTATGCTGCTAGATACCATGACACAAAGATGAAAAGATTGGACTGTCCCTACACATGAATAGTTTACGTTGGAAGTGGCAAACCGACAAGGCTTGTAACCAGACCCAGAGCACAAGGAGTGTGGTGGGAAAAGCATCTGGGTGAGAAGAACAGCATTTGCAAAGGCACGCGGAAATGGGAATGTCTTAAATGTTGCTGTTCCCGGGTGACTATACTGCACTACATGAATGATCATGGGAAAGAAGAAGAGGTGACAATGAGGAGTAAAGCAAATTAAAGGAACAACCCCTGAAAATATAGTCTTCTGTGTCTTGGAATGATTCACAGCAAATAAGACGTAGAGACAACCAGAGTGTCCTTTGATGGGTGATTGGATAAAGAAGACATGGTACATTTATATATTCTGCTCACAAAAATTAGGGGATATATTATCATTTCGTATTTATTTTGAAATATCTGCTAATTTTTGGAGAAGCATATATACAGTGGAATACTACTGAGCCATTTGAAATGATGAAATACTGCCATTTGCGACCACATGGATGGACGTTGAGAATATCATGCCAAGTTAAATAAGTCAGACGAAAAAATGTCCAGAGCCATATGAGTTCACTCATAGGTGAGATATAAAACTGAAAGCCACAAATGAACAAATACACAAACAGAAACTCAGAAGCACAGACAACTGGGGGTGGGTATCAGAAGGAAAAGGCGTGGGGGCGCAGTGAAGGGTCAAGGGGAGAGAGGGGGATAAATGGCGACAGAAGGAGACTTGATGCCGGGTGGTGAACAAACGATGCAGTACGCAAATGATGGGTCATTGAACTGTATACTTGAAACCTGTATCATTTTATTAACCAATGTCACCCCCAATGAATTTAATTAAAAATAAAATAGAATTTAAAATGCAAAGTGACTTTGTCTTTGACAATGCTACAGATTTTCAAATTTGCTCCAAACTGACAGGCTTTATTCAGAATAAGATTGTCAATGTGAAAAAAGGAAGGTTCCCTCGAATTGGGGTATCCATTTATTGTAAGTTTTATGAGATGTGGAGGAAGGATTGCATGAGCCAACACACTAAATGATTCAAATTCACCTGGATCACAGCTGCAATTTGGCGCCACCTGGTGGCTCCTGTCTAATTTAAATGCCCATGGGGAAGATCCTGATCTTGTGATGGCTGGGTCTCCTAGCACTTGTCCAGTTACTGTAGAATAATAATGGCCACTGCTTCCTTGACTCAAATTCCTGGGCTAGAAGAACACCAGGAACATGGTTTCTTGTAATCCTTGCCCTGTCTCCCTTCACTGTTCTTTTCTCTTCCTTCTCACCCCAGATTAAATTTACTCTTCTATAAACCAACTAACTCTGGGAAAAGCGATATATAAATATTTTCAGACCATTGACCATGTAACATGATAGAATACTCATGAATATTTATGCAAGGCACAGCAAAGGCACTAAAGGCTCAGGGTTCCTGGGTATTAGCTAGAGGACAGGAATCAATCGCCAGTGCCTTTGTGTGATGAGGTTTACTGGTCTTGAAATTCATATGACTAAGATTGCATCTTTACAAGGAAACTGACATGGGCATTAAGGAGTGCCTAAAAACATCTTGCTCGTTCTATCAAGCAAGATCTGCACTAATCAGTTGGAGAAGCATTTTTCTTTTTAACATATGAAATAGCAAAAGTCTCTAATACCTACACAGGGTACACAATTGTGGAGAATGAAAGGCTTCATGAAATCATCTCATGCTCAATGCGTAAATATGTGTGTTTAACAGATGAATACCTGAGGCCTAGAAAGGTTCCAGTTCCTTTGTTTATGCAGAATTACACACAGTAGGGCAAAAATCCCGTGAAGAACCCGGCCAACATTTTGGCATTACCTGAGTTATTTTCAGATCTCGATGAGTCAGATAGGTTTGGAAAATAGCATCATTGCCAAAGCTTTTGTATATACTTAATTAACACATGTCAAAGAAAATGTAAGGCTGATAGATCAGAGACGATCACATCTTAACACACAGTACAAGAATCAATCCAAATTCCTAAACACGTTTTAAATATAAATCATGTTCCTGATGTTTCAAATATTCTGCTTTACTTTTGACCAAGAAGAAAAGGGGGGGGGGACTTGCCTTCTAATTTCATGGAATCCACTCAAACCACAAATTCAAAGTATCAAACTACAGCCTAATAACAAGCCAAAAACAACAACAAAAAAACCCAACTGGACAACAACAACAAAAGCTAGGCAAACAAGAAACAAACAGAGTAACTCTCCCAGGACTTCTAACTCAAATTGTATCCCCAAATAAAGAAACTGTTGGAGACAACTTCCAGACCAGAGAAATATCTGAGTACTTGAACACTCAGTTGAATAGTTACTGAACTGTTACAGATTATTTAACTCTGTCAGCAACATCCTTGGTCTGTCCTTGATATTAGAGCAAAATGAAAATGACTATAGTCCGCATTCATCAAAGAGTCCAAGATACATAATTTTTTAAAAATGAATTATGGAAAATATATATATATAAAGAAAACCTCTATGAGAGCAAATTTTGGATCAGAAGAATTGCTATAACTCTTTCCCATTTTATTCTATAAGGTGCACTGAATAAATAGGTCTCTGTGGACAAAGCAAAACTCTTACACTGCAGTAATTTTCTACAAAAAGAGTAACAGTAGTAGTGCTCTGTGAAATGATATGGGTGGCCATGATTAGATCTGGTACTGGCAGAATTATCAAGAACGTGACATTTATCTCTATCTCAGTCCTCAAAAAATCTTCATCTATCCCGGTAGGAAATGCCATTGATGCAAACAATAGTGGATGGAAAATAATATGTCATAGACTTGTCTGATAATCAAAATGCACTTGCACTTCTCATACTGTGTAAAATTATTGTTTGTTTCCTGGCAATCCCACTAGGGTGTAAGCTCCCTGAGGCTGAGAAGGATGTCTCACTCACCTTTGTATCCCCAGTTTTTAGCACATGCTTGGTGAATTAATAACTATGATATTCAGAAAGGAGAAGTGAGAATACCAGCTAGATGGATGGAAGAGAGAATTGGTACAATGAGACTCAATCACAAGTTGCTCTAAATTCTAGATCTTGAGTTTAAACCAACATTTCTATCAAGGCATGCAAAGTTTTTGTCCAGGAATTTCAAAATATAAGAAATAAAGGTGGTAGCTCTGGCCGGTTGGCTCGGTAGTAGAGCGTCGGCCTGGTGTGTGGATGTTCTGGGTTCGATTCCCAGCCAGGGCACAAAAGAGAGTGCTCATCTGCTTCTCCACCCTTCCCCCTCTCCTTTCTTTCTATCTCTCTCTTCCCTTCCTTCAGCCAAGGCTCCAAACTTGGCCCGGGCACTGAGGCTGGCTCCATGGCCTCTGCCTTAGGTGCTAGAAAGGTTCTGGTTGAAACAGAACAATGGTCCAGGTGGGCAGAGCATCATTCTCTGGTGGGCATGCTGGGTGGATCCTGGTCGGGTGCATGCAGAGTCTGTCTCTCTGCCTCCCTGCTTCTCATTTCAGGAAAATACAATAAATAAATAGATAGATAAATAAGTAAATAAATAAAGATGGGACAAATGGGAAGAGTAGCAGAAAGAAGTGATCTAGTCAGCTCTCAGTTATAAGATAATGACTAGAAAAAGATTTTTTAAATTTTTGACTAGTATAAAAATGGAATGCTTGTGTTTATATGATTATTAAACTAATAATAAATCAATAAACTTTATGTAGAATCAACATGTGATATTCATAAATAGATGTAAACTATGGCATAATAATTGGCTCCTTATCCATTTTAGCATTTTGTCTAATTTCCATGACAATATTTTTGATATTACCAAATTGGTATTATTTTGTTTATTTCACAGTTCTTAGTTACCAGGCTGGGTTCACTAATTCCAACTGTTTTTCAAAAATCAACTTCATCTTCAGAAAATGCCAATGTTTCAACATTGGAGATATTCAAAACAGTAGAGAAATCAAAATTCATTTATATAAATAATTTCTACTAAGTTTATTAAAATGAAAGAAATCTCATTGTTTAGTCATGACTTTCATTAAAAGAATTAATCATTTCAATGTGAGCTGCTCCAGTTTTCAAAGGCAGAAGCCTGAGGGTTACTCTCAAACTCTTTTTTTCTACTCAATCATCGACTTTTGACTTAAGCATAGCGTATCTGTTCTTCCTGCCTCTAAAAACAGAAATTCCCAGTGAAGGACTGGCCTTGTTATGACCAGCTACAACAGGTTGGATATAAATACTGCAAAGGAAATTGCTGTTTGCAAGGACCCTTTCTCATGGGCCACTGACGTGTTTCTTCTTCCTCTCCTTCACTTCCTCTTCTTCCCCCCTCCCCTTCCTGTTTTTCCCTCCCTGCCTCCTTCTCTTCTTGTTCTTACTCTTGTTCTTGTTCTTCTCTGATGTACCTGCCTTGGGACCAAAATGAACTAAAATAGACCTCCTAGCATCAAAACACATAAAAGTATTTGGTTAAAATAAATATATATTACCAAGCCCAAAGAAAGAAAAGAAAAAATTGGGAAAAGTGAGGATACACAAACCCAGAGTCTGAGGTACACAAGATACCACGAGGTACCTGAAGCACAGAAGACACAAGGCTGAGAGTATCAGGAGGCATTAGGCACAGATACACCCTGATGATAAGAAGCTGAAGTTCTGCAGCCATAAGAAGACATGAGCTTTGGCTTTGGTCCTATGCAAAATGGTGAGTGCACTCATGATTTAGGAAAGGATCATGACTGTTTGTTGCAACCATTAAAGGGAAGATCATGGGGGGATAGTACACTTGACACCAAAGTATAGCTACCTAAAACATAAAGCAGAAGAAAAGAAAATGTACCTTTAGAATGGAGATATCTGGATGCCATCACCTTAACTAAAGGACTACATTTAGCATGGTTAATATGGGGTCAGCTAGTATTATTCCCTCAAAGCAGTATGAAGTGGGCAGCTTTCCCATGAAGCACCAATGCAGAAGATACTTAGCATGAATTTAAGGAAGTCTCTGGGCCTCCAGTTTCCATGAAACGAAGTAGAGGATTCAATTAAACAACAACATAACAAAATAAAGAAAACAATGAGATCACGAAGGTTGATTACTTACAAGGAAACTTCACTGGGTTCTACAAAATGTCAGTGTCATAGGAAAGGAAACAGAGAAGTTGTTCTAGGTCTACAATGGCTAAGGAGACATGACGCCAAAGGCAATGCCTGATCTGAGGTGGAACCCTGCATAGAAAGTAAGAATCAATAAAAAGGCTTTCAGGAAAATACTGGGGAAATTTAAGTATGAACTAGGTACTTATTTTATTAAGAAATTATTTTCTTAGGAGAATGCTTTTATTTTTAGAAGATGAATGTTAAATTATTTAAGAGTAAGTGTCATGCTCTCTGCTACTTATTTTCAAATTTTGTCACATTAATGTGTGTGTGTGTGTGTGTTTATGAAGCAGAGAGAAAACAAATGTGGCAGAATGTTACCAATTGTTGAACTTAGGTAAAAATGCATACTGTGTTTATTCTATTGCTCTTCCAACGCTACCATATTTTAAAACAATTTTTCAAAACCAATACATTAAGGAAAATTCAATAAAAAAGTACTAGGCTCTTATATACTTTCACAATCTTAGAGTTCCATTTATTCAATTACTATGATATCATCAGTATTTCCCTCCTGTTTTTAAAATATTGTATTTAGCATAAAGAATGGACAGATAAAATACATCCACACCTGTGCAAGTAAATAAAATGATGCAGACATGCCAGAAGTCCCTGTTTTACTTCAGCTCATTAGAGAAAAATGGTGCTGAGAGGAAGCCGTAAATGAACCATTGTACCATGTCTGTATTTCCTGGGTAGCTTTGGACTCTCTCCCTGCTGTTCATGTGTGCCAATAATGAACACATTGCTATGCTCACTTCAGACTAAACATGATATGCTCATATTTCAGAGAGGGAAATTGTTGTTTAGGGGGAAAGAAGTCAGAACTCTGTAATTCTCTGGATGCATGGAGGACCGAAAGGCATATAAAAGTACCTTTCGTCCTGTAACTTAATTTCCTCCGTTATACGGTCAGAATTAGCTGATAGTTTATCCATTGCCCCCCTTCAAACAGCAAATCCGTAAAATAAAATCCTAAGAGAATGGTTTACTATTTTCAATTCTTCTCCTTCAATTTACCATGATATAAAAACAGGATGACTTAGAAATTAACGCAATGATCCAGAGTCCAGGTCATCCAGATACGTCACTATTGTAATATATACACACATGATAGGTTAGCATATCTATTTTCAGCAACTCTCTCTTTCTCTATATATATTTTAATAAGAATACCTGCAATATGGGCTGGAGGAGCTCAAACAAGGGCTTCAAAGGCTGGGAGCCTAGACGTGAGCAAAGGGTCAGAGTGCACGGAATCGGGGCCACGGGAAGCCTAGGATCATGGACTGGAATGAGAAGTGCCCAGGTTCCGCGACAGCAATGCTGTTGTGGGAGAGGGAAACTGAATGACAGGCCAGGCTGACGTGCCTCTGGGCAGCGAGGGCTCCTGACTATTAGCACACTTGCTTCTCTGGAGCAAGGTTTCCTCAAGGCAGCTACCATGACTAAGCAAGGCCAGAAATAAGAGACAAGTTATTCAGATGACTTTTGTGAACTGAATTGTATCCTCTCAAAATTTGTGTGTTAAAGCCCTAACCTCAATGTGATGATGTTTGAAGATGTGGCTTTTGGGAAGTAATTAATTTCAGGAGAGGTCATGAGGGTGGGGCCCTCACCATGGGATCAGTTTCCTTAGAAGAGGAGGAAGAAACACCGGAACTCTCTCTCACCCCTTCTGTCTCTCTCTCTTTCTGCCACATGAGGACACAGTAAAAAGCAGCCTTCCACAACCCAGCAGGAGATTTCTCACCCAAACTCCATCCTGATGGCACCCTGATTTCACATCACCATGTTTTAAAACTGTAAGAAAATTAATCTGTGTTGTTTAAGCCTCACAGATGATGGTATTTGTTTTATGGCCACCCAAAGGTGCTATTACAACACCTAAGTTACACAGGTGTTGAATGTGAGAGCTATAAAGTATGAATGGAATATACATTACATATTTTAGAAAACTAAAAAAGGCCACTGAAATTGACAGACAAAAATATGAGAAATTAAAATTTGTATGAAAAAGTAACACAGCCAAAGAATGACTCAGTAAGCCTGGAGATAGGTCAGTAGAAACCTCCCAAATTAAAATGCAGCAGTGGGGGAATGCAGGGAGCATAAGACAGGAGCCAGTCCTAACTTCTAGAACTTGTTAGTGTGATACTATGTGGTAAAAGGGTCTTTGCAGTTGATAGGTTAAAATAGAAAGAAAGCTAGAATTCTATATCCAGTAAAATTGTCCTTTAAAATTGTAGAAGAGTCTTAGCTAATGCAATAATAAAATAAAATTAAATTAAATTAAATAAAAGGTATATGTATTAGAAAAGAAAATACAAAAATGCTTTTGTTGGTAGATGACATGGTCATTTATGAAGAAAATAAAAAAAAATCAACAACAGCAAAAAAAACCCCACAAAAATCCCCTCCTGTTACTCACCTACAGCATGTTTGCAGGATACAAGATTTATATAAACACATTAATTGCTTTTAGGGTCAAATTCAAAATCTTCTCTAAGACTAAAAGTCCATAAGTTTAATACTTATGTTTTCTTGTATATAATTTATTGTTTCAGTCTTATATTTAGGTCTTTGATCAATTTTGAGTTGATTTTTGTATGTGTGGACAAACAGCAGTCTGGTTTCATTCTTCTGCATGTGGCTTTCCAATTACCCCAGCAAGAGTTATTAAAGAAGCTTTCTCTCCTCCATTGTATGTTTTTGGCTCCTTAGTTGAAAATTATTTGTTCCTATATACATGGGTTTATTTCTTGGCTCTGAATTCTGTTCCATTGGTCTGTTTGTTTTTCTGCCAATACCGTGCTGTTTGATTATTGTCACTTTATAGTATAATTCGAAGTCAGTGAGTGTAATATTTCCAGCTTTGTACTTTTTTCTCAGAATTGCTTTGGCTATTCAGAGGTCTTTTGTGGTTCCATATAAATCTGATAATTTTTATTATATATCTATAAAACAGCCACTATGAAAAACAGTATGTTTTGTTCCTCAAAAAATTAAAAATAGAGTTAACATGTGACCCAGCAAGCCTTCTGGGTATCTACCTGAAAAATTTGGAAACATTTACTTACCAAGTTATATACACCCCTATGTTCATCACAGCATTATTCAGGGTGGCCATGACATGGAAACAACCAAAGTGTCCTTTGATGGATGACTGGATAAAGACATGACACATATATACAATGGAATACTACTAAGCCATAAGATAAGATGAAACATTGCCATTTGTAACAACATGGATGGATCTTGGAAATATCATGCTAAGCAAAAGTCAAAAACCATACAATTTCACTAAGATGTGGGATGTAAAATTGAAGGCAACAAAAGAACAAAACAAACAAACAAGAACTTAAAGACACAGACAACAGTATGGTCATTACCAGAGGAAAGGAGGGTGGTGGATATTAAAGGGCCAGGGGGTCAAATATGTGGTGACAGAAGGAGGTTTGACTTTGGGTGGTAAACACAATGCAATATGTGATGATTTGTTATAGAATTGTGCACTTGTAATCCATATAATTTTATTAACTAATGTTACCCCAATAAATTTAATTTAAAAAAGAAAATGAGCAAAGAGCAAAACTGACTTTACATATGTGTAAATAAAAATAAACATGAATAGATTCAACTTTATTAATGAGAAAAAAAAGAAATTAAGCAAAACTTGTGGTTTTGTTGGTCCAATTAACACTGTAATTCATATAGGATAAACAAATTGATTTAAGCTTCTGCAGAGCAATTTGGCATTGACCTTAAAATTGTGCAAAGATTCTCTAACATATTAATTTTTTCTAAGTGAAGAGCACAGACTTTGGGAAGGGTCAGTTCTGGGTTCAAACTTGACCTCTTACTAACTTTTCAGCCCTGAGAATGTAAAGTAAGAAATTAATACCTCCCTCACAGGTATCTTATGAGAGGTAATGTTTACAAGCTCAGGGTAAGACCTCGCGAAAGTGCACAATAAATGCTATTATTATCAATTCTAATTTAAGAATTCATTTTTAAGAATTCATTTTAAAATAATCATTATGTAGGTGCCTTAAAATGCACTTTAATAATTAACAGGGAATATATTTATAAAAGTTACACTGCCAGATGATGTAGCTGTATAAAAACAGGCTGACAGTAAAACAATTCAGGCAAGCTATTTTATAATCATTAAAATAAGGAATATTTGCCAACACAGGAAAATAATACCTTTGAATTAATTAGAAAATACATTGTAATTTTAAGTCCAAATTGTTGTATATTTTAAAAATTTGTGTGTGTGTGTGTAGGTGTGTGTGTGTGTGTACATACACACAAAGGTATCTGAAAACCTGTGGTGGTGCAATGGCGAGGGATAGTTATCAAATCATTAGCCTTTGTATTGATTCTGGTTTGTGAGAATAATTCCCATTTGTTCATTAGGTGTTTCCCCCCAATATTAACATAAGACATTTCTTTTATAAACAGAAAAACAATGCATGTGCAACTATTATGCCTAAAAATAATGCCTTTAATAACCGCAAGTATTAAAGTATTTTCTTTCCCATCATTACATTTCTTTGTATCTTTTGGCATAAATATTTTAACTGGTTGTGATTCATTACTTATTTTTCTTTCATTGTATCACCTTACAGGGATAAACTTTCTGCTTGTTCCTGCGATACCAGATACAGACAGGGAGTCATTAAGCAAGTAACTTTGTAAAGATACCGTATCCTGGATTTAACATTCACTCCTCTGACAGAATTATTCATGAGATTTCGCAGAGGAGGATCAATTTAGGTGGATTGGCACTACTTAGACAAGAGCTGCCAATGTGTTAGGCCATTCCTCTGTGAGCCTGGTGTACAACGTTACTTCAGTGGCCTCTCATTTACAACGTAAGATCCAATAGTACAAATAGATAGAAAATCAAATGTTGAATAGAGCAATTTTTAATACCTATCATGCCCCTTCAAAATATCTCAATGTATACTTCTGCATGCAAAAGTCTTCAAGAAAAAAAAATATTGATTTTTGCTTCATTGACTTTATTAGAAATGCTTTGTTGGTCTGTTTCTACTTTATGACTGCTGCTGAGTAGGGGATATAATGGTGAATGTCAGTAGACAGTTCCTGCCATGGGGATCTTTCAGTCAGACATCAAACCAATGTGACATTCAAGTTAGCTACTCAGAAATGATGGTCATCTTCCCTTGTGAGATCCAATAGCATCTGCTTCATGGATTATGAATGTGATTCTCAGTTTAGATGGCATAACAATTAGAGCTCATATAATATGGAGATGCCCAGGCCTCCCTCCAGAATTTGACACAGTATATCTGAAGAAGGATGTAGGAGTCTGTGTTTTTTTAATAAAGAACCTAGGTATTTCTGAAACAGGTGATCTGGACTCCATACTTTGGGAAACATTAGCATTTGCAACAACTAGCCCCTTTGAATTTTGCAAAAGTAGAAAGAGATGAGACATGATTTTAAATTCCTGAAAGCTCTTTCTGGTTTCCTGGAATGGTTAAACAATGATTTGGATATAAATAGAACATTTGTTAATTTAATACATGAGTTAAACTATTATACCTGAGTTGCTGGTGAACTCACCTGGTGATTATACCACAATATCAAATTCTTGTGTTCTGGATTCAATTTTTATTAGTCACCTCTCCAAATTCATGTGTTAAGCCCTAATGCTCAATGTGATGGGATTTGGAAGTGGAGCTTTGGGAGGTGATCAGGCCCTGAGGGTAGAGTCCTCAGGATAGATGAGTGCACTGTGACAGAGGCCCCAGGGAGCTGGCGGCCTTCTGCCCTGTGAGGACACAGTAAGAAGATGGCTGTCAGAGGACCACAAAGCCAGCCCCCACCAGTCACCAAATGTACAAAGGCTTTGGTCTTGGATTCTGTGGTCCTCGGAACTATGAGAAATAAATGTTTGTTGCTTATAAGCAGCCCAGTGTACAGTGTTCTATTCTAGCAGCCAGAAAGGGCAAGGCAGCCTCTGACTCACCGTTTGAATGGGGCAGAAACCCACGGTGCTGTCCGAGGTCAGAGTTGATCGGTACCACCAGGGCACCCCAAATCACCCAGCGGGGCCTTGGGTTTGTCAAACAACTTGAACTATTTTTCAAACCTTTTGGATTCAGTAAAACTCAAAACTCATTTTGCCAAGCACTTTCACCCATAATTTTTAAACCCATGTGTATTTTAAGATAAATTTAATCCATATGTTGCTGATTCATTTACACTTAAATCATCAAACTGTTGTTTTGTAAGAGCTATTTGATGTCCAAGGTTTTCTGAGCTTTGTAAACCTCTTTTCTTAGAAACAGAATGCTGTGTTTTGCCAAAGGTTTGACTCCTTGTTGAGATGCCAAGATCAAGAGTTTTCAGTGGGCTCCACATTCACCCCAGAAAGCTTCCTCTCCCTTTCCGTAAACACGCAAAATACAAAGCCTTGAGGCCAACAGATTCTCTTCTTGCCTTATCGTTGACAGTCCATGCTCTTTGGTTCATGTGGTAGGAACTGACGAGAGGGTTGGGAGTTTCGCTTTGTGTTTATGAAGTTTCTCCAATAGGAGCATTAAACCAGACCGGGTTTCTGCACGCTTGGGGACTGCTCACTCAAAGCTGTCCAATTGCAAGGCAAATCCAAAAGCACAGACTTTTAAAATTTAAAAGATATATATTCAGACAGAAAAGCAAGCCATTTACATTTCAAGAAGGACTAGACTTGTCTTCCCAGGCGCCACCCTGTCTTCCCATTCTTAATGTCTTACCTGATAACAGAAGCTTATTTAGCAGAGTAAATCAGCAGGCGACTCTATCATTTTTCTTTGCAAGAGAAACATGTCCTCTCAACCATTGCAAAGTATGAAATGAAAGGGCTCAATAAAAATGCGTTTTCCAAGCCCCTGGCCAGTTGGCTCAGCGGTAGAGCGTTGGCCTGGCGTGCGGGGGACCTGGGTTCGATTCCCAGCCAGGGCACATAGGAGAAGCGCCCATTTGCTTCTCCACCCCCACCCCCTCCTTCCTCTCTGTCTCTCTCTTCCCCTCCCGCAGCCAAGGCTCCATTGGAGCAAAGATGGCCCGGGTGCTGGGAATGGCTCCTTGGCCTCTGCCCCAGGCGCTAGAGTGGCTCTGGTCACGGCGGAGCGAAGCCCGGAGGGGAGGGGCAGAGCGAAGCCGGGAGGGGCAGAGCATCGCCCCCTGGTGGGCAGAGCGTCACCCCTGGTGGGCGTGCCGGGTGGATCCCGGTCGGGTGCATGTGGGAGTCTGTCTGACTGTCTCTCCCCGTTTCCAGCTTCAGAAAAATACAAAAACGTTTTCCAAATTATTTCCACTCCATGATTAGAAGTGATAGCTCAGCAGATTTTCAGGAAAAGATAGCGCTTTAAAATTATTTCATCATCAGCTCCACCGGCGGTGTAACCCACATCTCCTCGTGTGTCGCACGTGAACCGTGGAGCAGAGAAGCATCTTAAAACGATTAAGGACAGAATTTTCTTCCAGTCATTTGTTAATTTTCTTAAAGTATGATAAACTATACACCCTCATGTGTTACCCAGGTTTTAAACTTTGGGTTAACAGAACAACCTGCTTCTTGTTTTTGAGACATTTCACAAGAAAAACAACAACAAGGCCACTTAACTAGCTGTTTGGAGTCCTACAGGTTTTTCAGTTTTTCTTTCCTCTTTGGCTGAACTTTTTGATAAAAAATGAGACACTTCGAGATTGTGAAACCTGAATGGATTTTTGTCCTTGAGTTTTGCATTTTGGTCACCCTTGAAACCTTGACTTCCAAAAAGCTTGATGGATCCCGTTAAGGTTTCAACCAGTTTTAAGTGTTTAGCTTTATGATTTTTCTTTAATTGCTGTGTAACCTACAGCTTTCCATTATTCATTAAAATGGTTTTGCAAATGACTTAAGGCCTGTTGCTTTGACAAATAAAAACCAGGCTTATTATTCCGCCTATAATTGAACAATAATTACAACGTTGATTATCTTTTGTTGGGCTTGCTTAATAAAGCCCTAAGTCATTTAGTGGGATTTATAGCTTCCAGGATTTGAACAAGAGGTCACAGAGGTCTTTACTTCTTTGCCAGCTGACCTTTTGTTTGAGTTTAAATTAACCCAATTTATGCTGCTTTTTATATCTGCTCTCAAAAGTCAGGCCTGCATGGTACATTTATATCTATAGATCGCAACAGCTGACCAACTAATAATTTTTATTTTTCATTAAAATTTTATTCCAATATCTGGATGATTTAAAGATATCAAAGACTGGCATTAATCACCACAAACACTAGAATGTAAATGATGAAACAGATCAGTCACGTGCTTTCATGAGTAGTAAACTGCTTTCTGCAAACTCTCAGAAATATTGGTTGTAGAAGACAAGAAGGCTCTTTTTCTGTGCCCCTTTCAATACTCTTAAATAAGGCTATACCTGACTCTTTAAAAAAAAGAAATAAGAATGCATTTGTAAGAATCATTAAATCTGATAATTATAATCCAACACTAAATGTTTTCTTTAAAACTCCTTGAATTTCTCATGTACACTTACCTGCTTGGCCTGTGGAACCAGGAGAGAGGACATAGGGAATTTTGCTATTGTTTCTATTGTTTTCACAATTAGTTCCAAGGTTCATCCACCCACATATTGAACATCTGCCATGTACCTGGTTTTCTGGAGATAAAGGAACTTGGTCTGTGCTGTCCAGGAGGTCAGGGTCAAGACAAAAATACTGTATTATTCTTTCTGCAGTATATATTGCCTGAGACACTGAGCATTTTTGGTATGTTACATAGCTCTGTCCTCCTGGAACAGGGCTTCATAAATACCCAGGGCTTTTTGTAGAGGGAAGAGCAATGTTTTGTCTTGTTGCTAAGTTGAACAATCTATGCCTCGTCCCTGACTACAGCCCCTCTTCCTTGTGAAGGGCAGTAATTATTTAGGTACTTAGGTCTAGTGTGTCAGAAAAGCAGCTCCTAAGCTTGTGATCATCGTCAATAGTCAGCTGATGATGTTTCCTGCTTAGCAGTCAGGATATCTTATTCACAGCAATAAATATCCAGAAGTCTGACCAGTGGTTTGCTCAGACTGCTTGTCATACAAATATTTTCAACAGACAGTGTGAGGGAAAGAGCGGTGAGGCTTCAAAATTCTGGACGTGTAATCAAGTGTGTTAGCACCAGTTTTACAAAATGAAGGGATTGAGAAAATTACCATTTCTAAACTATATGTCCTATTCTATAAAATGGGAATGATAATACAGATCTCTTGTTTTTGTTTGTTTGTTTGTTTGTTGTGGGTATGAATTCCATGAGATAAACACAGGTGAAAGCCCCAGGCGCAGTGTCCAGCAAACAGAAAGCTGTCATTAACTATTAATTGGATCCGAACAGGAAAACACTCCTCAGTCCTCTAATTACCCAGTGTCAGTATTCAGTTGTTTCCTGGAAAATCAAAAGGCATTGTGAAAGTCCTGACCTTAAAGAGCAAAGTTGTGTTCACTAGCATCTAGGAACTGGATGGTTCCTACATCATTCTGTCACCTGTCACAACTTCAACTACCTCAGACTTGTCGCTGTAAAACCAGGTACACGGCAGATGTTCAACATGTTTATGGATGAATCCTGGATCTAATTGTAAAAAACCATAAGAACAAAACTCCCTAAGTCCTCTGTCCAGCTGGCTCAGATCAATGTAGAAAACTATTGTCCATCAAGATAAAGAACTAGCTGCTGACAATTCATTTGCATGTGTTCTCTGTCAATCAACAGATGAGGAGGTTCCAGCACTTTCAAATTGGCTATCGAAAATAAACTGGTCTAATTTCCTGAGCATAGGAAAACAACGCTGGTTCTCCTTTTTATTTTTTGGATAGGATGCACTTGGGCAATTCTATCCCGGGGTCTATATTTCTCATTTGATAATGAATAGGTTAGATCAAATCATTTCACAAATCCCTTCTAATTCCAACATTCTGTTTTTTATGACTCAAGCTACTAGGTTTTGAAAGAATTAATCCTTCTGAGACAGGTCATGGGGAAGACAGAGCATGTTATTTTAAAAGTTGAGAATATCTACGGAGTTCGTGGCAGAGCTCTGAGTAAGCATCCAGTCATCTAAGGATGCAAACTTGCAACAGAGGTTTTAAAATTCTTTTCATCCTACTGTTTGAGTTGTGGGTGATTACCTTCTGGTTTGGAGCACTTTTATCTTTTTGGTTACACATCTCATACTTGTGTGAAGGCCTATTATGATTGTTTTTTAATATTATATTAAAGTGCATACCAGCCCTGCAACTTACATGTGACTTGGACAAAATATTTAACTTTTAAAACCTCAGAGTGTTTTTTTCTCTATAAAACACAGCCAATAATGCCTAACTAATAATATTTTTAAGCTCTTATCACAGTGCCTAACAAGAACCCAATAAATAGTTTTTGCACTTTAAATAAGAAGTTAAATATCTACTATGCCTTGACATAGAGTTATGACTTTAAACATATTCATTCAAATGTTTAATAAGCCCAACTTGTAGTATTATAAGACGTCATAAACTAACTAGTATTTGTTAAATAGCAAATTCATGGGAGAGACAACACATGTAAATAAATTCAGAAAGGTAACTTCATTCTTAAGAGAAGTCTGTGTGGAACAGCTGACAAGTCGAGCAGCATAATGCAAATTGCTCAGATTGCAGAATGACAGAGAATTATTGCAGAAGCCAAAGGAAATGTTTTCACAGAAACATACAATAACACCCTTCAGGCATGTATGCACACACGCAGACAAAAAAAAACTTTTTGAGAATAAGTTACGTAAACCACTGACCATGGTGCCTGACCTGTCATCAAACAAATAATAATCGCTACTTCTTTATCTCACAGGCCACATACTTACAGCCCATTGGGCAAATCAAGTCCACAGACATTTTCTTTAGCCACATCTTTTTTTTTAACCTAACACATGAACCACCTTTTAAAAAGTGGGATATTTCATAATTAGAAAAAAAAATCAAAACACCTGGGTCTCTGGTTTCTCTTGGAAAAACATCCTGAAGATTTGCTATTCCTGAGTCTGCATTTCCTTAACACAAATCTATGGAGACAGACTAGTTGCTGCTGCTTCCTTTAAACTTGACCTCAATCACTAAGGTCTCCACCAACTCAGTGCTTTCAGATGTCATTTACCTGGTGCACGCATGGGCCACCACCTTGCAGACTTTGGCATTTGCAACCCCAGATTTCTGGGAAAAGGCTCCATTTGCTCCAGTCTCCTGAGGAAAGAGAGATGCCATCTGGCAGACCCAACGAGAGAACTCTTGGGTCAAGTTGGGAGGTGAGTGATCAAGGGAAGTGTTGCAGGAAAACACTAGGGAAAAGCCTCCTGCTTTCCATTCTCTCTCTTCCCCTTCAATCCCTTTCAGAGTAAATAGATGAGACTACTTCCGGTGCTTCTAAGCGCTGCAAATTTTGAAGGGCTACCTATGTGGACCAGAGAAAAGAGGAAGGTTGCCTTTCTCCTGTCATTTAGACCAGCTCACGCCAAGCAGTTAGAAATGTGGGGCAGAAGTCTTCACGAGGAAAATGAGCAGACATTTAGAGAGATGGCATGTAGGTGTCTCTTTGATATCTAATTAAAATAAAAAAATTGGCTGAAAAGTCTGCAAAGCAAGGACCAAGACAGCAGCTCCAAATCTTTCTCCTGGACTGGATAAACTTGAATGCAGAAACTTAGGGTTTCTGCAGCCTAAGTAAGGATGGGCAACCCTGTTTTCCTCCATAGCCTTGGTTAACGTATGTATGCATTTGTCTCGAATGGCTAGAAAGCTCCATGGAGCTTTCCAAAATATGCAACAGCAGTTCAGATATATCTGCAAAAGATACAAGAACAAGAGGAAAACCACAATGACCAAGACAAAGAGGAC
This sequence comes from Saccopteryx bilineata, assembly GCF_036850765.1. NCBI lineage: Eukaryota > Metazoa > Chordata > Mammalia > Chiroptera > Emballonuridae > Saccopteryx > Saccopteryx bilineata. The sequence goes on along the minus strand of NC_089490.1, from coordinate 248,442,794 downwards.
GAGCAGCAGAATGACAAGTTCAGGTCCAGTGGTAAGCATCATGCTGACGTTTGTATGCGTGTTCTTGGGAGAAGGAAGGAACACTAGATGCTGCAAATAAGTGAACAGACAAAAGTAAGGCTAGGTGGTTGGGCTCCCCGGCCTACTGTGACAATCTCTGTGACAGCCGGAAGCTGGACTCTGTGTGATACAGCCAAACCCTCCTTAACCACACAGTATATCGTGGGTTTTTTTAATATATATATTTAAAACAGTCATTAGAGCAGAGAAATGGTTGTTAAATTGTTTGAATCCCACCCCTGCTACAATGCCTCGTCTTTCTCCCTTTAATAAAATAAAGACCAATGAGAAAGTGTCCCCAAAAAACTAATACAGAAAAATAAAACTCCACCTGGTCATTTATATGCCACTTTTGTTCTGAGAAAGCGAACAGAAGGAGAAATTTGCCTCTGAATAACTGACAGGCCCATGGATAAAAGTGCTAAGTATCACTGCAGCATTTACCTGCTCATGCGCAGGGTGCTCTGGGGACCAGAGTGCAGGTAGCCGGCCTTACTCTCTGCATGTTTCAGTCACATTTTCTAAGAGGCCCCTTCCTGGAGCCACAATCACTGAGTCATCGGTGATGACTTCTACCTTTGTGACAACACAGGAAGGTCAGTTTTGTTGGTTTAGTTTCTGCCTGGGAAGATGGAAAATATTCGGGTGATTTTGGAATTTTCTGTGAAAAGTGGCTGAAAGAACTTCCCCTTCTCTGTGGAATATTCTGCCATGAAGTGGCCACCTACGAATAGGTGTCATATTCCATTTCTCTCCATAACCTGGTTGATAAGCAGCAAAGTCTTTCTAAATCTTGGCCAAGCTAATAACATGGCTTTGTTTAACAAATGTTAAAAAAGTTAAAAGCCATGACTTGATTACTGTAAAAATGACCACACCTCCAAATTCCTCTTCTTAGATACATAAAAAGCTGTTACAATATCCTATAGCTTAACATACTATCAATCACATTCTAAAATATTTCCATAAATACATTAAAAAATCATGGCTTTAGCCTGACCTGTGGTGGCGCAGTGGGTAAAGCGTCAACCTGGAAACGCTGAAGTTGCCGGTTCAAAGCCCTGGGCTTGCCTGGTCAAGGCACATACGGGAGTTGATGCTTCCAGCTCCTCCCCCCTTCTCTCTCTCTGTCTCTCTCTCCTCTCTAAAAATGAATAAATAAAAAAAAACCATGGCTTTAGAGCAATGTACTGTAAGTTTTTAAAATTCAAGCCTCCTGGACGTTTCCACACCTGTTATCGCCAGGCTGTTTATCCTCTGATCTTCCCGAGAAAACGTGCTTGGAGCCTCCCCTGAATGCGATCACAACACCAGAGTAACTGCGGTTGTTACCCAGCTACTGAATCGTCCCATAAACTGGCCCAAAGTAGGTGCTAGCTTATTTTCTTTTTACCAAATCAAATATTCATCGTATCAGTGACTGTATTACGAATACGAAATTCAGACTGCAGTTTTTGTATACTGTTGTGGGTAAATTTTCAGGGGTGACTTGAAAAAAAAAAATGGAATCATCTAGAAAGAATGTTGAGGTTGTGATATTCTAATTCTAGTCCTACCTGTAGTGTTAGATTGTGTATAACTTTCACTTAAATTCTGGTTTTGCTTTTTTTTATGTTCTCAATTAAATCATTATATAATATTTTTATAACTTAGTTTAAAAATAAACATGTAAGAAGTAATTTCCATTTCAGACATTCAAATGAATAGAATTCAATTTTTATATTTCAATTCAAATTTGGTGGCAGTGGCTGCTTCTTTAAAAATAAAGTGCTATACTGTGATGTGTTCTTAAAAATACTTCTAAAATTGGAAGCAGATCTATATTTTCCCTCCAGTGCACTTGCTCCTGCTCTTGCTCCCTGCTCTTCCTGGAATGTTTTTGTTATCCTCAATAATAATCAACAGCTGTACTTCCTCCCAGGACTTATTAGCAACTGCGAAATGCTTCTGTCCTAAGTAGCCCCATTGGCTGGTGACGAATGAGATGTAATTGCTGTGATAATGAAATTACTTCACAGGCTTCAGTCGGTCTTCAGTTGGCATTTACTGGAACCTGCTGTTTACGAAGTACTGATTTTACCACACCAAGAAAACAATAGCCCAAAAGTTAAGGAAACAATTCCGTATGCAGTAGTATCCAATAAATGAAGTACTTAATGAAAGTACTAACGAAAGACAGAACCAAGGTGTGAAGTTACTTTTATTGCATACCCTTGGGGACAAATTAATGCTGTATAAATGAAATATTTAGCTCTGAAGTATAGCCAAATAAGGGAGCAAAAATAATCCAGGGGAGGAAAATGAGATGACTTCCATTTGGACCCAAGAAAAGGGAATGGTGGTGAACCAGAGACATCTGGGGATTGAATCGCTTTGAGACAGTGGTGTAGAGAATAGCAACAAGAAGACTGAGGGACAACAAAACACACAAACCCTGGTGCACTCTGGTATGTATCTTATTAGACTTCTACCAGCCAAGGGAGAGATGCATTCCAAAAAGTCACTTCGTGAACAGAAAAAAAAAAAGTCTTAACAGAACTAGAAATACCAAAGCATGATATCAATAGAATGAAGTTGAACCATGGAATAAAAACATTTAAAAGCAATCAATGTCCACAGATAACATCATATTCAATGGGAAGAGACTGAAAGCTTTTCTTCTAAGATCAGGACAAGGCAAGAATGCTCACTTTCTGCACTTCTATTCAACAGAGAGTTGGAAGTTCTAGCCAGAGTGACTAGTCAAGAAAAAGAAATAAAAGACATCAAATTGAAAAAGAAGTAAATTTTTCTCTGTGCTTTTAGGACATGATCTTATGTATAGAAAACTGTAAACAATTTGCATGCCCACCCCCATAAAATGTTAAAACTAATAAGTTCAGCAAGGTTGCAGCTTACAAAATCAATATACAAGAGCCATCTGCATTTCTACACACTAACGGTGAATAGCCCAAAAGTTAAGAAAACAATTCCGTATGCAGTAGTATCCAATAAATGAAGTACTTAAGAATAAATAGAACTAAAGAGGTACTTTCACTTGTATGCTGATAACTACAAGGCATTGCTAAAAATATTTTTAAAAACACAAATAAATAGAAAGAAATCCTGTATGTATGGATTGGAATGTTTAATATTGTTGTCTATATTATCCAAAGCAATCTAAAGATTCAGTGCAGTCTCTATCAAAATCTCAAGGACATTTTTCACAGAAATAGAAAAATCCATGTTAAAATTCACATGGAATCTCAAGGGACCCTGAATAGCCAAAATAATCTTGAAAAAGAAGAACAATGTCAGAGTACTTACACTTCTTGATTTCAATCTTACCAGGAAACTACAGTAATCAGAACAGTGTGGTACTGGAATAAAGACAATGGAATGAAATGGAATAGAGAGAACCTAAGTAACCCTCATAGATATGGTTAAATGATTTTTCAAAATGGGTGCAAAGACCCATTTCAATGGGTAAAGGAAAATCTTTGCCCCAAATGATGACGAGACAACTGGATACCCATAGGTGAAAGAAAGATGTTAGACACGTACCTTATACCATATGCAAAAATGGCCTCAATGAATC